>NW_011494939.1:6185597-6186368 GCF_000754665.1 Bison bison bison
GAAACTCTTTAATCAAACCTGATTTCATACAAAGGTCCACATATCATAAAAATAAAAACTATTATAGTTGAAGCAGGGATAATTCAGGTTCCTGCCTGCTTGGCCTTCCTTGACTCTCAAGAGACTGCTGCAAGGCTCCATTAAAAAAAAAAAAGTGAAAACTATTGGTCCAAAGCAGGTGTTGGCAAATTATGGTACCAGAACTCTGGACAAATCTGTCCTGCTGTCTGTTTTTGTAAAGAAGGTTTTATTGGAACATAACCAGCCGTACTTGTTTATATATTGTTTATGTCTGCTTTCAGAGCGGAGTTGAGTGGCTCATTTCCAAGGACTATAAAAACTACACAGTTCTAAGGCTGATGGGTTTAAGGAAACTTTTTATGTTTCCTTATCTGCATAGCATAAACCCCGCTTAGGGATTTCAAGTGCTAAAGTCACAGCCAGTGTATGAAATAACTTGTCTATGGTGTGGAATACTGGCTCTCGCCTCTTGTCAAGAATAATACAAAATGGCAGTATCTTTGGGGCCAGTTTTGCTCCAACCCCAAGAGTAATCACCTAGAACATCAGTGATAAAACTGTAATGCATGTAGGCCTTTGCGTAAACAAGAGCTAAAGTGATAACCCAGGGAAAAACTTTTTTATGTACAAGGCTAGGTGATTTGAGCTATAATATTTACATGAAAAGATTTAATATTGCAACCACCATGAGAGCTTTTATGGATTTTAAAGTAGCAGAATCCATGGGAAAAATCATTCTGAAAATGGCCA
>NW_011494939.1:6186468-6188790 GCF_000754665.1 Bison bison bison
TGAAAATGGCCAAAACTTGTCAAGGCCAAGATTAAATTCTGTAATCATCAACTTTCAATCATCTGTTTGAAAAGTCAGTTGTGTTACAGATTATAATAATAAAACTTAAAAAATCTTTTGACTTTGAATTTTTATGCCTTTTTCAGGTCCATTCTACCTTCTTTTTTAAACGTCTTTATTGAATTTGTTACAATATTGCTTCTGTTTTATGTTTTTTGACTGTGAAGCATGTGGAATCTTAGCTCCCCAAACAGGTATTGAACCCACACCCCCTGCATTGACAGGTGAAGTCTTAACGCCACTGGACCACCAAGGAAGTCCCCACCTTCTTAATGATGGTTTATGTTAATATTAAAATCAATTTTCAATCTCTGAGCACACAAGAACTGAAAGTAGAGAAAGAGTCTAGAAATGTGTCAAGAGACACAGAGAAGCCAGCCTGGAATTTAAAATGTGTTACTGATGTGTAATGAAATATTTTTTAGCCATATATTACTATTCAGGACCCTGGAAGAAAGCTAACTGGAATTATGTTAAACCAAAAAAGGGAATTTATTCACTTACATAGTTAAGTACAGACTGCTCTAACACTTGTCTGTTCCTTTGTGACTAATGTATTAGAGGACAATTTAAGTATAAGATGAATTTTGCATTTTCTTATGGGCAGTTTTGTCAGCCAGAAACATTAGGTGAAAACAGAAAACTAAACCCAGATGAATCAAGTTGCAGAGGAGTACATAAAATACACATAGACCTCAGCCATCTACCAGTTGCCTCACTTCTTTGTATGTTTTCAGTTGCCTCACTTCTGTGTATGTTTTGAGTCATACCCATCCACATCTAGTGTTGCAGCTTTCCACCTGATTTCAGATAACTGTCCATCTGTCACCTCACAGTAACTCATAACTTGCAACCCTTCTGATACCCATTTCCACAAGCAAGCTTCAGGTCTTTTTCAAACGAAAGCACCATGTTTATTGTAGTATTTTTGTATTTTGTAACCAGTTAGCATGTAAAACTGTGCTACCATTTTCATTAAGTTCATACGTTTTTGGTGTATGTGTCAGTGACAAAGTTTTAAAATCTTGTACTCCTAGTCCCATTTCCCCCATAAGCCCTGTGGTTTTTACTGAACAACTTTGCATAGTGCAGTAATTTTGGGGAAAGCCTATGTTGTATTATAGCAACACTGACTGTAGTCCAGATGAAGTAGCTTCAGGCATAGTGGGATCCAGAGTCTAAGAGATCTCAAAACTTTCTCTTTCATCTTTGCTTATCTTTGCTTCTTTTGTGCTTAGACTTCAATTTTCCTATCACAGACAGATTCCTTTTTGTTGTCAGCAAAGCTGACTGTAGGCAATTGGTTTATACTGTCTTAATAATTCTCAGTCCTAAAGGAAGTAAGACTCTCTCTCTCCTAGTGTTGATATATTAAATCTCAGGGTCTATGTTGATTGGTCTTAGGAAACCCCTGTAGCTAAGGGAAAAGAGACTCTGAATTTTCAGGCATGGGTCAACTGATTCCCTGCCACACACCATGGAGGGAGAGACTACTCTAATCATCTTTCTTACTAGGACCACGTGGAGTATGCAATGGATGTTTTTTCCAAGAAAGGGTTACTAGCAGACAAGAACAATGTGCTAACCGCCAGTCGTTAAGGGGTAAGTCTCTATATTCATTGACGTGACAGGAGCTGATAATGTGTTAAATGAAAACAGATGTTATGAAATAATTGCATGAAGAATAATTCCATTTATGAAAATTATTTATCTATGTATCTATATGTGTATATAAGCGAAGAGAGTTCTGGAAGAGTGTTCCCAAATGATTAATGGTGATTGTCTTTGGTTGTTGATTAAAATAATAATGAAATTTATGGTTATTTGTACCTTTATAAAATGACTCAGTTTTCTACAATGAATATGTGTTACTGTGTAAACGAGGGGAAAATATTAAAAGAAAATATATAACCAATTATGTACAAGGTAGACTTACACATGAAATGAAAATCTGAGATTCATTTCCAATATAAGGTATTACATGTGTCACACTTAGCTTCTGGAACAGTTTAATAAGTGCCACTAAGAAAATGAACTTGGAAAAAATACCCACAAAGAAAATCTTGGAATGTAATTATTCTACTGATAAAAATTCATGTTTTCTACACTGCAGGCCTGACAAACAAAGAGAATGGTAATGATAATTTCTAAAGCAACTGTGAAATGATGCACTGATGTGGAGCTTCTAGAAGCAAAGTATAATGTTAGAGGTTCACTTCTAAATAATATGGACTAAGAATAATTTTGTTTTTCAAAACAGTA
>NW_011494939.1:6189739-6191611 GCF_000754665.1 Bison bison bison
AAAAAGAGTATATACATTCATACATATATATGTATTTTTTAATTGGTGAAATAATCTGGTGGCAAACATTTACATAGAAATATCAGTCAGGCTAATGTGCGCATGTGTGTGTATGTGCATATACAGTTTAACTGAGTTTACTATCTTATAGCAAATGAGCCATGTTAATGAGAGAAGTGTCTGAAATAGTAATATTGCTCCAAAAATTAAAGCAACTGGTTGATATTTCTTTTTTTCCCATTTTTATGGTATTTATCTAAATAGAAACATCCCAACATTGGGGTTTATGGTAGGCAGAATTTTAAGCTAGACCTCCAAGACTGCCTCGCTCCGTCTATACACACGTCTTCTCCCAGTTATTTAATCAGTGCTAATCCATCTGCTGTTGTGATGGGATTGTGCAGATGTAATTAAAGTTCCAAATCAGTTGACTTTAAGATAGAGGGATGATACTTGTGAATCTGACCTAATCACATGAGCCCCTTGAAAGCAGAGTTTTCTCTAACTAGTGGGAAAAGAAAGTCAGAGAAATACTCTCTGGCAGGCTTGGGAAGAAAGCAAACATCTAGGAAAAAAAAAGAAAGAAAGCGAACATCATACTGTGTGCTGACTTTGGGGGCCAAGACATGTGAAATGTGGCCTCTAGGAATCAAGAGTAGCTCCCTGCTGCTAGTAAGGAAATGGGGACCTCAGTCCTCTGGCTGCAGGGGTATGAATTCTGCTGATAACCTGAATGGGGTGGGAAGAGGACCTCAAACTCCATATGAGAAAGCAGCCTAGCTGACACCTTGACTTCAGCCATGCTTGACCCTGAGCAGAGAGCCTAGCCACACTGTACCCAGACTTCTGATTTACAGAACTATGAGCTAACAAATTTGTCTTTTTTTTTAGGCCATTCAGTTTGTGGTAATTTGTTATGAAACAGTAGAAAACTACTCCAGGGATAAATATCCTTATCTTCCCTCTGCCGGTTGAGAACCACGAATATAGGTAGGTCCTGGAAAAACAAGTGTAACACATCAGCAGGTGCTGTTTGCTCTCTGAAGTCCTTGAATGCACTTGGGAATAAATGTCACCCTGGAAATGAACATTATGGTATGATGTAACAGAGGAAAAAACAGTGAGTTCAGAAAAAAGAAAAAGCTGTAACATGAATTTAAAATATGAAAGAAGTATCTTGCTTCACGTACACTCACACACACAGTACACCTAAAATTCAACCCCGTTTGTAAATATTCTCTAGAACCTCAGCAATCTTGCTGCCCATGTGATGTTAGGGACTGTCTGGTTCCCTTTCTTCTGTAGTCTTTAACCACTGAGTGAACCTGCTTGCTTTTAGAATTTAACCTTAGTTTCAATGTTAATCTTACTATTGACCTTCCAGTATTTTTATCTGGCTTTACTGTGGTTGCTTGATTATTCATTCATTCAACAGAGGGCTTGATATGTGCTAGGCATTGTATTATTAGTAGGTTAGCAGTGGTATAGTTTAGTCCTTCTGTGATGAGCTTTTCATCTCTGTCACCTAAACTTGAACTCTGACACATGTAACCCAGATGATCTGGGAATTGAGCTTCTAGTGGTCATTTCTCAGTCCCTGAATAATTAAATCCCTAGCTTTTCATTTATGGCTTTTGCCTGTGTTCCTCATCTTTGAAGCCTAAACTTCTGGTTACCAGCCTTCTCCAGCCTGCCTTGACCACAATCTTCCAATATTCCCTAGCTAGTGCTAAGTTCGGAGAAGGCAATGGCAAGCCACTCCAGTACTCTTGCCTAGAAAATCCCATGGACGGAGGAGCCTGGTAGGCTACAGTCCATGGGGTCGCTACGAGTCAGACACGACTGAGCGACTTCACTTTCACTTTTCACTTT
>NW_011494939.1:6191711-6193275 GCF_000754665.1 Bison bison bison
ACCAGGCTCCTCCGTCCATGGGATTTTCCAGGCAAGAGTACTGGAGTGGGGTGCCATCGCCTTCTCCTCCCTTGTGTATATTATGATATTTATTTGTGAACATGTGTTCCTTGGAACTTTTTCTTTGGAGACTGAGACCTGGGTTTAAAGTGAATTCTTCTAGAGGAGAGTTGCATTTGCTTCTACTAGTCACCCAGGAATATTGCCAATCCACAACTGTTTTAAGCTAAATTTCTCGTATGAGATGTTTTGGCCATAGATTTCTGGACCCATATGATTTATGGACCCAGAGCTGCCTGGGATTATGATGTCTGAGGGGAATTTCTCTCTCTTTGTCTCTTATACCCAGAGCCAAAACCAGCGCAAGCATCTATCTCTACTATCTGCCTCTGGGTGGTAGTTTTGCCCCCATTCATCCATTAAGAGCATCACCCTTTGGGAGTCTGACTATAAGCAGAGAAGGAAAGGGATGGTGTATGCCTGATCTAACTGCTAACCTTGCTTGCCTCCCAGGATTTGTCTTCTTTGTCCCTTGCACTTGCCTGGCCCTTTAAAACTACTAGGAACCAGTAGTGATCCAAAGGTAGATGCCATCTTCAGAGCTTCCTTTTTTATTCTGAATCAGTGCTGACATATCCTTACTGGCTGTTATTTTCCCACTATCTCAACCATCAGCCCTGAATTTAAAAGAATATATTCTATCTATCATACCTGTCTATCATTATCTGTCTATATATCTGTCTACTTATTTTAAGATGTGCTAAACTAGAGGTACTTCTTTGGCCATCTCTTTTGGCATATTACCTCAATTCAATTCTGTTCTACAGAAAGATGTTTGGATAGGTAGATTAAGATCTGTACAGTTATCATGGAGGCAGTCTTCCAGGCAAAAAGTAAAACTGATGATACAGAAGCTCTTCTTCTAGGTTTATATCAATTAGGCCATTGCTTAGTTGTGGTGGATGTGTTTTTACCAGATTTATCATATCTTCAAAAAAACAAAGAAGTTTGAGGCCTGGATCAGGTAATGTGATATAATTACTTCTACCAGCAGCAGATCCTAAAGCAGACACTTTCTGGACTAGAGAATTGCAGAACGTAGATCAAAAACTGGGTAGGAGGTGAGACTCCTTTTTTTCCAGAAGAGCGTAAGGATAGCTAGTCTGCCCAGGAAGTGTGGAGATTCAATTTATTTGAAACTGAGCTACTTTCTTACTGAGGAGCCATAACCTTTGTCTAAGAAGGGGTCAGTCATTTCTTTGATTGGAATCTAAGTCTTCCTCTTTTGGGTATACATTGGTTAGTGAACAGCTATTCAATGTCCATCATTTTGGTTGAGGGATGAATGTCAGTGAGGCTACTAACAGAAACCCATTTCCTCTGGTCATGCACCATATGTGGGAAACTCAGAGTCTAAGTCATATTTCATACCACCCTGGGAAAGACTCTGCTGCTGCTGCTGCTTAGTCGCTTCAGTCATGTCCGACTCTGTGCGACCCCGTAGACGGCAGCCCACCAGGCTCCTGCGTCCATGGGATTCTCCAGGCAAGAGTACTGGAGTGGG
>NW_011494939.1:6193375-6194437 GCF_000754665.1 Bison bison bison
CTGAGCGACTTCACTTTCACTTTTCACTTTCACACAATGGAGAAGGAAATGGCAACCCACTCCAGTGTTCTTGCCTGGAGAATCCCCTATGGAATCGCACAGAGTCAGACACAACTGAAATGACTTAGCAGCAGCAGCAGCAGTGCTAAGTTATGGGCTTGAAATCTTTTTGCCAGATCTGTTTTCCTACTTCAGTCATCCTATCCACCTGGGTCACATTGGCTGGCCGTTCTGGTTGGTCAATATCTCTTCAATCTTTAGACCCAGCCTGTCCATATACTTCTTTAAGTTGAGAAATAGTGGACATAATTTTAGGTTTTCAAAAGTTTAACAAAGTTTTATAACTATAATGGCCATTTTGTCAAAAGTAGGCAATTTGTTTAAAAACTAATCATGGAGCTGATCTCAGTCTTGGACAAAAGTCTGAAAGTCATGATGTAAGTAGAGGGATGGGGGATGAAAAGGAAATAATCATTTGTTCTATACCAGTGATCTGGCTGGCATTTTACATGTTATCTCAGTGATTCAATTCTCTAACCTTTCCCCACTGTGCTGTTTTTTAAAAAAATTTTTATAGGAAGGGACCTGAAGCATGGTAGCAGGGTCAGAATTTGAACTTAGATGTACCTGGCCCTCAAATTTATGCTTTTCCTAGTATTCTGCATCAAAATGCAAGCTTTTCTCTTTTTTTCTTTTGGAGATTGCAGAATGGTCACGCTAGGACAGGATTAACAGAGCTCACCTACCACTTTAGGCTCTGAAGGAAAGATCTGCGTTGACTATACGTAATCTTACTTCTGGTATTCTGAAAGATAAACCATTAGGCTTATTCAAGCAACTGTACTCAATTGTCTTTGCTCCTTTTGAAGGTGACATGAATGGACACTCTAATTGTGGTCTATCCAGGATTGTCATGTGGGCAAATGAAGGGTTGATATTAGCCTAGTAAGTTTAGTAGAGTGAGCAAGTTCATTAAGGGTGGCCTGAATGTAAAGACTTGTATATTTCACTAACTTTGGAAAATGCTTAGCCATTCTCTCTTTCTTATTATTTTTAATATTT
>NW_011494939.1:6195443-6196147 GCF_000754665.1 Bison bison bison
ACATGACTGAAGCGACTTAGCAGCAGCAGCAGCAGTGAATGCTGGAAAGACCTACTTAGTGGTTCAACCTGTGCAAAGTTGAGCAACACTTTGTGAAAAAGTGTTAGTCGCTCAGTCATGTCCGACTCTTTGAGACCCCATGGACTATAGTCCACCAGGCTCCTCTCTCCATGATATTTCCCAGGCAAGAATATTGGAGTGAGTTGCCATTTCCTTCTCCAGGGGATCTTTCTGACACAGGGATCAAACCTGTGTCTCTTACCTCTGCATTGGCAGGTGGGTTCTTTACCATCTGAGCCATCAAGGAAGCCTGAGCAATACTTTGCCATCACCACAAATGTAAATAACTTTTCCTCAAATTTTCCTCTCAATGCTTTAAATTTACTTGTGTCTGAGATAGACCAAGAGAGTTGGTCAGTAGAGAAAAAATGAGGAGCCCATTATAGGCTGTCCAGATCCATTTCATCATATCTGCAACCCCAATAAGCTTTAAGTTAAAAAACAAGACGCTTACCCTTTAAGTCCTGAAAATAGGAAGAATATTTGCCATTTTTATTGTCAAACAGTCCTCCTTAGGGGCTTCCCAGGTGGCTCAGTGGTAAAGAAACTGCCTGCCAATGATGGAGATGTGGGAGACATCAATTCTTCAGTGCTCAGCTTTCTTTATGGTTCAACTCTCACATCCAAACATGACTACTGGAAAA
>NW_011494939.1:6196247-6199361 GCF_000754665.1 Bison bison bison
TTAAAATGAAAAGTGAAAGTGAAGTCGCTCAGTCGTGTCTGACTCTTAGCGACCCCACGGACTGCACCCTACCAGGCTCCTGCGTCCATGGGATTCTCCAGGCAAGAGTATTGGAGTGGGGTGCCATTGCCTTCTCCAGGGAAAGACTCTAGATCCCATCAATTTCTGAGGATGCCCATTGTAAATCTAAAAGTCATTCTGTGGGCCAAAGGATAGAAGGGAAGAAGTGATTAAGTAGTAATACCCTGAGCCACCCGAGGACTAAGAGTTGGGATGGTCATGGAGGGTGTTTATGGTGTTATAAAGGAAGAGTTTCATAGTGAGAAAAATAGGAGAATTTGTTTTCAGCTTAGATTTAAAACTGTAAGTGGCTTTTCCAGCAAAATGTATTGAAAGTGCATCTCCTATTGTCCTACCTTGAAAAACACTGATTTAAAAAAATAAGAGACTCCTACTATTCCAGAGAATATAGATGCAGAATGCTGTTTAGCCCAGTAATTCTCAACCTGAATTTACTATCCTGTCCACAAAAATGAGTCTTGTCAAAAGCTCAGCCACCTTGGATAGAGGGCACACATCAGTTGATTTTCATATATCCCCTTGCCTCCCCACTGCCTCTCTTTTGGAACAATCAGATTAGACATTAATGAAAGTATTGCAAAATCTGGGACTTCACTGATGGCTCAGAGGTAAAGAATCTGCCTGCAATGCAGGAGATGCAGGTTCAATCCCTGGGTCGGGAAGATCCTTCAGAGGTGGAAATGGCAACTCACTCCAGGATTCTTTCCTGGAAAAAATCCCATGGGCAGAGGAGTTCATGGTGTTGCAGAGAGTAGGACATGACTGAGTGACTAAACACACACACATTGCCAATTCCAGTTAACTAATACACTAGGTAGTCAGCTGTTCACAGAACACATTGGAAGGATGTAAAGCTTAACATAGAAATCGTTTAATTTTCCATACTTAGAGCAAGTACACATGATTCTTAAGAAGCACCCTGAAGCTAGAATTGGATCTCCCAGGTCAGTCAGCATCGGAAAATAACTTGGCAGATAGACAGTGATCCTTGGATCCTTGAAGGAAAATGTATACAATTCCTTAGAAAGGAGAATATGGAGATTGTTATCAAAACCTGCCATAGACCCTTATAGTTTGTTTTATCTAAATATATGTAGTAAATAAACAAGCAGAGTGTATGTGTGTGTATTATGTATGAATGAGTAGGTATATGGTTCTTGTTAGAGTTCAGTTCAGCTTCAGTTATTCTCAACAGATATTTTTGCTGTCTTCATAAAGCCCCAAGATAAAGAACTCTACATACTGTTATAGGTATATAACCTGATGACCATGGTCAAGATCGTAACACCTAGAGTAAAGAAAGCTGGAAATTCCCTGTGGTCCAGTGGTTAGGACTCTCTGTTTTGCACTGCCATTGGCATGGGTTCAATACCTGGTTAGGGAACTAAGATTCTGCAAGCTGTGTGGTGTGGCCAAAATAAAATATATAAATAAAGTAAGTAAGGAAAGTTGTGTAAGCAACATGTCTTACTGCAATGGTTTTCAAACTATATACTCTTCTAGGGAGCTGCTTAAAATATAGATCCTGGAACTTCATCCTGGGCCTATTGAATTCTGATTTCTGGGAAGCCCCTGAAATTAGCATTTTAAGAAGCTTCCCTCAAGTGACTGTGATGCAGGTAGTCCTTAGATAACACCTTAAACAAGATCTAGTTGAGGAAGTGTCACATTATATTTGCATATTTGGTCATCAGACTGAGGATTCTAGCCATAAACACTCAGAGACATCTATAGGAAAAAAATGCCTTCCTTCTTCAAAGGGACTGTGAAATTGACGAAGGAGGTCTAAAAGTGGGACTATTAAAGAAAGTATAAATGTAAGAATCTTAAGTATATGTAAATATTTAATGGCAATTAGTGTGTGTAGGGCGGTACTTTTTTTAAAACAAAACTATTTTTGGCTGTGTTGGTTCTTCAGTGGGGTGCACAAGCTTCTCTTTCTAGTTGTGGCCCTAGAGTACATGGGCTCAGTAGTGGCTATGCTCAGGCTTAGTTGCCCTCTGTCATGTGGGATCTTAGTTCCCTGACCAGGGATGGAACCTGTGTCCCCTACATTGCAAGGTGGATTCTCAACCACTGGACCACCAGAGAAATCCCCTGGGAAGTACTTTTGAAGATGTGTATTGTTCAAGCCTGAATGAGGGAAAGATTGAACTACAGGAAGGTAAGGACATGGAACCTCACGTAGTGGGTGGGTAATACCTAGGGGTAAACTTGTGAAAAACAAATCCAAAATCCAAAAGTGTATTTTTTGGAAAGAAAGAGAAGAGACGCAAAGTGTAGGATGGCCAGAGTCAAAAAGAAGCTCAAGAGCACTGGGTACAGAATATATGATGAATGCCAGAAAGTACAGCAGCCGGGGAGAATCTGAAGAGAAGCAATAGACAGAAATGGCAGACCACTCAGGATGCTCTAGTCCTGGGGACAGGACCAGGAACAGTGTGGGAGCAGGACTTCTGTCACAAGCCGGGAGGAAGAGATAGAAAGAGGACATCCTGGGAGCAGCCAGAGGGAAGCTAACCAAGTGGGTGATGAGAAGTGGTCAGGAAGTTAATGCTGTTTCAAGCTGAAGTCAAAAGTCATGTGTGTTGAAGGCCAGATAACAAAGGACTTTAACTCCTTAAAGACCAAAAAGGAAATTAAAGCTTATATTGTAATCTGGGTCTGGAAGGTGGAAGTAGGAAAAATTAATTAGAAAAACTAAACTTTGTGGTCAGGGTCTAGGGACTGTTGTCACTCCCCTGTTTTATAGGAAGTATTAGCAGTGTTCTTACCTAGAGAATCCCAGGGACAGCAGAGCCTGGTGGGCTGCCGTCTATGGGGTCGCACAGAGTCGGACACGACTGAAGTGACTTAGCAGCAGCGGCAGCAGGTTGGTGATAGCTTTTCTTTCAAGGAGCAAGCATCTTTTAATTTCGTGGGTGCAGTCACCATCTGCAGTGATTTTGGGGCCCAAGAAAATAAATCTGTCACTGTTTCCATTGTTTCCCCGTCTATTTGCCATGAAATGTTGGGACCGGATGCCATGATCCT
>NW_011494939.1:6200220-6201134 GCF_000754665.1 Bison bison bison
AGCTTGTGCTTCATCCAGCCGGCATTTGCATGATATACTCTGCATATAAGTTAAATAAGCACGGTGACAATATACAGCCTTGACGTACTCCTTCCCTGATTTGGAACCAGTCTGTTGTTCCATGTCCAGTTCTAACTGTTGCTTCTTAACCTGCATACAGATTTCTCAGGAGGCAGGTCAGGTGGTCTGATATTCCCGTTTCTTTAAGAATTTTCCACAGTTTGTTGTGATCCACACAGTCAAAGGCTTTAGCATAGTTAATGAAGCAGAAGTAGATGTTTTTCTGGAACTCTTTTGGTTTTTCTATGATCCAATGGATGTTGACAATTTGATCTCTGGTTTCTCTGCCTTTTCTAAATCCAGCTTGAACATCTGAAAATTCTCGGTTGAACATACTGCTGAAGCCTGGCTTGGAGAATTTTGAGCATAACTTTGCTAGTGTGTGAGGTGGGTGCAATTGTGTGGTAGTTTGAACATTCTTTGGCATTGCCTTTATTTGGGATTGGGATGAAAACTGACCTTTTCTAGTCCTGTGGCCACTGCTGAGTTTTCCAAATTTGCTGGCATATTGAGTGCCACACTTTTAAGGCATCATCTTTTAAGATTTGAAATAGCTCAACTGGAATTCCATCACCTCCACTAGCTTTGTTTGTAGTGATGCTTCCTAAGGCACACTTGACTTCGCATTCCAGAATGGCTGGCTCTAGGTGAGTGATCACACCATCATGGTTATCTGGATGGTCATGAAGATCTTTTTTGTATAGTTCTTCTGTGTGTTCTTGCCACCTCTTCTTAATCTCTTCTGCTTCTATTAGGTCCTTACCTTTTCTGTCCTTTATTGTACCCATCTTTGCATGAATTATTCCCTTGGTATCTCTAATTTTCTTGAAGAGATCTCTAGTCTTTCCCATTCT
>NW_011494939.1:6201476-6204208 GCF_000754665.1 Bison bison bison
CTTCCATAGTTCTTCAGGTGCTCTATCAGATCTAATCCCTTGAATCTATTTGTCACTTGCACTGTATAATCATAAGGGATTTGATTTAGGTCATACCTGAAAGGTCTATTGGTTTTCCCGACTTTCTTCAATTTAAGTCTGAATTTTGCAATAAAGAGTTCATGATCTGAGCTACAATCAGCTCAACTCAGTTAGGCCTTCACATTTCCTCATGGGCCAGAAATCTCCAAATTGTGTTTAGGCACTCGTACCCAGGATGAAGTTCCAAGTTGTTTGGTGTCTTCTTTATTGTGGAAGGACAACAACAGATGTCCTCTATTTCCATGGTCTCTCAGCTCTCTCTCCTAATCACAGAAATATCTTCAAGTTTTGGTGTTGGGCTGGGTGAGCTGTCCTCAGGACTTTTTAGCTAAGCAGCTGTTGATAAGAATGTGATGGTGTAATGGAGGCATCTAGGGAAGCTGCTGTGGGGATAAATTGTCCTTGGTCATAGGATTGAGTCTATCTAAAAAAGAAAATTTTAGGTGGCTTCATTGTACACTGTGTCTCCTACCAGGCCCTGGAATGCTGCTGCATGCCAGTAGTAAATGTATCCCCACAAAATAGGGCTAGCTGAAATTATAAATAGCTTCTAAAGAGACTTATTATTTCCTCTATAATGTTTTTTTTAATAATAAATTAGTTTAGGAAGCTAAAATTACGATAGGTATATCTTTGAGCAGATTAGTTGTTAGTGACAGTCATGTTCTTTTACACTATTGGTGACAATATTTAGTCTAAATCAGCAGTAAGATTTTTATGTTCTTTTTTGGGGGGGCGGGGAAGGGGGTGTTGTGTGGCATGCCAGATCTTAACTCCCCAATCAGGTATTAAACCTTTGCCCCCTGCAATGGAAGTACAGAGTCTTAACTGCTGGACTGCCAGGGAAGCCCCAATTCCTATGTTCTTATAATGTAATACTTCCTCATATTTTTACAAAAGAGATTCATATGACACAAAAATATTAGTGGAAACTTGTGTTTTTATATCATTGGGAGGGTTTATTCACTTGTTCCTTCATTTCTTCTCCACAGGTACTAGGATTGTAAAATTGAATAAAACATAGCTTATTCCCTCAAAGACCTTAGAGTTTAGAAAGGAGGACAAATATACCTAAAACTGGTTGAAATACAGTGGAGTTTTAGAGATATGTGGTAGCAGTGGTTCTCAATCTCGGTACATGTCAGAATCACCAGACAAGCTTTGACAAATCCTGATGTCCAGGCAGTTCTAGAGTGACTGTATTTCCCTGAAAAGAGAAGGAAACTCCATAGCTGAATTTTGAAAGATGAGTAGCTTACCAAGTTATAAAGAGGAGGAAGGACATGGTAGACAGGAAATACACACATGGGGGAACTTCAAGATTGTAGACATCAGATCTTAGCATGGCTAGAAAACATGCTGAGAAAGATGTGTTTGGAGAAGTAGGCAAAGAGATAGATCTTAAAGGGCCCTAAAGAGATATTTATACTTTATTATGTATGGAGCCGCTGAAGGGTTTTAAGCAGGGGACTGCCATGATCACGGTCAGCTTTGGGGTTTTGAAAGCTCATTCTGGTGGCAATGTTAAGGAAGGAGTAGACAACCCCAAACTGGGTCAGAGAGACCTGTTAGGAGGTTACTATACAAATCCAAATGAAAAATCCTATGGGTCTGGTCTAAGGCCATGGTAGTAGGGATAAAGTAGAAGAAATGGGGGCTTCCCTGGTTGCTCAGTGGTAAAGACATTGCCTGCAATGCAGGAGACTCAGGTTCAATCCCTGGGCTGGGAAGATCCCCTGGAGGAGGAAATGGCAACCCAGTCCAGTATTCTAGCCTGGGAAATCCCATGAACAGAGGATCCTGGCAGGCTACAGTCCATGGGATTGTGAAGAGTTGGACACAACTTATCAACTAAAACAAAAGAAAACAAACATAAGAAATGGTCGTGAGAAATATTTAGGAGGTAAATCAGTTTGGAGCTTGGAGGGGACACAGGGGAAAAGAAAGCATGGGATTGTGGAGTTTCTCGTTATGTGTCTGGGAGAATCCATCTCCCAGAATAATGGAAATAAAAATAAACAAATGGGACCTACTTAAACTCAAAAGCTTTTGCACAGTAAAGGAAACAATAAACAAAATAAAAAGGCAGCCTACAGATTGGAAGAAAATACTTGCAAACGATGTGACCTATAAGGGATTAGTCTCCAAAAGCTACAAACAGCTTATGATGCTTAACAGCATCAAAACAAACAACCCACTTAGAAAATGGGCAGAAGACCTGAATAGACATTTCTCCAAAGAGGACATACAGATGGCTAATAGGCACATGAAAAGATGTTCAATATCGCTAGTTATTAGAGACATGCAAATCAAACCTACAATGAGATATCATCTCACACCAGTCAGAATGGTCATCATCAAAAAACCCACACACAGTAAATGCTGGAGAGGATGTGAAGAGAAGGGAACCCTCCTATGTTGTCGGTGGGAATGTAAATCGGTACAGGGACTATGGAGAACAGTATGGAGGTTCTTGAAAACCCTAAAAAGAGCTAACATATGACCCTGCGATCTCACTCTTGGGTATATATGCAGAGGAAAACATGCCCCCCAATATACAAGCACCCAATGTTCATTGCAGCACTGTTTACAATGCATGCAAGAAACATAAATGTCCATCAACAGAGGAGTGGATAAAGAAGACATGGTAC
>NW_011494939.1:6204308-6206801 GCF_000754665.1 Bison bison bison
CCAGCATCAGAGTCGTTTCCAGTGAGTCAACTCTTTGCATGAGGTGGCCAAAGTATTGGAGTTTCAGCTTCAGCATCAGTCTTTCCACGAACACCCAGGGCTGATCTCCTTCAGAATGGACTGGTTGGATCTCCTTGGAGTCCAAGGGACTTGCAAGAGTCTTCTCCAACACCACAGTTCAAAAGCATCAATTCTTCAGCGCTCAGCTTTCTTCACAGTCCAACTCTCACATCCATACATGACCACTGGAAAAATCATACCCTTGACTAGACGGACCTTTGTTGACAAAGTAATGTCTGTACTTTTTAATAGGCTATCTAGGTTGGTCTTTTAATTTCATGGCTGCAGTCACCATCTGCAGTGATTTTGGAGCCCCCAAAAATAGAGTCTGACACTGTTTCCCCATCTACTACCCATGAACTGATGGGACCAGATGCCATGATCTTCGTTTTCTGAATGTTGAACTTTAAGCCAACTTTTTCACTCTCTTCTTTCACTTTCATCAAGAGGCTTTTTAGTTCCTCTTCACTTTCTGCCATAAGGGTGGTGTCATCTGCATATCTGAGGTTATTGATATTTCTCCCGGCAATCTTGATTCCAGCTTGTGCTTCTTCCAGCCCAGTGTTTCTCATGATGTACTCTGCATGGAAGGAGGTTCGTGACATTGTACAGGAGACAGGGATCAAGACCATCCCCATGGAAAAGAAATGTACACACTGCTATATTTAAAATGGATAACCAACAAGGACTGACTGTATAGCACATGGAATTCTGCTCAGTGTTATGTGCCAGCCTGGATGGGAGGAGGGTTTGGGAGAGAATGGATACAGGTATATATATGGCTGAGTCCCTTTGCTATTTACCTGAAACTACCACAACGTTGTTAATTGGTTATATCCCAACACAAAATAAAAAGTTTAAAGTTTGGGGAAAAAAAAAAGAAAAACATCATGGACAGGAACAGAAGTCAGAGTGGAAGTCAGTTTGAGGAGGCATGTGTTTGATTCTAGTGTTGAGTTGAATGTGAGGTGGTGAATAATCATGAAGAAATTGCAAGGCTTCACTTAAATACACAGGACTGGACATTTGAAAAGTGGTCAGGGCAAGTGATAGAAAGCTTAGATTCGTACTCATCGAAATGATAGGAACTGTGGGAGTAAATGGATTCTCTGAATTTTGACAGTTTTGTTTCTTCCTTCTTTCTTCCTTACCTTACCTGATGGCCCTCTAGTGACAACAAGCACACACGATACTGGATGCTTGGGGCTGGTGCACTGGGACGACCCAGAGGGAGGGTAGGGGAGGGAGGAGGGAGGAGGGCTCAGGATGGGGAACATGTGCATACCTGTGGCAGATTCATGTTGATATATGGCAAAACCAATACAATATTGTAAAGTTAAAAAATAAAATAAAAATAAGAAACAAAAAGTGCCTCAACTCAGTTAATGTCATCATGAAATGTATCTTCAGAACCCCGATTTGGTCAAAATATTATTGTATTACTATTTCAATATGAATGTAAGGCAGCACATCTATGCAGCAGGGGCCTCAGGCACCTCAGATTGAGCCTAAAGATGTCATTCGTTGTAATTCTGGGAGATTCAAGAGGATTTGAAATTGACCTCCCAGGAATCTAATTTCTATGAGGACTCAAGGAGGCTCCTGTCAAAAGACTTTATTCCAAAACAGTGGATATCACATCAGAATCACCTAGGGAGCTTAAAAAAACATCCCTTTGCCTACGATGCATCTCAGACCAATTAATCAGAACCTCTGAGGATGGAGCCTGACCAGGCATCAAACTTCCTCAGGTGATTCTTTGCACAGCCAAGATTGAGAACTGTAGCTCTAGAGGATGCGAGCATAGAGATACACAGGATTGAGTCAAGGATACTGACAAATGAAGCAGGGGAAGAGGGGTTCTGGGTACAACATGTTTCTATCAATCAAATTGCCCCTGGATTTAGCCCCCAGGGAGTTATACCCATGGCTGTCCCTGGATTGCCATACTTGAGACTAGGTCTAAAGAGCTGCAAAAGAGTAAAAGCTAAAATAACAGTGCCCTCTAAAACTCAGTAGGATAGTAAGAGCACAAGGGGTTACCAGCTTTGACAGCAACACTGGCAGTATTGGTTGTGGTGATGCATTCAGCACAATTTTATTGAAAGCTATATTATGTGCTAGGTACTAGTCTAGGTGCTAAGGATACAGTGGCAAACAGGACTGACAAGGTCCTTTCTCTCTTGGATCATGGATTCTCATAGTTTTTTGGTGGAAATGAGCTAAAAAAAAAACAGTGTCAGATATTGAGAAATAGACTAACAAAAGAGGGTGCAGAATATTAAATGGAGTAATATGATAGAGGATGAGTGGGCATTTGTATTGATAGGTCAGGGAAGGTTGCTCTCTGCAGAGGAGACATTTAAGGTAAAGTATGAATAACAAGGAGGAGGCAGCCACATAAAATGCAGGGGGATGAATATTCTAGGCACA
>NW_011494939.1:6207599-6208276 GCF_000754665.1 Bison bison bison
GGTTTCAGTAGTTGCAGCACACGGGCTCAGTAGTTACGGCTTTAGAGCACAGGCTCAATAGTTGCGGGCTCAGTTGCTCTGTGGCATGTGGGATCTTCCTGGACTGGGGATTGAAACTATGTCCCTTGCATTGTAAAGTGGATTCTTAACCACTGGAACACCATGGAAGCCTGGGAGGCTGGTTTGATTGAGGAGAGAGAAGCACAAGATGAGGTTCTAGAGGTAGTCAGGGATCAGATGATGTCCAGCGCAGTGACTCATGGTTAAGAGTCTGAATTTTAATCTAAACGTGATGAAGAGTCACTGAATAGTTTTCAGCAGGGAAATGATAAGACCTAATTTATATTTTAAATGATCATTCTTATTACTGTAGTGGAAAATGGATCATATTGATGTAAGAATGGAAACAGAGTACTTAAGGTGTTGGCAATAGCACAAGTACGATGGTGGCTTGGGCCAGGGTGATAACAGTGGAAGGCGTATTTGAGATGAGTTTTGGAGCTTGAATCTGTTGGACTTATTCATAAATAGGATGTGGGGGTGAGGGAAAGAGAGCTATCCAGGTGATGGTGATGGTGGCAGCAACATTAGCAGAGGCATTGTTGAAGGCAGTAGCTCTGTTGGCAGTGGTACCTTCAGTGTCTCTGACAAACAGCATTGGCACCTTCAGCTCAGGC
>NW_011494939.1:6208385-6209958 GCF_000754665.1 Bison bison bison
GAAGTCAGAGATATACTATTTTGTGATTGTGCTTGTGAGCCCATATTACCCATAAGCTGATTTGACAAAAGTAATCTGGTTTATTTTAAGGGAAGTCCCAATCAAAGCTATACTAAATTAAACATTATCAAATATATTTTTTGTAAACAATTCCCCACCAACTATGCAAGCATTAGCATTTTTATATTATAGTTGTGCAAGAAATCTTCAGGTACATGCTGATAAAGATTCAAACAATACAGAAGTTAAATGTTATAATTGCTAATCTTTTTCCAGCTGCCACCCAGTTATATTACCCAACAAGAGGTGACCATAATGAACAGTTTAGTGGTTTCTTTCAAAATACTTTCTCTGCTTATATATATACACACATATGTATATGCTTTTTGATATACTTTTATATACCATATGTAAATTGTTAAAAAGCATATAAAAAATATATAAGTAGACAAAAACATATAGACAAAGGCATATATATGATATTTTAATATGTTATTTATTTATATATATGTAAATACACTATATAGAGTTTTTGATAAATTAAATCATTGATCTGCATATCACTTTTTTGAAAATCTAACTATAAACCAGAGGCATTTTTCCATGTCAGTGAATCTTCTTTTTTCAACACATGCATATATTCCATTATATGATTCATTATGAGTATCTTGTGATATATTTAGTCTGTTTTCTATGGATGGAAATTTATTTTTATTTTTACATTTTTACTTTGTATACCTATGCGAGTGTGTCTGAAGACTAGGTCTCTAGAAGAGGGATTGCAGGGTTGAAAAATGCATTTAATATTTTGTTAGATGTATAACCAGATTGTCCTCTAAGAAGAATGTACATTCTCACCAATAGTATTTGAGAGGCTCTCTTCCTTACACCCTCACCAACACTGGATATCTATCATAAATCTTTTTTATCTTTGCCAACAAAGTGGGTGACAATTGGCCTTTCATTATTGTTTAATTTGTTGTTTCTCCAATACTAGCAATATGAAATATTTTTCATCTGTTGAATATTTGCAGTTTTTTCTATGAGTTGTCTATTGACAACAGACAATTCTTTACTGTTTGCTGATGTGTTATTTGTGTTTTTCTCACTGATTTGTAGGGACCCTTCATATATATTAAGTATTAATCCTTTTCTTACGTAATAGGAAAACATCCTTCCTACTCTGTTACTTGTCTTTTAACTTTATGTTTCTTTTGTTGCACAGAAATTTAAAATTGTTTTGTAATCAAACCTATAAATCTTTTGAATTTGGGGTTTGGAGTCTTGCTAAGGAAGGCCCTCCCAATTGAAGATTATGTAAAAATATTCTACTGTATTTTACTACATAATTTTTCTTTTGTGTTTTCTTTCTTTTTTTCTATTTTATTATTAAGTATTTCAAACTATTAACTACATATTATATATATGATGATAATTATATATGTTACATTTTTAAAAAGCATAGGCATAACAATAAAATAAACCTCTTGAGAAATCTGTATGCAGGTCAGGAAGCAACAGTTAGAACTGGACATGGAACAACAGACTGGTTCCAAATAGGAAAAGGAGTACG
>NW_011494939.1:6210112-6211408 GCF_000754665.1 Bison bison bison
CCCTGATGCTGACAGGGATTGGGGGCAGGAGGAGAAGGGGACGACAGAGGATGAGATGGCTGGATGGCATCACTGACTCGATGGACGTGAGTCTGAGTGAACCCCGGGAGTTGGTGATGGACTGGGAGGCCTGGAGTGCTGCGATTCATGGGGTCGCAAAGAGTCGGACACGACTGACTGACTGAACTGAACTGAACTGAGATACATGTCATCTGACTTAAGAATAGAACATCATCAATACCTTAGAAGGCCCCCGTGTGGATCCTCCTCACTTGTGTCCCCTTCCCTCACCACCGGAGATAATCACTCTCTTGCTTTTTGTTTTAAACATTTGTTTTTTTCCTTTGTATATTAAACACATATGTGTAATGAATTTTGTTTAATTTTGGAAAATTGAGTAGTAAGCACTAATCTCACTGTATTAAGAATGGGCAATGTTGTCATTATTAAATGAAGTCTTTCATAGGAAGTCTCTGGGGCATAGCCTGTCTTCAGCTTTTCTGAGAGTTTATAGGAATCCTTTCTAAGGGAATTCTTGGGCAAAATCTTATGTGAGTTTTGTTGTGTTACACAATAGTGTGCTGAAACTAGCTTGTACTGGCTGATGATTACATTTTCAGGAAATTGGTCTTATGTTGGCAGCTTGAAATTGGCCCTAAGGAAAATATTTATATCATGAAAATTGACAGACTTTAAACTCAAGGCTTTTTCTTTTGATTAACAAATATTTTGGAGAGCCAGCAAACCACTTGTCCTAAGAAACACAGGACTCACAACAGAAAGGGTATTTGGCAATGATAGAATAGTATGGATCCGGTTTTGAACATTCTGCAGAAAGATGACCAGAGGGAATGGGCTGGCCTATATTTTTAAAACTCACCATGGCTAATCTTCAGTTCTCAGGGTCAAAGCATTTAGATAATACTACAAAGCTACAGTATTCAAAAGAGTGTATTATTGGCACAAAAACAGACATAGATCAATGAAACAGAATAGAGAGCCCAGAAATAAACCCACACACCTACTGTCAATTAATCTTTAACAAATAAGGCAAGAATATACAATGGGGAAAACACAGTCTCTTCAGCAAATGGTGTTGGGGAATTTGGACAGCCACATGTAAACTAATGAAGTTAGAACACTCCCTCACACCATAAACAAAAATGAACTCAAAATGGCTTAAAGAATTCAATATAAGACATGACACCATAAAACTCCTAGAAGAATAGGCAAAACATTCTCTGGCATAAGTCATAGCAATATTTTCTTAGTATCCCAAGTCAATAGAAATAAAAG
>NW_011494939.1:6211508-6212545 GCF_000754665.1 Bison bison bison
CAGTTTAATATATATTTTAGGTACATTGCCTTCACAGCTAGAAAAGTGAGGCTTAGAGATTTAATAACCTGCTGTACCTATCAGGATGGGCAAAGTTATACTGCAGTAATATCATAACAATGGGACCTAGTCAAACTTATAAGCTTTAACACAGTAAAAGAAACCATCAAAACCAACAAAAGGAAATGACAACCCATGGACTGGGAGAAAACACTTGCAAACAATGCAACCAACAAGGGGTTAATTTCCAAAATATACAAACAGCTCATACAACTCAATAACAGAGAACAGAACTACAATACCAGAAATCAAAGCTACAATGAGTTATCACCTCACACTGGTCAGAATGGCCATCATTAAAAAGTCTACAAATAATAAATGCTGAAGAGGGTGTGGAGAAAAGGGTGGGAATGTACACTGTTGGTGGGAACGTAAATAGGTACAGCCACTGTGGAGAACAGTATCAGTTCAGTTCAGTCGCTCAATTGTGTCTGACACTTTGCAACCGCATGGACTGCACCATGCCAGGCTTCCCTGTCCATCACCAACTCTGGAGCTTACTCAGACTCATGTCCATTGAGTTGGTGATGCCATCCAACCATCTCATCCTCTGTCGTTGCCTTCTCCTCCCACCTTCAATCTTTCCCAGCATCAGGGTCTTTTCAGATGGGTCAGTTCTTCATATCAGGTGGCCAAAGTATTGGAGTTTCAGCTTCAGCATCAGTCCTTCCAATGAATATTCAGGACTTATTTCCTTTAGGATGGACTGGTTGGATCTCCTTGCTGTCCAAGGGACTCTCAAGAGTCTTCTCTAACACCACAGTAAAAAAGTATGAATTCTTTGGCACTCAACGTTCTTTATGGTCCAACTCTCACATCCATACATGACTACTGGAAAAACCATAGCTTTAACTAGATGGACCTTTGTTGGCAAAGTAATGTCTCTGCTTTTTAATATGCTGTCTAGGTTGGTCATAACTTTTCTTCCAAGGAGTAAGTATCTTTTAATTTCATGGCTGCAGTCACCATCTGCAGTG
>NW_011494939.1:6213625-6214758 GCF_000754665.1 Bison bison bison
AAGATCTTTTTTGTATAGTTCTGTGTATTCTTGCCACCTCTTCTTAATCTCTTCTGCTTCTGTTAGGTCCTTACTGTTTCTGTCCTTTATTGTGCCCATCTTTGCTAAAATGTTCCCTTGGTATCTCTAATTTTCTTGAAGAGAAAATTCTTCAAGAGAGAAATTGTCTCAAAAGAGAAAATTCTTTTCTTTCCCATTCTATTGTTTCCCTCTATTTCTTTGCACTGGTCACTGAGGAGGGCTTTCTTATCTCTCCTTGCTGTTCTTTGGAACTCTGCATTCAGATGGGTCTATCTTTCTTCTCCTTTGCACCTTTTGCTTTGCTTCTTTTCACAGCTATTTGTAAGGCCTCCTCAGAAGACCATTTTGCCCTTTTGCATTTCTTTTCCTTGGGGATGATTCTGATCACTGCCTCCAGTACAATGTCACAAACCTCTGTCCATAGTTCTTCAGGTGCTCTGTCTATCAGATCTAATCCCTTGAATCTATTTGTCACTTTCACTGTATAATCATAATAGATTTGATTTAGGTCATACCTGAATGGTCTAGTGGTTTTCCTTACTTATGTCAGTTTAAGTCTGAATTTGGCAATAAGGAGTTCATGATCTGAGCCACAAGCAGCTCCTGGTCTTGTTTTTGATGACTGTATAGAGCTTCTCCCTCTTTGGCTGCAAATAATATAATCAATTTGATTTCGGTGTTGACCTTCTGGTGATGTCCATGTGTAGAGTCTTCTCTTGTGTTGTTAGAAGAGGGTATTTGCTATGACCAGTGTGTTCCCTTGGCAAAACTCTATTAGCCTTTGCCCTGCTTCATTCCATACTCCAAGGCTAAATTTGCCTGTTACTCCAGGTGTTCCTTGACTTCCTACTTTTGCATTCCAGTCCCCTATAATGAAAAGGACATCTTTTTTTGCATGTTGGTTCTAGAAGCTCTTGTAGGTCTTCCTAGACCTGTTCAACTTCAGCTTCTTTAGCATTACTGGTTGGGACATAGACTTGGATTACTGTGATATTGAATGGTTTGCCTTGGAAATGAACATGGATCATTCTGTTGTTTTTGAGATTGAATCCAAGTACTTCATTTTGGACTCTTTTGTTGACTATAATGGCTAATCCATTTCTACTAAGGGG
>NW_011494939.1:6214858-6215985 GCF_000754665.1 Bison bison bison
AAATGTCAATGTTCACTCTTGCCATCTCCTGTTTGACCACTTCCAATTTGCCTTAATTCATGGACCTAATGTTCCAGGTTCCTATGCAATATTGCTCTTTACAGTATCAGACCTTGCTTCTATGACCAGTCACATCCACAAGTGGGTGTTGTTTTTGCTTTGGCTCTGTCTCTTCATTCTTTCTGGAGTTATTTTGCCACTGATCTCCAGTAGCATTTTGGGCACCTACCAACCTGGGGAGTCATCTTTCAGTGTCCTATCTTTTCGTCTTTTCATACTGTTCATGGGGTTCTCAAGGCAAGAATACTGAAGTGGTTTGCCATTCCCTTTTCCAGTGGACCATGTTTTGTCAGAACTCTCCACCATGACCCATCTGTCTTGGGTGGCCCTATACAGCATGGCTCATAGTTTCATTGAGTTAGACAAGGCTGTGGTCCATGTGATCAGGTTGGTTAGTTTCTCTGATAGTTTTCATTCTGTCTGCCCTCTATTGGAGAAGGATAAGAGGCTTATGGAAGCTTCCTGATGGGAGACACTGACTGAGGGGGAAACTGGGTCTTGTTCTGATGGTGGGGCCACACTCAGTAAATCTTTAATCCAATTTTCTGTTGATGGGTCGGGTTGTGTTCCCTCCCTGTATTTGACCTGAGGCCAAACTATGGTGGAGGTAATGACGATAATGGTGACCCCCTTCAAAAGGTCCCATGCATGCTCTGCTGCACTCAGTGCCCCCAACCCTGAAGCAGGCCACCACCAACCCACGCTGCCACCAGAAACTCCTCGACACTCATGGGCAAGTCTGGGTCAGTCTCTTGTGGGGTCACTGCTCCTTTCACCTGGGTCCTGGTGCACACAAGGTTCTGTTTGTGCCCTCCAAGACTCTGTTTCCCCAGTCCTGTGTAAGTTCTGGTGGTTCTATGGTGGGATTAATGGTGACCCCCTCCAAGAGGGCTTATGCCATACCCAGGTCTACTGCACCCAGAGCCCCTGTCCCTGCAGCAGTCCACTGCTGACCTGTACCTCCACAGGAGATGCTCAACACAGTTCTGTCTCAGTCTCTGTGGGGTCTCTGGGTCCTGGTGCACACAAGGTTTGTTTGAGCCCTCTGAGCGTCTCTGGCAGGTATG
>NW_011494939.1:6216085-6217985 GCF_000754665.1 Bison bison bison
GGGAAGGTCCTCTGGAGAAGGGAAAGGCTACCCACTCCAGTATTCTGGCCTGGAGAATTCCATGGACTCTATAGCCCATGAGGTCTCAAAGAGTCAGAGAATAGTATGGAAATACCTTAAAAAAGTAAAAGTAGGGCTATCATATGATGATCCAGCAATACTATTCCTCAGCATATATCTAGAGAAAATTAACTCAAAAAGATGCACCCCAATGTTCATAGCAGCACTATTTACAATAGCCAAAACATGGAAACAATAGATGTGTCTATCAACAGATGAATGGATAAAGATGTAGTATATCTATATATATACAATGAAGTATTAGTCATAAAAAGAATGAAATAGTGCCATTTGCAGCAACATGGATGGACCTTAGAGATTATCTTATGAAGTGAAGTAAGTCAGACAGAGACAAATATTATATGATATCACTTATATGTGGAATCTAAGAAATAGTACAAATGAACTTATTTATAAAACAGACTTTAAAAACAAACTTATGGTTCCCAAAGGGAAATGGGGGGAGGGATAAATTAGGAGTTTGGGATTAACATATAGACACTATTAGATATAAAATAGTCAACAAGGACTGACTGTATAGCACAGGGAACTATATTCAATATCTTGTAATAAACTATAATGGAAAGAATAAAAATGAATATATTTTGCATATATATGTATAATGGAGTTGCTTTGCTGTACACCTGAGACTAACACTATTATAAATCGCTATTATAAACTCTCTTATAAAGCAACTATACTTCAAAAAAAGAATAGGTCAAATCATAACATTTCTGTGTGCGCATACGTGTGTGTGTGTGTGTTGGGCATGGGAAGATGAGAATCTCAAGCATTATTTGAGATCTTACCTGTTTGAAATGTCTTTACCCTGTCACTTGATTTTTGGCTGAATATAGAATTTTAGTTTGGAAATAATGTTCCTTCAGAATTTTGAAGGCATTGTTCTATTGTCTTTAAATTGCCATGTTACATTGAGAGGTGATTCAGTGATAGTGATTACAGATTTAGGTTATGGCAGTGAAGTGGGCAGTTGAGGCACCTGGAGAAAAGCACCATTGAATGTGATGGAGATCAAGGAACTGATTGACTAGAGGGGGTTCAGTGATCATCCATGTGAATATCAAAGTCACCAAAACAACAGCAGTAGATTTGGAGAGCAAGATTAAGACTGATGGCAAAGTCATCAGTCTTGGGGCTAGATGACAGCAGCAAGGTGTGGAGCTGGTGATTTTTAAGGAGGAATGGATTAGAAATGGCTGTGAGAGTGGGGGCAACACAGAGGGCACTTTATCTCCAAGTCTAGTGGTGTGACTTGTGTAAAACAGGTACAACCTCCACTTGAGAGGGCTGTAGGGAAAGCAGTGTGCTCAGGGGAGTGTGAGGTTTTAGTGAAAATAGGAGGGTGAATGGAACACTTAAGGAAAAGACTGAGCTTAAGACTGAGACAAATGGAGTTCCAGAGGACACAGTAGAAGAATTAGGGAGGTTGTAAAAGATAGTGAGAGATTTGGTTATTTTAGAAGAGGAAGAGAGCTGTATGAGAAATAACATATAAATTATAATAAAGGAGAGGTTTGGATTGGTGTGATCGAAGGAAATAGGGTATGTCAGGCACACTGTACAATTACTGGATGTTGGGGTATGTACATGTAAAAATCTAATATAAACTTAAATATATAATTGACATTTTATAGATTTCAATGTAGAGCTTTAATAGTCAGTAACAATTTGCCTTCTGAAAAGCTTGCAGCAATTTATAATCACTGTCACCAGTAGGATTTAAGAGAGTCCACTTCTCCATACTTTCATCAGTGGCATTGCATGCATGCTAAGTTGCTTCAGTTGTGTCCGACTCTGTGCAACACTATGGACAGCAGCC
>NW_011494939.1:6218085-6218518 GCF_000754665.1 Bison bison bison
AGTCCACGGGATTCTCTAGGCAAGAATACTGGAGTGGGTTGCCATTTTCTTCTCCATCAGTGACATTGGATACGCATTAACAAGTGTTTGATTGTTTTCATTTTTGCCAACCAGAGTAAAAAGAAAAGATCTCATTGTTTTTTAAATTGATTACTAGTGAGGCTGAATGTTTTGAAAATTTGTACTTCTTATCTTTGAATTGCCTGTTTATACCTATTTTTCAAATTTTTATTCTCCTATTGATTTTTTTGTAATTCTTTATCCTTTATGTATATTAATCCTTTAATTTGTTAGTGTATTTTATCCAAATAGTACTTATTAGTGTTTTATTAAAACACTTGATTTTTATTTATGCTGTCATTTGTTGCGCAATTTTATATTTATCTGCAGTCAGATCTATCATTTTTTCACTTTATAATTTCTGTGTTTTGTG
>NW_011494939.1:6219068-6220543 GCF_000754665.1 Bison bison bison
TTATTTTTGTATGTGGTATAAGGTAGAGATTCTAATCCCCTCCCCACAAAGAATAGAAAACTGTACTAACCTTATTTACTGAATAATCATTTTCTTCTCCTCTGATTTGAAATTTCACTGTTATCACATACTAAACCCCAGATGTGCATAAATATGCTTTGAAACTGCATTCATCACTGTTCCTTTATATAAATTTTGCTTTCTTGTGAATCAAGTCCATTCTCATTATTCCTCTTTTTCAAAAATTTCTGGGATATGTTCTTCCAGAGGAATTTTGGAATTAACTCTTAACATTTCCAAAAATTTCTTTAGGTTTTTGATTAAAATTGCATTAGATTTATATATTAATTATAGGAAGAATTAGGTTTTTGATTAAAATTGTGTTAGATTTATATATTAATTTTAGGAAGAATTGTTTTATTTAGACTACTTATTCTAAATAATACAAGTTCCTCCAGGAACTTGGTATACTTTTCCATTTTTAAAAATTTTCTTTTATGTGCATCAGTGAAGTTTTATGATTTTCTTCATATAGATTTTACACATTTTTTTCTAAGTATTTTATAGTTTTGCTATTATTATGAATAGGTTTTTTAAATTGTATTTTTGATTAGTTCTTTCCATTATATTGAAAGCAGTTGATTTTATGTATTCATCTTTTATCCTGGTGTCTATAATTTTATTGACTTTTATTCTATCCCAGTTAGACCATCATTTCATCAGCAAATAATTTCAATATTTAGCACTCACTTCTTTTTATTCTTCTTCTTTTTTGTTTTTTTACTAAGACTAGTGTGGGGAAAGTGGATATCTTTTTCTTTTCACTTAATCCTGATAGCTTCAATGATAGATGAATGCTAAGTCTGCTCCTCTTGCAATTTAAATTCAGATTTGGGTTTGAAATGTTGGGTAGATGCTTCCTGAAACCTTAAACTCAGCATATCTAAAATTAAATAAAGTCCTAATTACCCACACTTGCCCAAACCTGTGCCTAGTATTCATTTCTTTTTTCTGTTATCCAGGTTTAAATTACTCCGTTATTGCAGTCATTCAGGTTCAAAATCTTAATCATGCTTGATTTTCTCCTTCTGTCTTTCCTCTCTCCGACTATTTTGTTCAGAAAATTCTCTCAATTTGGTCTCTATCCATTGTTGTAACACACATCTCCTCCTCTCTATTCTTACTGTTATCTCCTTCCATCTAATTTATAAACTATTATTTAGGACCTTCAGTTTTTAAGTACAGTATCAGTTCAGTTCAGTCTCTCAGTCGTGTCTCTTTGTGACCCCATGAATTGCAGCATGCCAGGCCTCCCTGTCCATCACCAACTCCCAGAATTCACCCAAACTCATGTCCATCGAGTCGGTGATGCCATCCAGCCATCTCATCCTCTGTTATCACCTTCTCTTCCTGCCCCCAATCCCTCCCAGCATCAGGGTCTTTTCCAATGAGTCAACTCTTCGCATGAGGTGGCC
>NW_011494939.1:6220643-6223777 GCF_000754665.1 Bison bison bison
CAAAAGTAAATAACACAAAGTTCCTACTCTTGAGTTCACAAGAAATGGATGATGGTTCTTAAACTTAACTAACTATAATACAATGCAGTAGATGCTATAAGAACTTTTGATTGCTTTGTTGTTTAGTTGCTAAGTCATTTCCAACTCTTGCAACCCCATGGACTGTAGCCTGCCAGGCTCCTCTGTCCATGGGATTCTCCAGGCAAGAATACTGGAGTGGGTTGCCATTCCTTTCTCCAGGGGATATTCCCGACCCAGGAATCGAACCAGGGTCTCCTGCATTGCAGGCAGATTCTTTACCAACAGAACTAGGAGGGAAGTCTGGGCTTCCCTTGTGGCTCAGTTGGTAAAGAATCTGCTAGCAATGTGGGAGACTTGGGTTTGATCCCTGCGTTGGGAAGATCCCCTGGAGAAGGGAAAGGCTACCCACTCCAGTATTTTGGCCTAGAGAATTCCATGGACTGTATAGTCGATGGGGTCATAAAGAGTCAGACATGACTGAGCGACTATAAAAACTACACATATACTAACTACAGTAGCCCAGAGGAGGAAATTATTATTTCTGCTTTATGCTGAATCAGAAAGGGTTGGCATTTGAGCTGAATCCTGAAGAACAAGTATGAATTTTTTTTCAAGTGCAAAAGGAGAGGGAGAAGAGGCATTTCTGGTAGAGGAAATAGTATGAATATATGTTATATATTATTCAACAAGCATCTATTGAGTGTTGACTATGTGTCAAGCATTGTACTGGGTGTGTGGCTTTAAGAATCTCCTACTCTTGTAGGAGATACACAGATAATCACAATAAGAAATTATGGGGAATATAGGTTATTCATTTTTAGAACTGTCAGTTCACTCAATGAAGTTTTCCTTTTGGCCAAATAATTTGCATATAGAAGCAATATATACACAATACTAAACAGTCTTAGCCAAATTTGACAAATTTCTCAAAATGTACTTATGACTGGGTTTGGACCAGATTTTTTTCTTCCTCAAGGCATTACTTCATTTCTGGACTGGGGCAGGGGGATTGGTTTAGCAATGAAATGACAGGACTGAGTTTATTTATTTGTTTATTTAACCAGC
Source organism: Bison bison bison (assembly GCF_000754665.1). Taxonomy (NCBI): domain Eukaryota; kingdom Metazoa; phylum Chordata; class Mammalia; order Artiodactyla; family Bovidae; genus Bison; species Bison bison. The sequence goes on from NW_011494939.1 coordinate 6,221,730, forward strand.
AAGAATTTACTGAGGGCCTGTTGGGTACCACATATTGTTAAACCTTGGGGATACACAGAAAAGAGAGAGCCCTTCCCTAAAGGAGTGCTGCCATCAAATGGGTTCAGTGGCACACTAAAATATAATTAAAACGCAGTGAATGAAAAATTGTAATACATTTCATATTCTGTATTATAGGAGGATGTATGAAAGGTGTTCAACCCAGTCTTTGGCCAGAAGCTACCAGGGAGCCAGGGAAGATTTCCTGGAGGTGATGACACTTGAACTGAGGTTAGTTTTAATAACTTTAAGGCAATACTGTGATGAACATTTAGTTGCATATATGTGTGTATATGAGTGTGTATGTTTGGACCCATTAAAATCATTTCTTTAGAATAAACTACTAGATGTATAATGGCTAGATTAAAGGATATGAACAAGAAATTGATACAAGAAATTTTAATAACTTAGGAGCACGTTGGTGTAGGGTAGGCAAGGCTAAAGGCAAAGGACAACAGGGATTTCAGTTGCTGGCATGTTGTAGCTGCAGCCAGGGACTAGGTAAAAGCCTGCCTTCTTCTTGAGAAGGTTTGTTGGTAGGGTTACTAGGGTGGAGGTGGAAAACTGGGGGAACTCCAGTGATTGGTTGATGCCCTTAATAATAGTTCAGGGGGGTTTCCACTCCAAGATAACTGATACTTTGTCCAGCATCCTGAAGATGTCTCAGCCAAAGAGAACTTATCCTTTGCACTTCTAAGTTTTCAAAATAAACATCTCTAGGTTGGCTGAAGAATGTTACTGTGACAGCTAAGATGCAGGGAGTTCTACAGACTAGTGATGCCCTGTGCTACTGAGACTCAAAGGACAGCCAGTGGCCAGGGGCCCAGCCTCAATAACCATGAGGACATCTTGGGAAGGAGAACGGAGTGAAACATTGAAAGTCTAGGCATTTACTCAAAGTAGATTATTTGAAATAGAAAAATATTATTTTTTAAACTTAACAAGTTACAGATATCTTTAATTGACAAATTTGTGTCTGTATGCCTCCTGTATCATCCAGAAGAATAAGGGTATTAAAGAAACTTTAGATATAAAAAAAATAAAGTGTCTACACATATTTGCTCAATATGAACTGTAAAGTATAAATTTCTTGTTCATATCCTTTAATCTAGCCATTATACACCTAGTAGTTTATTCTAAAGAAACGATTTTAATGGGTCCAAACATACACACTCATATACACACATATATGCAACTAAATGTTCATCACAGTATTGCCTTAAAAATTGAAAATTGGAAACAAGCTAAATGTTTCATCATCTGAGGAATGGTTATAGTATAATAAATCTACTTAGTGAGTATTAATAAGCCTTAGTTTAATAATTCTTCAGTCATTACAAAGAATAAGAGAAGTCAATGGGTATCGGGATGGGAAACACATTTGAATCATATTGTTAGGAGATAAAGTCAGGATGAAGAATATTATATATAGGATAATCTCACTTATATAAAAGTGTATAGTGATCAGGGGCTTCCCTGGTGGCTCAGTGGTACAGAATCTGCCTGCCAATTCAGGAGACACAAGAGATGTGGGCTCAATCCCTGGGTTGGGAAGATCCCCTGGAGAAGGGCATGGCAACCCACTCCAGTATTCTTGCCAGGAGAACCCCATGGACAGCAGAGCCTGGCGGGCTACAGTCCATGGGGTTGCAAAAGAGTTGGACATGACTTAGCAACTAAACCACCACATATAGTGATCTATATTCTCATAGAAATATACCCATATTCTATAGGAAAATTAAAAAGATTTTATCACTAAACATAGAGTGTGATCCCTTATTTGTTTAAAGTGTATATAATATAAAACTTGTATGTGTGTATTTACACATACACACAGAAGAAGGTTTCCAAGTATTTACAGCAAATTGTTAGCAGTGATTATCTATGGATGGTGAGATTAAGTAAAAATTTCACTCTTATTTATACATTTCTCTATTTCCTGATGCTTTCCCCCAGTGAGCTAATATTATTTTTATAAATAGAAAAATTAACATGTTTATTTCCTTTTG
>NW_011494939.1:6224178-6229721 GCF_000754665.1 Bison bison bison
GTTGCCATGCCCTTCTCCAGGGGATCTTCCCAACCCAAGGATCAAACCCAGGTCTTCTGCATTGCAGGCGGTGGATACTTTACCACCTGAGCCACCAGGGAATAAAAGAACAGATTACTAAAAAGTTGTGATTTAACATTTGTTCTTATAGAAATGTTATAAAAATGAGTACATGTTCACATAAGTAGAATATATACCAAAATATCTAGAATGGTTATCTCCGGTTCTTGGGATTAGCAATGATTTTTATATATTTTTATTTTTGATTAATCTTTTTTTCATTAATCTATTTTCTTTTTTTTTTAATTTAAGTGTATTTATTTTAATTGGAGGCTAATTACTTTACAATATTGTATTGGTTTTGCCATACCTCAACATGAATCCACCACAGGTGTACCCGTGTTCCCCATCCTGAACCCCCCTCCCAACTCCCTCCCCATACCATCCCTCTGGGTCGTCCCAGTGCACCAGCCCCAGGCATCCTGTATCCTGCATCGACACCTGGACTGGTGATCCATTTCTTATATTATACATATTTCAATGCCATTCTCCCAAATCATCCCACCCTCTCCCTCTCCCAGAGTCCAAAAGACTGTTCTATACATCAGTGTCTCTTTTGCTGTCTCGTATACAGGGTTATTGTTACCATCTTTCTAAATTCCATAAATATGCATTAGTATACTCTATTGGTGTTTTTCTTTCTGGCTTACTTCACTCTGTATAATAGGCTCCAGTTTAATCCACCTCATTAGAACTCATTCAAATGTATTCTTTTTAATGGCTGAGTAATATTCCGTTGTGTATATGTACCACAGCTTTCTTATCCATTCATCTGCTGATAGACATCTAGGTTGCTTCTGTGTCCTGGCTATTATAAACAGTGCTGCGATGAACATTGCAGTACATGTGTCTCTTTCCCTTCTGGTTTCCTCGGTGTGTATGCCCAGCAGTGGGATTGCTGGGTCATAAGGCACTTCTATTTCCAGTTTTTTAAGGAATTTGCTCTAATATATTTTGTGAAATTAAGGGGAAAAAAACCCCATTAAAGTACCATCAAGTTCCAGCCTGCTTGAAGGAGAGCTAGAGTACCTGGTTGTTAGATTTGAGGTGGTTGATGTGTCTTGCAGGGAAAATGTGCTCATGCTGGACTAGCTGCCTGATACAAGGCCCATTGCAAAATGAAAATGCTTTTTTTCAAAAGCAAGGGGAAAATTGCTGTTAAAGGTACTAAAATACAAAGCTTTTTTTCTTTGTTCCACATATCTTCTCTGCTCATGAACATGATCTATTGTCCCATTGGACTTCACTTACAAAACATAAATTCAAAGATAAAATCATGAAGAATTTCAAGATGGTTCTGGATACACTTGGCTAGGAACACCCATGAAACTGTGGCAGTGTCTTTTCCTATCAGCTGCAGAACACTTTGGAGTGGCATGCTTAGAGAGTATTCAGATCAGGCTTCTCTAGTCCAGGCTCCGCTTTGCAAAGCTAATAGTTACTTTTCCAAAGTGTGTCTTTGGAATCCATTTGTATCTATTCTGATCTCCACTAAGGACTCATGTTTATTAGGGGTAGTGCTGACCCAACCAATTGTCCCTTTATTTGTGGGCTGTGTGGTTTCCTAACAGTGACTGTGGTTCTGTTTTGAACAAAGAGACCTGTCCCATCAATGATTAGTGAGGACTTTACCCAACTCTATCAACTTTTTCTTCCTTACTTTGAAGGTAGTTTCTAAGCTTTGACTTCAGCCTCATGCAAAAGTCTATTCTGTCTTGCTGCCTTCTAACTCAGTACTCCTTACCCCAGTTCTAGAGCATTCCCTGCTATTTCCTGACAAACAGAACTGGAGACTCCCTAGGTCCAAGTAGCTAGTTGCAGCTTTCCTGGTCTGCCATTCTGGCTCAATAAGATGAATGCAGGCTGAGTATGGAAAGGAGACAGAAATGAAAGGATCTTGAGTTGAGGGACCCTAGGGAGAGGATTCTGTAGAAAGAAATGGGATGGGAACAATAAAAAAGTGAAGAAATAGAACATAGTTTGAGGAAAGGGAAAGGTGGTTGAAAAAGAGGAGCAAAGACTCCAGAGGTCTAGAGAAATGTGGCAAGGTTTAATCTTGGGGATTTATTAAAAATAAATGCCAAGTGAAGGATTCAAATTGTGGCATATTTAAAGTGTTTACTTACATTTAAAGAATTCATGCTTTCAAATTGTGGTGCTGGAGAAGACTCTTGAGAGTCCCTTGTACAATAAGAGGATCAAACCAGTCAATCCTAAAGGAAATCAACCCTGAATATTCACTGAAAGGACTGATGCTGGAGCTGAAGCTCCAATACTTTGGTCACCTGATAGGAAGAGCTGACTCATTGGAAAAGACCCTGATGCTTGGAAAGACTGAGGGCAGGAGGAGGAGAAGGGATTGAGATGCGATGATTGGATGGCATCACCAACTCAAAGGACATGAATTTCAGCAGACTCTGGGAGATGGTGAAGGATAGGGAAGCCATGTGTGTTGCAGTCCTTGGGGTTGCAAAGAGTCAGACAAAACTTAGCAACTGAACAACAACAACACATTTAAGAAGTTGTTTTTTTCTTTTTTTTTAGAAGTTGTTTTTTCTTAACATGGACAATATTGTGCATGGACAATAATATTCTGTAATATTATTCAGAATGATTCCTGGGTTTGTATAAAATAAGGATTTATAATATGTTATATAGGCACATATTAGAAATGAAAGACAAGGTTAAACTTACACAATGAAAGTTTTTTTAAAAAGTTTTAATTGTGGTAAAATATACGTAACAAAATTTACCACCTTAACCAGTGTTATGTATACAGTTCAGGCATGTTAAGTACATTCACATTCTTGTGCAACCAATCTCCAGAACTCTTCATTTTGTGAAATGGAAACTTTACACCCACTAAACAACAGCTCCCCATTTCCCCCACCCCCACAAGTCCCTGATTAACCACCATCCTACTTTCTGTTTCTATGAATTTGACTACTTTAGACACCTCATATAAGTGGAGTCATAGAGTATTTGTCTTCTGTAACTGGCTTATTTTATTTATCATAATGTCATTAAGCTTAATCCATGTTGTAGTATGTGCCACAATTTCCTTCCTTTTTTTAAAGACTGAATAATATGCCACTGTATGTGTATAGGGTTTCCCTCCTGGCTCAAAAAGGAAAGAATCTGCCTGCCATGCAGGAGACCCAGGTTTGACCCCTGAGTTGGGAAGATTCCCTGGAGAAGAGCATGGCTACCCATTCCAGTATTCTTGCCTGGAGAGTTCCAGGGATGAAGGAGCCTGGCGGGCTATCACATTTTGTTTATTCATTTGTCTATCGATGGACATTTGGGTTGCTTCCATCTGCTGCTATGAATATGGGAGTGAAAATATCTCTTTGAGACTCTGCTGTCAATTCTTTTGGATATATATCCAAAGTGAGATTGCTAGATTATTTGGTAGTTCTAAACTTTTGAGAAACTTCCACATTGTTTTCCATACTGGTTGCACCATTTTACAATACTGTAAACATGTACTATGGTTCCAATTTCTCCACATCCTCACCAACATTTCTGTTTTTTTTTTTTTTTTATAGTAGCCATGCTAATGGATATGAGGTGACATTCATTCCAGTTTGCTGCTGAATATTATTCCATAGTATGAGTGTAACACAGTTTAGCTATTTACCTGTTGAAGGACATCTGAGTTATTTCTAGTTTTTGACTATTATGAATAAAACTACTATAAACATTCTTGCATAGGTTTTTGTGTGAACATAACTTTTCATTTCCCTGGGATAGATGCCCGGGAGTGCAATTGCTGAGTCATATAATGGTTGCATGTTCAGTTTTTTAAGAAATTACCAAACTGTTTTCCAGAGTGGCTGTACCATTTTACATCCCCACCAGCAACGTATGAATAATAGTTTTTTTACATCCTTGCTGGTATTTGGATGTTGCCATTATTATTATTTTTTTTTTGCCCTTCTTATAGTAGTAATATCTCACCATTTTGATTTTCATCTCCCTAGTGGCTAATGATTTTATTTTAAAAAATGATTTTTCTACTTTTGGTCTGAGCTGGGTCTTCGTTGCTGCACAAGGGCTTTCTCTAGTTGCGGTGAGCAGGGACTAATCTTTGTTACAGTGCTCAGGCTTCTCATTGTGGTGGCTTCTCATTGCTGAGCTCTAGATGCACGGGCTTCAGTAGTTGCAGCACGCAGGCTCAGCAGTTGAGGCTTGCAAGGCCTAGAGCATGAGTACTTGTGGCACACAGGCTTGGTTGCTCTGCAGCGTGTGGAATCTTCCCGGATCAGGGATTGAATCTGTGTCCCCTGAAGTGGCAGGCAAATTCCCATCCTCTGTACGACCAGGAAAATCCAGCTAATGACTTTTAACATATTTTCATGTTGTCATATGTATATCCTCTTTGGTGAAATGCCTCTTCAATGTCTTTTGCCCATTTTTCTAATGCTGTTGAGTTTTCAGAGTTTTTTAAAAAAATATATTCCATATATTAGTCCTTTGGAATATTTGGACTATCTTCTTCCATTCTGTAGCTTCTCTTTTCATGTTCTTAATTGGATCTTTCACAGGGCAAAAGGTTTTCATTTTGGTGAAGCCCAATTTAACCAATTTTTTCTTTTATGGATCCTGCTTTTGATGTCAAATCTAAGAATGCCTTGCCTACCCCAGATCCCAATGATTTTCTCATAAAAGTTTTATAGTTTTATTTTTAAATACCTGATCTATTTTTAGTTAATGTTTGTATAAGGCATGAGACTTAGATTGAGTTTCATTTTTTGCTGATGGATGACCAGTTGCTCCATCATTTGTTAAAAAGTCTATGTTTCTTCCATTGGGTTGCCTTTACACCTCTATCAAAACTCAGTTGGGTGTATTTATGCAGGTCTAGTTCTGGGTTCTCTATTTTATTTCATTGGTTTATGTGTCTGTCCCTCTACCAATATCACACAGTCCTGATTACTATAACATTATAATAAGTTTTAAAATCATATAGACTGATTCTCTCCACTTTATTCTTGTTCAAAGTTGTTTTAGCTATTCTAGTTACTTTGTTTTTCTATGTAATTATGGAATAATCTTGTTTAGATCTATAAGAAATTTTGTTTAGATTTTGATAAGTTAGGTAGGTTTAGTTGCTCAGTCGTGTCCAACTCTTGCGACCCTGTGGACTGTAGCCTACCAGGCTCTTCTGTCCATAGGATTTCCCAGGCAAGAATACTGGAGTACATTGCCATTTCCTTCTGCATTAAAACTGTGTATCAGTTTGGGAGAGGATTGACTTCTTTACTATGTTGAGTCTTCTAAGCCATGAACTTGTGTTTAGATATGTGATTTATTTTATAAGCATTTTGTACTTTTTAGCATTTAAGTCCTGTATGTGTTTTTTTCTTTTTTTTTAAATTTAATTTAATTTTATTTTTAAACTTTACATAATTGTATTAGTTTTGCCAAATATCAAAATGAATCCACCACAGGTATACATGTTTTGTTGTTAGTTAGTTGCT
>NW_011494939.1:6230491-6230808 GCF_000754665.1 Bison bison bison
ATGAGGCAAAACTTTGTAGCCCAATTCGTTCAACTTGTGAAGCATTGGTTGTGTGATGGGCAGTCAGGCATTGTTGTGGAGAAGAATTGGGCCCTTTCTGTTGACCAATGCTGGCTGCAGGCATTGTAGTTTCCAGTGCATCTCATTGATTTGCTGAACATACTTCTCAGATATAATGGTTTCACTGGGATTCAGAAAGCTGTAGTGGATCAAACAGGCAGCAGACCACCTAAGAGTGATGATGACTTTTTTTTTGGTGAAGTTTGGCTTTGCGAAGTGCTTTGGAGCTTCTTCTCAGTCCAACCACTCAGCTGGTC
>NW_011494939.1:6230908-6231986 GCF_000754665.1 Bison bison bison
TAGAATAGTTGACATTGAGTTCTTCTGGAACTTTTCGTATATTAATATTATATAGAAATTCAGTGGATTTTTATGTATTTATCTTGTATACTTAAATTTTGCTGAACTTGTAAGGCATCTATAGTAGATCCCTTGGAACTTTCTGCATAGACAGTCATGTTGTCTGCAAATAGCGACAGTTTTATTTCCTCTTTTCACGTCTGTATTACCTTTTTTTTTTTTTGGTCTTATTGCACTGGCTAGAATTTCCAGCACCATGATAAATAAGACTGGTTCAGAGTAGATATCCTTGCCTTGTTCCTGATCTTAGGAGGAAACCATCTAGTTTCTTACATTAAGTATGATGTCAGCTGAGGGGATTTTGTAGATTTCTTTATCAAGTTGAGGAAGTTCCTCTATATTTTTAGTTTTTCTGAGATTTTTTTTTTCTTATGAATAGTGTTGGATTTTATCAAATTCTTTTTCTGCATCTATTGATATGATTATGTGATTTTTCTTCTTTAGCTTGTTTGTATGGACGATGTTTGACTGCTGCAGAGTAGTTGTTGTCTAAAAGTTTTCTGTCTTACTAGGCTGTCCCTTTCCAAATCTTTTAGATAGAGAGTTCAGTCTTTTCTAATGGATTTTTGTGTTTGTGCCCATTGTAGTTTTGGGGATGCCAGTTTACTCATATTTAAGCCTTTTTTATATTGCTGAAAGAACTTTTAACATGCATTTTGACTAAATAAACTCTCTTTACTAATAAAATGAACATCTCTACCCTCTTCCAAATCAAAACAAGAACTTCAGAATGCTTTAACTCCACTGAAACCCCACACCTCTGCATTTGTACTTTTTACTGTTGTCTAGTATTTACTTCCCCCTTATCCAAATCATATATTGTTAATATTGTTTCATACAGCCAATGCTTGTTTGACTTTGACCACATATTTTCTGATTTCCTTCCCAGTCATGGGTTCCTTTTTCTTCTTTCTTCAGTTTGTTGTTGTTGAGTTGCCAATTTGTGTCCGACTGTTTGTGACCCCATGGACTATAACCCTCCAGGCTGCTATGTCCATAGGATTTTCCAGGCAAGAAT
>NW_011494939.1:6232379-6232815 GCF_000754665.1 Bison bison bison
TATTATTTTATTTTCTTCTGGCTTTTATTGTTGCTTTTGAGATGCCTCCTGTCAGTTTTTTTTTTTTTATATATAATAATCTATCTTTTCTCTCTGGCTGCTTTAAGTTTTTTTTTTTTAATATTTGACAGCAATGTATTTAGATTTGTGTGAGGTATTAATATATATATATATATTGATTTCTGTCTCAGTTCCTGGCACAGAGCTACTGAATCCCTTGTAATTTCCTAAGTGATAAAAATACTGGGAGCATCTTTTGTTCTATTTCTGTCTTTGACCCTATCCCTGACACAGGGCTCCTAAAACCCTGGTAAATTCTTAAGTGATCAGAGCAAGGAGGAGCATCTTTTGTTCTGCTGAGGTGATTCTGGGTGAGTTCTTGCATGGTTCCTGCATGGGAGTAATCTCCAGAAAGACCAAGCCATAATAAAAATCT
>NW_011494939.1:6232915-6235807 GCF_000754665.1 Bison bison bison
GGAGTTAATGATGGATCATGCCCCAAAAACTTATGGAAGCCTCCATAAAATCTCAATAGTAGGGGGTTCAGAGAGCTCCAGGGTTGGTAAAACACATCCATACTGGGAGGATGACATATCCCAGCTCCACAGGAACAGGTGTTCCTCCATTTAGGACCCTCCCAGACCTTGCCCTGTGTATCTCTTTTGTCTGGCTGTTCATCTGTAGCCTTTATATTCTTTAATAAACTGGTAAATATAAGTGTTTCCCTGATTCTGTGAATTGTTATAGCAAATTAAACAAGCCTAAGGAGGGGGGTTGTAGGAACCTCTGATTTGTATCAATAACTAAATTGAATGGAAGTTGTGGGTAACCTGGAGACTTACTACTTATAATTGGCATCTGAAGTGGGGTAGGAACAGTCTTGTGGGACTGAGCCCTTAACTTATGGAACCTGACAGTATCTCCAGGAAATAGTATTAGAATCAAATTTAAAATTATAGGATACACAGCTGGTGTTACAGAGAATTGGTTGACGTCACATTTGGTAATTGGAGCATCAGGAGTGAAGTGTTCTTTGTGAGTAGGGTGTCTATGTAAAGGAAAGGAGAAACAGGAGGGAAGAAAGAGGTTTTTCCCAACATGGGAGGTAGACTTAACTGAGGTTCAAAACTCAGAAATCTTGAGTTTTCCTTTACAGTTTGGAATTTCTTTTTTTTTTAATCCTGTTTATGGTTTATGCTTTTAGAATTTGAGGCTTTATAACTTCCACAATTTCTGAAAATTTTTCTGCTAATATCTCTTTGAATGTTCATTACTGACAACTGCAAAAACACTCATGGCTGTTGAAGCATCAACATTTGATTAGTGTTCTGCTATCAACTTCTTTTTGTTTTTGACCTCTGGAGATTTTTCTGTTCTCTTGTGGGCTGAGTTTTGTTACACATCAGAAAGATTAGATAAATCTACAGAGGGCATCCCTAGTGGTTCAGTGGTAAAGAACCCGCCTGCCAGTGCAGGAGACAGGAGTTTGATTCTTGGGTCAGGAAGATCCCCTGGAGAATGAATTGGCAACCCATTCCAGTATTCTTACCTGGGAAATCCCATGGACGGAGGAGCCTGGTAGGCTACAGTTCATGGGGTCACAAAGAATTGGACACAACTTAATGGCTAAGCAACAATAACAACAAAACCTACAGAATTTCTAGTTATTATGTAGCAGGAGATTTCTAAAAGAGATCTAGTCCCCCAGATTCCTGGAAATGAAATTTCACGAAGATCTCTCCATCCCTTTATTTGTCTCTAAGATTGTATATATGACTTTATTCTAGGTAACATTTAAGAGTTAAAATAAAGACCCTGATGCTGGGAAAGATTGAAGGCAGCAGGAGAAGGAGACGACAGAGGATGAGATGGTTGGATGGCATCACCAACTCCTGGAGTTCACTCAGACTCATATCCATCGAGTTAGTGATGCCATCCAGCCATCTCATAATCTGTCGTCCCCTTCTCCTCCTGCCCTCAATCTTTCCCAGCATCAGGGTCTTTTCCAATGAGTCAACTCTTCGTATGAGGTGGCCAAAGTACCAGAGTTTCAGCTTTAGCATCAGTCCTTCCAAAGAACATCCAGGACTGATCTCCTTTAGAATGGACTGGTTGGATCTCCTTGCAGTCCAAGGGACTCTCAAGAGTCTTCTCCAATGCCACAGTTCAAAAGCATCAATTCTTCGGTGCTCAGCTTTCTTCACAGTCCAACTCTCACAGCCATACATGACCACTGGAAAAACCACAGCCCTGACTAGATGGACCTTCGTGGCAAAGTAATGTCTGTGCTTTTTAATAGGCTATCTAGGTTGGTCATAACTTTCCTTCCAAGGAGTAAGCGTCTTTTAATTTCATGGCTGCAGTCACCATCTGCAGTGATTTTGGAGCCCCAAAAAATAAAGTATGACACTGTTTCCTCTGTTTCCCTATCTATTTCCCATGAAGTAATGGGACAAGATGCCATGATCTTACATTGAGAATAATAGGTCCAATTATTTAAGGCTGTTGTAGAATTAAATGAGATGACATGTATAAAATATTTGGCTCAGTGCATGGCACAAAAGTATGTTCAAGGAACCCTAGTTCCTCTCTTCCTCATCAGTAACATCATTTTCTTTTTCCCAGTCTCCATTTGCCAACCAGCATTTAGGCAAAATGGGACTAGAACTGAGTGGAAGAGATACTAGGTAGTGTTTGGCAAAGTAACAGTGGCGGAAGTGTAACTAGGAGAAGAGGAAAGCCCCAGTGATATGGGAAAGAAAATGGAAATATTGACTTCCACCCCAATGACTCAGCCATTCATATATAATTTGGAAACATGGAATCAAAGACCACCTCCCTCTGCATCACATGCAATAGTTTTGTCATTCTGTTTATAAACAATGTTTCAATCTCATGCAGTTGTACCTTATCCATGATTCTAAGAAAAGAGGCATCAAAGGGAAAAAGGAGAGAATGGGAAAGAAAAGAGTATGGACTTAAATCACAACTAAGAAGAAATAGGATGTAATTCCTATTGCTAAGAATAATGGAGTGTAGATTTGATGGTATAAAAGTGCTTTCTGGAATTTTATTAATTGGGAAAATATGTTTTCAAAGGAATAACTTGTCATCTGCAAATTATTGACTTTTAGTTTAGATAAAAGGCCCTAACCTAAGTGACAGGCAAAATAAATGAAAACAAAATATATATCTATTTAGCATGATATGAACTGTAGTTTTAATACTGAGGATTAGAAGTAGAGTTTCAATCTCAATTCTTAATTTATGAGTTATCACTCTCAAGTTTATCACTCTAGGTGATAGAGTTAGATTTTATGGTAATTTATATAGGCTTGCTTCATGGTTTAGTCTTAACTATATATTAC
>NW_011494939.1:6235907-6237075 GCF_000754665.1 Bison bison bison
CAAATGTCAGAGTCTTAGATTAAGAACCCAAAGAGAATTTAAATTATGGGCTTCTTCTGTTTTTTTCTGATTTACCAATTGCAGTAAAGCATGAATTATAGCCTTGCTATTCTCTGGAAGACCATGACTAATACTAGAAATAATAATAATTGTTACCACCCCTAAATCAAGAGAAACAGCATAAATGTAGTAACTGATTTGGGATGTGGATAGGAAATTTATTTCTTTTGGAGTGAGAGTGAAAAATAGGCAATTTGCCTGTGGTTTAGGGGAAAAGATATAGGACTGCTTTTGTGATAATCAGTCAATAGTTATTCAAGGGAGACTTTGAGAGAAGAGCAGTTATTTTGGAAACTCTCGGACTGATGTGGGGAGCTGTATGTAATTCAGAGGAAGTCAGAATGCAGGTCAATTGGCTAGTTTATATCTTTTTAGTACATCACTCAAAAAAGTCAGGATCATTGTTTTAAAATCTATATTTACTAATATGACTTCTTAACTATAAAACAATTATCTGAAATATCAGTATTAGGAGTATTAATATATTTAGTTAGAGTTGTGATCTGTTGAATATAGTATATAATGAAGATTGTTATTCTTAACTGTGTGAGAACTTTTTATAATTTATTATGCAAAAGAGAGTTGAATCTTAAGAGCACTGGACTAATGTGCTCCTAGTCAATGAACCTCTAGGCCTTTCCTGCCGTATACCTTAGTCAAGCCTCAGAAAAAAAATCTTTCTCATTTCTCTTTCTAGCCCTTCTCGTAGTAGGGCACTCTGTCACTTTTCCTAAAGGCTTCAAAGCTGTGATATTGGCGGGGCCGAGAGTGAAATTCCTTTGTAATCTAATTAAAAGCCATTTACAGATACATAGACTAATTGACAGAGTTCAGCCTGAGTGGATAGGTGTCTCTCATTCATCAGTGATTGATTTAGAGAAACTGAAACCAGTAAATTCATTTAGTGTGATACAAACAGCAACCTCATTTTCTATGTTTAAATTGTTGTTATTTTTATTTTATTATTATTTTCAGTAAGTAAGTAAGTAAGTAAGTGTTAGTCGCTCAGTCGTGCCCGACTCTTTGTGACCCCATGGACTGCAGCCCACCAGGCTTCTCTGTCCATGAGATTTTCCAGGCAAGGATACTGGAGTGGGTTGCCATTTCC
>NW_011494939.1:6237175-6238063 GCF_000754665.1 Bison bison bison
AGTTATATATTTATTCATTTGATTGTGCTGAGTCTTATTTATGGTACACAGGATCTTTGATCTTCGTTGTTTTGTACCTTAGGGTGGCTGTCAGCTTTAAATGTGATAATACATGTAAAACATTTATCACAGTATCTTGGTATATAGTGAATACTCTGTAAAAGTTACCTATTATTGTTCTATGCTAGAGTGATAAATGACATCAAAGGGTTAATAAGCTGATATCTATGATCAGCGTTTTGTTGATCTCAACAAACACTATTTTGATAAAATGACATACCTCAATGAGAAGAATACCACCATTTTAACCAGTAAGTTTGGAATAGTATAGTGATAATTTAATTTATTAATTATTTTATGGACATTAACCAGCTAGCTGCCAGTAAGTGGCATGTCTAAACATACCCTACTTTGTGCATTGTTCTTCTTCTAACAAAACAATTCCTCTAATGAGCCATACAGACTCCATCAGAGAGGTCTGAAGGGGGATGGTACATTTAGGAAAATACTAGTAATGGTGCACAACTGAGCTTTCATAGTGGAACAATATGTGAGGCAGTATTAGCTAAGTAATCCTATTACCAGAATCTCTAACATTCTACTGTTTTTGATTTAGTCATTCTATCTGTGATATTTTGAATAAAACATGTTATTTATTATCTTAGTGTTAATCACATTTTCCTCTAAGATATATAGTTGAAAATTCTATAGCATTTATTTTCTTGGGCTCCAAAATCACTGTGAACAGTAACTGCAGCCATGAAATTAAAAGACACTTGCTTCTTGGAGGAAAAGCTATGACAAACCTAGACAGTGTATTAAAAAGCAGAGACACCACTTTGCTGACAAAGGTCCATCTAGTCAAAGCTATGGTTTTTCCAGTAGTCA
>NW_011494939.1:6238542-6241300 GCF_000754665.1 Bison bison bison
GATGTGAAGAACCGACTCACTGGAAAAGACCCTGATGCTGGGAAAGATTGAGGGCAGGAGGAGAAGGGGACAACAGAGGATGAAATGGTTGGATGGCATCACCAGCTCGATAGACATGAGTTTGGGCAAGCTCTGGGAGTTGGTGATGGACAGGGAAGCCTGGCGTGCTACAGTCCATGGGCTCGCAAAGAGTCGGACACAAATGAGAGACTGAACAACACAATAGCATTTATAATTTGCAATTTAAAAAACTAACCAGGTAACGAAACCCTTTGCAGGGCAATGTGGCTCCTAATTTGGTAGGGCAAATCAATGAAAAAAAAAAAAAGAATTCCTTGTTTACTGCTTTACAGTAAACCTTTCAGAAACTTAGCAAGTGTGTTCCATTAGGATTACTTATATAAACATTTAATGCCATAATGTATGATTATAGAGGAAACCAGAGAATATATTCTTCTTCCAATACTTAGATTATAGCGTGTGTGGTAGCCAGAAATAGAGTAAGGGGTTGTTACGGAGAGTGCTTCTTCGGAAATTCCCAGAGGCACGCATTTAGCTTCCTTCTCCCCAGGGCTAGAGACGTCTGTCCTTTTGCCAGCTGCTCTGTTCAGTTGTCAGGGCTATTTTGGGCTGCAGTGGGTTGATTCCAGTGGGGAAACGGCTGTATATCTCTGCTTTTTGAAATGTCCTGTATAAATGTATTATAAAAACCTTGGGGGTGGAAATCTTAGTCTTTCTGAAACAGCTTTTATTTGAAATCTGGGGCCAGCTTGTAAACTTTAGAAACCTGCAGAACTTAGTAAAGAAACCAATTGTTTATTAATTTTGAACACCTACCGTGAAATGGGTGTCAGAGCAGCTTATCCAACAAGGGAATGGTGTGGACAATTTGCAGAAAACATTGGGAATCTCCAGATAGCCTGATGGGTGAGGGCAGATTAGGGGGTGTGAGTGGAATGATAGTACAGTCCATTGGATTGGTAGCTCATTACCCAAAGAGATTTATTAATGTGATCCTAGAGGGATCCCTGTTCTCACCAGCAGGGCTCTGCTTAAGCTCCATCATGTGTTAAACATTTTCATCAACAACCTGGATGGAAATAGAAAGCATGCTTGCCTCATTTAAGTATTTCATAAAGATGAATGCCATGCATTCACAATCATAATACAAAAAGAGCTTGGCCCACTGGGTTAAAATGATGAAATCTGGCAAGAATGCATTGATAGGTCTATACTTAGGAATGGCGTTGTATTATTAATTGGCAGAATAGTTATTCACACTTATATGTATTTTTTTTTTTTTTACTATGTATGATTTTGGGCAAGTGACCTAACCTTGTTTGAGTTCCAGCTTCCTCATCTGTAAATATTTGCTCATGATAAAAAAAAGCAAACAAAATCCAGTAGTGCAAAGAGATATACAATGACGTGGAAGTTTTCCAGACCTCCAGTTCCCCAGTCCTTTTCTCTATACATTAAAAAACAGAGATAGCATGTGTGTGTATGTAAAACTTCCTTTTTAAAAAATGTATAATATGTATAGTATTTTCTCCCATGATTTTCCCACTTAATGTATCTTTTTTTTCCCACTTAATGTATCTTGTAGGTAGTCCCATGTTAGCACATATATAACTACACCATTTTCCCCCTGTGATTTATTTATCTAGCATACAGATTAAAAGCATAGATTCTGAAGCCATACTACCTGGGTTCAAGTCCCAGCTCTTCTATTTACTGGCTGTGTGACCTTGGGCAATTTACATAACCTCTCTGTGCCTGCAGGAGACACAGTACCTAGGACCTATTCTAGTTTTAAGAATCAATGAAAATGTTTTAAATTTAATTTCATCTAACATCAGAAGAAAAGTGATTATAAAACTAATGAATATACAATAATGAATCCAGGCTGCATTATATTTGTCTTTATATACCAAAGCAGTTGGAAAATATAATTGTCAACACTTTCTTATGGTGGAGGTGTCCCACAATAGCCAAAGTGCTCAGGGCCCATGGAAATCATAATGTGACCCTGTGTGCCTCGGTTTCATCACATTGTGAAATACAGATAAAAAGAGTCCTTATTGTGTAGCGTTGTTATGAAAAACATTTGAACTAATGTTTGGGAAGTCAGTCGTGTTTAGCACATACTGATTTCTACATATTCGTTAAATAAATTGATAAGTTTAAAAAATAGGTAAATTATGGATATAGTAAAAAAAAAATTCAAGAAATATTTTAAAATGTATATGATGAGGGAATTCCCTGGAAATCCAGTGATTAGGACTCCTTGCTTCCACTGTCCCAGAGCACAGGTTCAGTCCCTGGTTGGGGAACTGAAGTCCCACATGCCACATGGTGTGGCCAATCAAAAGTGTATGCAGTGAAAAGCACATCTCATCCTGTAGAGATTACTTGTATAATCATATAGTTTTTTAAAATTTATTTAAACTGTCTCCTATTTGATGGACATTTGGTTGTTTCCAACCCTTGCTATTGCAATCAATGCTGCAATAAATACCCCTGTACATATGTCATTTTGAAAATGTGGGAGTATAACAAGATAAATTCTCTGAAATAAAATTGCTGTATCAACTACTTTAAATTTGGATAGATATTGCTAAATTGATCTCTGTGCTGCTAGCACCAATGTACACTCTTATCAGAAATGTAAGAATGCGTGTTCTCTTGCACCTGCATCAAAAATAATGTTATCCAACTTTTGGGTGCTTGATAATTTAGTAGGTGAAAATTTTTGATG
>NW_011494939.1:6241400-6244324 GCF_000754665.1 Bison bison bison
AATTTCCTTTTTTTTGTTGTTAACTCTGTCCATATTCTTTGCCTATTTTTCCATTGTTTTTTCCCCCCTTTTTGAGTTGTAGGAGCTCTTTATCAAGAAAACTAGGTCTGTTTTATGAATTGCCTATAATTATCCAGCTTGTCTTTTGACTTTGGTTATAGTGCTTTTCCCATGCAGACCTCACAAATTTTTATGCATTCAAGCTTGTCAATATTTTCTTTATGGCCTCTAGATTTTGTGTCCTGTTTAGAAAAAGTCTTTTCTTCACTTTGGGATATTTAAAAAAAACTCCCACTTTTTTTGTCATTAAAAAAATGTTTAAATCTTTGATCAATTTAGAATTATTTTGAGGTAAGGAGCAACTGGTCCCATTACTTCATGGCAAATAGATGGGGGAAAAAATGGAAACAGTGATAGATTTTATTTTCTTGGGCTCCACAATCACTGCAGACAGTGACTGCAGTCATGAAATTGAAAGATGCTTGCTCCTTGTAAGGAAAGCTATGACAAACCTAGACAACGTATTAAAAAGCAGAGACATCACTTTACCAACAAAGATCTGTATGGTCAAAGCTATGGTTTTTCCAGTAGTCATTTACAGATGTGAGAGTTGGACCATAAAGAACGCTGAGTGTCAAAGAATTGATGCTTTCAAACTGTTGGGTTGCAGAAGACTGTTGAGAGTCCCTTGGACTTCAAGGAGATCAAACAAGTCAATCCTAAAGGAAATCAATCCTGAACATTCACTGGAAGGACTAATGCTGAAGCTGAAGCTTTCTTAAAAACTAATTCTCTCTGCAATACCATAATGTTAAGTAAATATATATATATCCTTAAATATATATAAGTATATATATATATATATCCTTAAATATATATAAGTATATATATATATATATCCTTAAATATATAAGTAAATATATACTTATATAGTTTATTAAGAATATTTTAAATCAGCAGTGGATGTTGAGTTTTGTCAAATGCCTTTTTGGCATGTGTGAAATGATCATATTCTTTTTCTCCCTTGATCTGTTAACATAGTGAATTATATTGATGGATTTCCTAACGTTAAAAAAAATCCCTGCCCCCAGAAGTAAATCAACTTGGTCACTGGTGTGTTATTCTTTCAATGGGCTAATTTTGTTTTTTTGTATTTTGTATAGTATTTTTGAATTGAGATTCATAAGTGTGATTGAGCTCAAGCTTTCTTAAAATTTGAAGAAGATACTTTGGATTCTTTTCTGTGCTATTAAACAGGTGATATAACTTGGAGTTATTCAGTATTTGGAGATTTGGTAGAATTTATCTGAGATTTCTTGGCTTCATACATTTGACAACATTTTCAATTTCTTTTATAGTAACTGGTTTGTTTTCATTCTGTTCAGAGTTAATTTTGGTGATTCCTAGGAAATAGGCCATTGACCCAAGTTTTCAAGTTGACCTGTAGAGAGTTGAGTAAACTACTGTACAATAATTCTTTTTACTTAATCCATCTGTGGTTGCTTCTCTATTTTCAGTTTTGTAACTTTCCTCTTGATTTGTATAAAATGACTTTTTAAAAATGTCTTTCATGATATACTTCGCATTACAATTCACCCATTTAAAGTGTACACTTTAGTAGGTTTAGTATGTTCACAGAGATCTACACCCAGCACCACAATTCATTTTAGGACACATTCTACATTCTCAGAAGAAACTTTGTAGTCATTAGTAGTCATTTCTAATTTCCCTCCAAGAAATTAGAGGCCTAGGCAGTCACTTATCTCTATCTGTATAGATTTTCCTAATCTGGACATTTCATATAAATAGAATCATATAGTATGGTCACACATATGGTCTTTTGTAACTGACGCTTCCCTGGTGGCTCAGTTGGTAAAGCGTCTGCCTACAATGTGGGAGACCTGGGTTCAAACCCTGGGTCAGGAAGATCTCCTGGAGAAGGAAATGACAACCCACTCTAGTACTCTTGCCTGGAAAATCCCATGGATGGAGAAGTCTGGTAGGCTACAGTCCATGGGGTCGCAAAGAGTCTGACACGACTGAGTGACTTCACTTTCACTTTATTTCACTTAGCATGTTTTCAAGGGTCATCCATGTTGTTATAAAGTAAAATTTAAAATATAGATCTATACTGGTTTTACAATTTTCCTTATGAGTTTACCATCTGTATTAATTAGCTGGGGCTGCCACAACAAAATACGACTTATTGGGTGGTATTTTAAACAATAGGAATTTATTTTCTCACAAATCAGGAAGATCAAGAATTTCAAGATCAAGGGTCAGCAGGATTGGTTTCTTCTGAGCATCTCTCCTTGGCTTGTACATAGCCATCTTCTGTTGTTGTTAGTTGCTAAGTAATGTCTGACTCTTTGCGACCCCATGGACTGCAGCATGCCAGGCTTCCCTGTCCTTCACCATCTCCCGGAGCTTGCTCCAACTCATGTCCATTGAGTCGGTGATGCCATCCAACCATCTCATCCTCTGTCACCCCCTTCTTTTCCTGCCACCTTCTGGCTGTATCTTAATATGGTCATTCTGTGTCTATGTTCTAATCTCTTCTTATAAAGACATCAAGTACACAGGATGTACTTACCCTAATGACCTCATTTTAACTTAATTAGCTCTTTAAAGGCCCTATCTCAAAACATAGTCTCATTTTGAATTACTGGGGATTAGGGCTTCAAAATATTAGTTCTGACAGGACACAATTTAGTGCATAACACCATCTTAAAGAGAAAAATCAAGTCTGTATAGCCTAGCCTGTTTCTACATCTATTTTTGATCAGTTTGACCTAAGTCAGTCAAAATGCTCAGTTTCTGTGTGTGTGTGTGTGTGTGTGTATTTGTGTGTGTGCAAAATCTAAGTGTCTTAAAAATAATTTAGAAATCATTTTCCTCATTATGAAATTAATATATGTACACTA
>NW_011494939.1:6244655-6245088 GCF_000754665.1 Bison bison bison
TTTTCCAGTCAGTCAGCTCTTCGCATCAGGTGGCCAAAGTATTGGAGTTTCAGCTTCAGCATCAGTTCTTCCAATGAATATTCAGGACTGATTTCCTTTAGGACTGACTGGTTTGATCTTGCTGTCCAAGAGACTCTCAAGAGTCTTGTCCAACACAACAGTTTGAAAGCATCTATTTTTCAGCGCTCAGATTTCTTTATGGTCCAACTCTTACATCCATATATGACTACTGGAAAAACCATAGCTTTGACCATACAGACCTTTGTTGGCAAAGTGATGTCTCTGCTTTTTAATATGCTGTCTAGGTTTGTCATAATTTTCCTTCCAAGGAGCAAGCATCTTTGAATTTCATGGCTGTAGTTGCAGTCCACAGTGATTTTGTAGCCTAAGAAAATAAAATCTGTCACTGCTTCCAGTTTTTCTCCTTCTATTT
>NW_011494939.1:6245594-6247035 GCF_000754665.1 Bison bison bison
TCCCATGCTATACAGTAGGTCCTTATTAGTTATCTATGTTTATATATAGCAGTGTGCAACGCAGCATTTTACAGAATACTTTTTTTCAATTAATATCCATGTACATCTTCCCATGGTGATACTGATGAATCTGTCATTAACACACACACACACACACACACACATATATATATTGCATTTTGTGTGCATATAATGATTTATTTAAATATGTCTCTATTGTTGAACATTTGGATTGGTATCAACTTTTAGTTATTGCACAAATCATGAGCAATAGTGCAATGAATATCCTTGTACATTCATCTTTGTACCCTTACAAGATTCTGCAGGATAATTTTCTAGAAGCTGAAAACCTATATGCAAAGGTTATGAATCAAAAAGGTGTTTAGAGGTCCATGGTGGACCCTGTTCTGTCTGGTCTTTTTGAGGGGCCCATTTTGGGTAATTTCCATATCCATTTTTTGGAAATGCTGATATAAAATTATCTTTTAAACTTTGGCCACTAGGCTTAAAATTTTTTTAAAAGAGAAGTGTACTTACTTGAAAACCTATAGAATTAACATTGCATTGTTTGATGCATGTTCTTTTTTTTTTTCCTTTTTGGTCTTATAGCAATTAGCATATGACTCATTTCCATCTCAGTCATAGGATTATGAATTATGATTATGGCAATCCCCCTTATCCATTAAAGATAATGTACCAACTCGTGGGTACATTTTATAAAACACATTCACAATGATGTTGCCACATAGTGCTGAAAGAGTATAATTATTCTATATCTCTGTTATGTATGATATATATTATGTTTAAAATATGTTCACATAGCTTACATCTCAGAACTCTGATTTATGTTTAAAATTAGCCTTCACATACAATATGCATGTAGTCATATATTCATTCATGATCTATGCTAACGTTTTTATCCTTGCAAACATAACAATATGTATATTAAATATGAGCATACTTGCAAACCAATGTATAGTAAATGATCCCTGCCACTGGCATAAGACACAGGCAAGAGAACTATTCCAGTCTCTCATTACATTTTGTTTTTTTCTTTTCCTGTTACCATGCCAGCAATCTAACAGTTTTGTTGTCGCTGTAAACTCCCTAGATTAGCCTTCTACTTCAAATCACCCAAGCCAGCATTATCCAATTACAGCCTAAGAATGGCCTAATCTTCCAGGCCAGCTGCCACAGGATGGCATAAGCATCTCTTTCCTCTAATTTATAACATCTTATTCTTTCATTTTTGCCCATTGCAGTAATGAAATTGCTGAGCAAGAATACACGAAAATACCTACATTTTTCATTGATTGGTTAATCGTTTCTCCCAGCATTTCGGCACAATGTAGCATAACACTCCATTCAGAGAAGGCTTGCTTGAAAACAGCATTTTCTGCAATATTCTTTTTCTTTTGTTTTAATTCTTGTTGCATTGAGT
>NW_011494939.1:6247385-6247943 GCF_000754665.1 Bison bison bison
CTGTATAATAGGCTCCAGTTTCATCCACCTCATTAGAACTGATTCAAATGTATTTTTTTTAATGGCTGAGTAATACTCCACCATTTTTTAAAATTGAAGTATAGTTGATTTACAATGTTGTGTTAGCTTCAGATATACAGCAAAGTGATTCAGAGACTGAACCTGCGTCTCCTAAATTGGCAAGCATATTCTCTACCACTGAGCCACCTAGGAAGCCTGTATATGTTATTCCCAAAGTCCTAATTTCTCTCTCTCCTCTCCGCTGTTACCCCCTTTTATAACCATAAGGTTTTTTTTCCCTACATATGTGTTTTTTTATGTCTTGCTGTTCTTTTTAAACCTATTTTTTAAGGTAGGAATTATTTCTAACATAAAGACAAGAATAAATAATTAAATAATGAATGCCTGGGCACCCACCACCCACATTCATAAAATCTTGATATTATGTTTTAATATTTAAAAATATTTATAAAATAGAAATAAAAATGTAAAAGAATTGAGAGACCCTATGTATCTATCCTTTCTTGATTTCATTCTTTTTTATAGAGATAATTGCTA
>NW_011494939.1:6248928-6249225 GCF_000754665.1 Bison bison bison
TTTTTTTCAAAATTCTCTTTAAAGGTTCATATAGCTTTCACAGGTCTAGCCCTGGTTGGGGGGTGGGGAGTGTAGAAAGAGGGTGTTAATTAGCTATATCTCTAGATCTGACAAAAGCTAGTATGAAACCTAGCTTGTTATGTATATGAAACCTATACATACTATTTTCCTTCTCTGGGTTGGTTAGACTCTTATTATCAAAGACTCCAGTAAGTTATGTGCTGGTGCTAAGTTGCTTCAGTTGTGTCCAACTATGTGTGACCCTATGGACTGTAGCCCACCAGGCTCTCTGTCCAT
>NW_011494939.1:6250926-6251458 GCF_000754665.1 Bison bison bison
TAAGGTGATTATTCATATAGTTGGATTAATATCTACCATATTTATTCATGTTTTCTCTTTTTCCCTGTCCCTGTTTTTGTCTTCTATGTTTTATATGCCTTCTGTGGTTCTGATAATTTTATATGATTCTGTTTTCTCTTCTTTTTTAGCATATTAGTTATACTTTCTTTACATTTTTCTTAGATATTTTCTTTTATAGTTTTATTTATATTATCCTAGAGTTTGCAGTATACTTTTACAACTAATCCAAGTTCACTTTCAAATAATACTATACCACTTCATGGGTAATATGAGTCCTTTCCAATAGCAAAATAATTAATTTTTGATTAATAGGTTTTTAGTGGTATGGTGGTAGGTGTAGGGGTATAGCAAGTGTTCTATGGAACTATGATTAGGTCTCAGGCTTCTAGTGAGCCTATATTGCGGGCTGTGAACTTCACAAGCGCTTCACAGTTTTGTTCCCCCTTAAGTGGTACAGGATGTCTAGAAAGTGGTACAGGATGTCTAGAGTCGGCTGGAGTCGCATTGCTTT
>NW_011494939.1:6251814-6252092 GCF_000754665.1 Bison bison bison
TGTGAGCAGGCCTTGTTAAGAAGAACAGAGTTACCTTGGTATATTTCAAATGGTTACTTTTCTCCTCCTGCCCTAAGTCTTGGAGGATTTTTCTGAGGTATTCACTGTGAGAACCTGCTAATGTTTCTGGAAGTAAAACTCACAAAGTGTGGGGACTCCCCTATGACCAGGCCCCTCTGGATTTTTAACTTTTAGACTAGTCCACACTTAAACTAGCCTCCAGCAATTTGTCAGTTGTAGTACAGGTTTTTCTTTCCTGGCAATACTTCCTATAGAGG
>NW_011494939.1:6252423-6253064 GCF_000754665.1 Bison bison bison
TTTCTGTTTATAGGTTCTTGCCCCAGTAAGTTGTGATTCTCTGTATTCGCCTATTAGTCTCTAATTTGGGGGCATCAGTTTGGCCTGTGACCTCATTTCTCTGATGGATCTAAAAGAGTTGTTGATTTTTTAGTTTGATCAGCATTTTACTTAGAATGGAGTGATGCCTTCCAAGTTCCTTATGTTCCTGACTGGAAACTGGAAGTGTCTCATCCCATTTTAATATGGGATTATTTGTCTTGATTATTCAGTAGAAGAATCATCCATATATTATGGCTTTAAGTTCTAGTTTATTTTTGATTTTGTGGTTCTTTTAGCCTTGTAAATTGGTTTCTTTATTTTGGGATGGTCATTTATAATTCTTTTATGTTATGGCTTTATGTTTTGTGCCCATGTTTAGAAAGACCTTTCCAACTTAAAAATATGAAAAATAATCACCCACATGTTCTTCTTGTACACATATTATTTCATTTTTATTTTTTATAAATTTATTTATTTTAATTGGAGGCTAATTACTTTACAATATTGTAGTGGTTTTGCCATACATTGACAAGAATCCACCACAGGTGTACACGTGTTCCCCATCCTGAAGCCCCCTCCCACCTCCTTCCCCATCCCATCCCTCTGGATCATCCCAGTGC
>NW_011494939.1:6253164-6255022 GCF_000754665.1 Bison bison bison
GTACTGTTTTCTGGGCTTTTAAAACTTCATATGAATTGTATTATTATATATATAAATTATATATATATTATGATATATATATTATATGTATATATATATATGGATTGTATTTTTTTGGAACTTGCTTCATTTCACTTAGTTTAGGTTCTGCTTCTTTTATTCCCTGCACCTCCACTTTCCAATCTTCTGGTGCATTATTAAGTTTTCCTTGTTCCCTTTATTTCTTCTTCTGGTTTAAAAGCTATATATTATATTTTTGTCTCTTTAAGATATTTCAGCATTTTATGATGCATACTTAAATATACTTTTTAAAATAAAGTCAACAAATTATTCTGTCCTTCTTACTATTAATACCACAAGGATCTTATTTCACAATACCCTCTGCATTTACTATTTCCCCTATATTGTAACTGTTTCAACTACTTTCCCACACATGCACAGCCTCCTCCACTGTAAACATCCCCAACCAGAGTGGCATACTTGTTACAACTGATGGACTTATATTGATGCCTCATAATCACCCAAAGTTCAGTTTATCAGTATGTTTGGGTTCACTCTTGGTGTTGTACATTCTGTGCTTTTGGCAAAATGTATAATGACATGTATCCATCATTATAGTGTCATACAGAATATCTGTTTTACTGCCTTAGAAATTGTTCATGCTCTATTTGTCCCACTCTCTCCCCTAACACCTGGAAATCACCGATCTTTTTACTGTCCCCATAATTTTGCCTTTTTCAGAATGTCACATAGTTGGAAAGCTACAATATGTTTCCTTTTCAGGTAAGCTTTCACTTAATGAATTTAAGGCTATCCATCTTTTCATGGCTTGTTATCTTTTTTTTTAAAGTGGTGAATAATTTTTCATCGTCTGAATGTATGACAGTTTATCCATTCAACTACTGAAGGATATCTCGGTTACTTAAAAGTTTTGGCAATTATAAACAAAGCAGCTATAAACATCTGTGTGCAGGTTTGTGTGTGTGTAAGCTTTTGACTCCTTTGGATAAATACCAGCGAGCACAACTGTTGGATCATATGGTAAGAGTATGTTTAATTTTGTAGGAAACTGCCAAAAATTTTTACAAAGTACTATAGCTTTTTGCATTCCCACCAGCAATGAATGAGAATTCTTATTGCTTCATGTTCTAGCCAGCATTTAGTATTGTCAGTATTTTGGATTTTGACCCATTCTAAAGGTGTATAGTGAAATCTCATTGTTGTTTTAATTTGCAGTTCCCTAAGCTATATGATGGGCTTCCCTGGTGGCCTATACGGTAAAGAATCTGCCTGTAATGCAGGAGGCCTGGGTTCAATCCCTGGGTTGGGACAATCCCCTGGAGAAGGGAATGACAACTCACTCCAGTATTCTTGCCTAGAGAATCCCATGGACAGAGGAACCTGGCAGGCTACTGTCCATGGGGTTGCAAAGAGTCAAACATGACATAACACTTTCACTTTGAAGATATATGGTATTGAGCATCTTTTCATATGATTATTTGGATATATATGGTATATCTTTGTTC
Organism: Bison bison bison; assembly: GCF_000754665.1. Taxonomy (NCBI): domain Eukaryota; kingdom Metazoa; phylum Chordata; class Mammalia; order Artiodactyla; family Bovidae; genus Bison; species Bison bison. Next base: position 6,254,691 of record NW_011494939.1, read on the forward strand.
CTTTACTTTTTACCTATATGTATCTTTTTATTATTATTAATTTTAATTTTTTTGCCTGCACTGGGTCTTCTTGCTGCACGTGAGCTTTCTCTACTTGTAGTGAGTGAGGGCTACCCTCTAGTTGCAGTGTGAAGGTGTCTCATTGCAGTGACTTCTCTTGTTGCAGAGCACAGCCTCTGGGCATGCAGGCTTTAGTAGTTGGGGCACACAGGCTTAGTTGCTTCATGGCATGTGGGATTGTCCCAGACCAGGGATGGAACCTGTGCCCTCTGCATTGGCAGGTGGATTCCTAACCACTGGACCACCAGGGAAATTCCCTGTATGTATCTTTA
>NW_011494939.1:6257264-6257834 GCF_000754665.1 Bison bison bison
TTCCCATGAAGTGATGGGACCGGATGCCATGATCTTCGTTTTCTGAATGTTGAGCTTTAAGCCAACTTTTTCACTCTCCACTTTCACTTTCATCAAGAGGCTTTTTAGTTCCTGTTCACTTTCTTCCATAAGGGTGGTGTCATCTGTTAGTATACTGTATTGGTGTTTTCCTTTTTGGCGTACTTCACTCTGTATAATAGGCTCCAGTTTCATCCACCTCATTATAACTGATTCAAATGTGTTCTTTTTAATGGATGAATAATATTCCATTGTGTATATGTACCACAGCTCTCTTATCCATTCATCTGCTGATGGACATCTAGGTTGTTTCCATGTCCTGGCTATTATAAACAGTGCTGCGATGAACATTGGGGTACACATGTCCCTCTTGATTTTGGTTTCCTCGGTGTGTATGCCCAGCAGTGGGATATCTCCAATTGATATCTCCAGTTTTCTTGAAGAGATCTCTAGTGTTCCCCATTCTATTGTTTTCCTCCATTTCTTTGCATTGTTCACTTAGGAAGGCTTTCTTATCTCTCCTTGGTATTGTCTAGAACTCTGCATTCATTC
>NW_011494939.1:6258043-6258832 GCF_000754665.1 Bison bison bison
GCTCAAAGCAATGCGGACACTTTAGACACTTATGTTGAAGTGGCAAAGGACCTCTCTTTGAACATTTAAACCATCAAAAGAGTGACCTGTAGTGATATCGGTTTCATTACTGGTCATTGTGATGTTCTGAACTAATTCCAAATATGGCCATTGTGCCTCCAATGCTGCTTAAAGGTTGCCCCATTTAGATTTGATTTGACAAGGGATTAAATGTGAAGAGATGAGGCAGGTGAGGTTGACAGAGCTGGACTGATTACCTCATTTCTGGATTCCTGGAACATGCTTCTAATAGATTTCCATGCTTCCGGTTTTCCTCCTTAGTCAATTTTCTCTACTACTACTCCCATTCTACCAGAATCTACAACATGGCTTTTGTTTTCATCCTCTTGCTTTCCTGCTTAGAAACTTCACAGACTTCCCACTTTCTGTAAATTTGAGTCCCTAGTTCATAATCTGATATTTGAGGCCCTTCATCATCTTGCCTAACCACCCATTTCATGCACATGTTCTTGAGTGTCCACCATTGGGCCAGAACACCTAGGTCAGAACATTGCCAGAGCAGAGTAGAATTTTAACTGGGAAGTACCAAAACCATGACCTGGGATTCAACTATGTGTATCCAATTCCAAGACATACTTAGAGGCAAAGACTATTTGAAATCTCTTTGTGGAAGACTGAAGAGAGATAGAATGGGGTGGAAGGTGTGTGTCAGGCTGGGAAGGGAAGTTCAGAAAATAGTAACTGAACTAAAACTTTGATATTAATTATTGGCAACACATTTTATGTAGC
>NW_011494939.1:6258932-6260054 GCF_000754665.1 Bison bison bison
GGTATAGGCTTGATTATAGGCTGCAAAGACTATAATCAATCTGATTTCAGTATTGACCATCTAGTGATGTCCACGTTTAGAATCATCTCTTGTGTTGTTGGAAGAGAGTGTTTGCTACGACTGTCCTTTGTTTGTTCCTTTAATAGAGTATATTGATGTACTTTAAAGTTTTTGTATTTTCAGTGGCATGTCATGTTATTTTTCAGATAGCAGTCAGTGACTTCCATTGTGAAATCTAATGGAAGTTTTACTTCTTATGGCACTTATTTTGTATTGTAGTCATCTGGAGAAATGGGAGAAGGGACTGTTTTTTTCCCCTCAACTTATAGCACTAAGCATGGTCTGGCCCCTCAGTACATTTTTTTAATTGATAAAAAAAAAAAGATCAAACAATCATTAAGAAACATCTGATCTTACTTTGCCCATTCTGACATCACCTATTATTTTGACTTTGTTTTGGTCACCCCAAAATGAAAGTCAAATGACTGAGTTTCTTTTTTTTACAGGACACAAGCACATGAAATGGAAAGTTGCTTACCATGAGACACAGGTATATGGTTTATCCACCACTCAAGTTACTTGTCACATTAGTTCAGTTCAGTCGCTCAGTCGTGTCTGACTCTTTGTGACCCCATGAATCGCAGCACACCAGGCCTCCCTGTCCATCACCAACTCCCGGATTCACTCAGACTCAAGTCCATCGAGTCAGTGATGCCATCCAGCCATCTCATCCTCTGTTGTCCCCTTCTCCTCCTGCCCCCAATCCCTCCCAGCATCAGAGTCTTTTCCAATGAGTCAACTCTTCGCATGAGGTGGCCAAAGTACTGGAGTTTCAGCTTTAGCATCAGTCCTTCCAAAGAAATCCCAGGGCTGATCTCCTTCGGAATGGACTGATTGGATCTCCGTGAGTCCAAGGGACTCTCAAGAGTCTTCTCCAACACCACAGTTCAAAAGCATCAATTCTTCGGCACTCAGCTTTCTTCACAGTCCAACACTCACACCCATACATGACCACTGGAAAAACCATAGCCTTGACTAGACGGACCTTTGTTGGCAAAGTAATGTCTCTGCTTTTGAATATGCTGTCTAGGTTGGTCATAACTTTCCTTCCAAGGAGTAAGC
>NW_011494939.1:6260154-6261730 GCF_000754665.1 Bison bison bison
CTGTTGTCCCCGTCTCCTCCTGCCCCAATCCCTCCCAGCATCAGGGTCTTTTCCAATGAGTCAACTCTTCGCATGAGGTGGCCAAAGTATTGGAGTTTCAGCTTTAGCATCAGTCCTTCCAATGAACACCCAGGACTGATCTCCTTTAGAATGGACTGGTTGGATCTCCTTGTTACATCAGTTAGTTGACCTAAAAATTTCAAACATTGAAAACAATGTCAGCAACCTGAGATCAAAATGCACCACTGACCTCTTAGTGGCAGGATAAATTTATATGCAGCTCATCTTGAAGAAATCTCGTAAAACTGATAAGAAACAGGTTCACTAGGGCTCAATGTTCAGAGATGCACCAAACTATTGGCTTGGCCAAAAAGTTCATTCAGGATTGTTCCATCTGATGTTATGGAAGAATCCATGCAATTTTTTTTTGCCAGCCCAATAGTGGATAATATGCATTGCTGCTGCTGCTGCTAAGTCGCTTCAGTCGTGTCTGACTCTGTGCGACCCCATAGACCGCAACCCACCAGGCTCCCCCGTCCCTGGGATTTTCCAGGCAAGAACACAGGAGTGGGCTGCCATTTCCTTCTCCAGTGCATGAAAGTGAAAAGTGAAAGTGAAGTCGCCCAGTCATGTCCAACTCTTAGCGACCCCATTAGCATGGACAAAAAAATAATCATAGGTCATGATTTGGATATTGATATGCTCTTTACTGTTCTATTAATTTAATGATTTTCTGATCATCCCAGACTCCATTTTTGTAACTCTTTATTTTAAATAGCATTTGATTACAAACTTCTTTTGTTGGATTGGGCACAGCTTGACTCTATTGTGCAGTGTTGGGAAATGTGCTTGCTGATCTTAGGTTTTTAAAATTTGAATTGAAATTATTTCTATCCATATCTAGGTGTTATTAAACTGAATCTCATACTAATTTATTGTAGCTAATATAAAGTATCTCTTAGGCTTTTAGATGCCTTGTATAGTGTATACATTACAGCTGAAGTTAAAAAAAATGTGCTCCATTTAGTTTTGGTGTATTATGGGTATCTTTCCTAATTCTAATCATGTTCTCAGTCTTACTCGGTTTATTGAATTGATTTCCCTGTAACTGTTAAAATAAAAGCTTATAATCTTGGGCTGTGAGATTATCTATCACTCTTGCTTTGTACCACTACATGTTATATTTTTATTACAGTTGCTTCGGTGGTAGGATTCAAATGAGAAAGTTATATATAGGGACAAACGAGTACAATTTCTTTCCTTGTTTAAGTAACTAAAGCTGGAGTTCATCGGCCAAAGATCATTACACAGTTTTCATACTAGCTTTTCTCAGATCTAGAGATATAGCTAATTAACACCCCCTCTCCCCCACCCCTCCGCCCAGGGCTAGACCTGTGAAAGCTATATGAACCTTTAAAGAGAATTTTGAAAAAAAAAATTTTGTAATTTGATTGTAAAATAAGAGCCTAATGAGGGGCAATTTGCAAAACAAGAAATGGGCAATCTAGGAAATAGTCATCCTTTTTTTATTGGCAGTGCCCTAGTAAATAACCCAAATTTTAGTGCTCAAAGCAAT
>NW_011494939.1:6262255-6263612 GCF_000754665.1 Bison bison bison
TGATAGTAATTATTGGCAACACATTTTATGTAGCACCTAGAACCTATTGGTAGGAATAGGTAGAGCATGTGTTTTTTTTCTTTTTAAATAAATTTTTATTGGTGTATAGCTGCTTTACAGTGTTAGTTTCTGTGCTCGTGCCTAAGTCACTCCTAGTCGTCGACCAACTCTTTGTGAACCCATGGGCTGTAGCCCAGCAGGCTCCTCTGTCCATGGGATTCTTTCTTTATGCAAGAATACAGGAGTGGGTTGCCATGCCCTCCTCCAGGGGATCTTCCCAACCCAGAGATCGAACCCACATCTCTTAAGTCTCCTGTATTGGCAGGCGGCTCTGTACAGCAAAATGAATCAATCATACATATTCATATACCCCCTCCCTTTTGGCCCTCCTTGCTATTCAGGTCACCACAGTGCATTAAGTGGTAGGTAGAGCATGTTAAAGGAACCACATTGAGCGAGTCACTACTTCTTATCCCTCGTCTGCACCCTGCCCCCTCCATGCCCTGTGCTACAGAGTGTGTGCTCCTTGGGCTGTACCTCTACTCAGGTCAAGATACTTCAACTGACCTTAGTAGTGACAGGAAGATTATCAGAGTTATGGATAGGAACAATGGTGGTTTGCTGGATATAGGCAGCTACTTGGAGGCATTTCCAAAATGAGTGTAGAGGGAGAGGTCTGGCTGGAGATGAGCTGGGAAGTTACCCACATGTGCTTGTAATCCAGGGAATGGGTGATATCCTCCATGGAGAATGTGTGGGATAAAAGGAGAAAAGAACTCTGGGGAATACTAACACTTAAGGGATGGATAGAGGCTGAGAGAAAAAGAAGCCAGTAAGAGCAATAGGAGAAGTGGCTAATAACAGTGGTGTGGTGACTGGACTGAGAATGTGTTTCAGTAAGGAGGAAGGCATCCACAGATCCAACGGTTACAGAGAAACCAAGATAGATGTGGCTGGAATTGTGTCTACCAGATACGGCCATACAGAGGTCAGTGGCAGCCTCGGAGAAAGTGTTTGGGTAGTGATGAGATCAGTGCATGTGGTGAGCAAGTTGACAGAGGAAATCTGGATTATTCATTTCAGGTATTTTCCAGAGAAGGACGAGAAAGAGAAAAAGGAAGTGGCTAGAAGCCTGTGTGAGGAAAAGGAAGGATCTTTAAAGGAAAGGAAAGCCTTAAGCAGGTATATTGGTAGAGGGGGATGGATCAGAGGAGTGAGAGAGTTGAAAGTAAAAAAAACAACCGAGGGTAGGTGGGCTGGAGGAGATAGGAGGGATGGAAGTTTGAGTACAGGGTGGGTGGGGAGGCTGGATAGCCATGTCCCTTCCTCTGGCCAAAAGAAAGAGTGGGTTCCAGGT
>NW_011494939.1:6263922-6268143 GCF_000754665.1 Bison bison bison
TCTTAGCTCTGGGCCCTGGCACTTTTCCTGCAGACATTGAGGCTTGAGACAGGGCGGGACAGCCTGGAGCACCCATGCATGGTGTAGCCTGGAAGAGCCTGGAAATGTGGAGGAGTTAATGCAGCCCAGGGGTGCAAACTTTTAACAAAGAAAACCTTTGTATTGACTCTCATTCCTTTGTGCTAAGTTGCTTTAGTTGTGTCAGACTCTTGAGACCCCATGCACTGTAGCCCACCAGGCTCCTCTGTCCATGGGATTCTCCAGGCAAGAATACTGGAGTGGGTTGCCATGCCCTCCTCCAGGGATCTTCCTGACCTGAGGACTGAACCCACATCTCTTTTGTCTCCTGCATTGGCGGGGAAATTCTTTACCACTAGCACCACCTGGGAACCTTCCCTGGGAGTGCTCTCTAATAACTTACCAGGCTGAATCTTATGGCTTCTGTCTGTCAGAATGGCTGAATTTCAGCACTTTCTTATGATTCAACCAAATAGCACATAAAGCATTGTTCTGCCTTTTGGGGACCTCAGTTAAGAAACACTTAACGGTCTTATCAAAGTGGGAGGTATAGTCACCTACTGAACAGGAGCTCTCATTTTGTTTTTTTAAAGATCATGTTTAAGCATTTTTATGTTCTATTTTTTGGCCATGCCATGTGGCATGCAGGATATTAGTTCCCTGACCTGGGATTGAACCCATGCCCCGTGTAGTAGAAGCATGTTGTGTTAACCACTGGACCGCCAGGAAGTCCCATAAGCTTATTAATAGCTCTCATCTATTCAGCAATTCGTGAGTATCAGACAGTATGTTAATTGTTTTACATACATAATCTTATTAAGATATAAAGTAGGTATTATTTTTTCCCATTTTACTCATGAGGGAACTGAGACAAAAAGAATTTAAATAACTTGTTCATGACCATACAGCTAGTAAATGGTGGATCCAGATATCAAACCCAAGTCTGTCTGGATTCTAAGCCTGCAATCTCTTTACAGAATTATGTTGTCTTGCCTAATATAAATGTGATAGACAGTTACAGGAAGACTGTTAAAAGGGATATACTAGAAGTTGTGAGGGCCCAGCTGGATTTAAAATTATGAGTTCATAGTGGCTCAAATATATATAGTGGTACAGGGCTTCCCTGTAGCTCAGATGGTAAAGAATCTGCCTGCAATGCAGAACACCCAGATTCAATCCCTGGGTCGGGAAGATCCCCTGGAGAAGAAAATGGCAACCCACTCCAGTAGTCTTGCCTGGAGAATTCCATGGACAGAGGAGCCTGGCGGGCTACAGTCCATGGAGTTGCAAAAAGTCGACATGACTGAGCGATTAACACAGACAGTGTTCTGCAGCTGTGTTCAGCCATTTGGCCATAGGATCAGAGAAGCCTGGTAATTAAATTTATTCAGAAATGGTGTATGGTTTTGATAGTGAACAATGTACAGTGGAAAGAACAGGGAGCAAGGGGATTGAGGATAAAAGAGAGTGCAGTGACTGACCATGGCATCCAGACTGGGTAAGTGAAAAGTGAGGCTCAGTGGAGGCAAACTAATAGGGAGGCAATGGAGGGGTTGTGAGTTTAAAGATCAGATTTATTGGGGAACAAACAGTTGGAAAGTCTGCAGGATAAGAGTTGTGGGGAGAGTGGCAAATTGGTTTGAAGGTGTTAAAGGTGGAGTGAAAATCCCTGGGCATGAGAAAGTCATGGCACTGCGAGGCCATGGCAGTGTATTGATCATCCTTATGGTCAAGTCTGGCCTCGCTGCCTGTTTTGTCCATAAAGTTGTATTGGAACACAGCCATGTCTATTTGTTTGCATATTGTTGATGGCTGCTTTCAAGCTACAACAGTAGAGGCAGGTAGTTGCAAAAGAGCCAGTGTATCCTACAAAGCCTAAAATATTTACTGTATGGTACTTAAAGATGTTCGGTGACCATGGTTTCAAAAATGCAATGGGGGAGTAAGGTGAACGGTGACATAGCTCTCCCTAACCCTCACCTTCACCCCGCATGTAGGCTGTGGAAGAGAATACAGCCTTGAGATAGCTTTATGGGACATGGTGCTGTAGGTGGGGAACCACCTTTCAATCAGCAACAGGAGATGGAGTGAATGCTCAGGGAAAAAGTGGACACATAGAAGTGGACTTTGTTTACCGTGGTTCGAATTCCAGACTGTGCAGTGGAAATGTTGCGAGAGAGAGGAGGAGTTAAGACATTGGAGAGAAAAGGGAGGAAGAGAGGATTGGCATTGACATAACTGTTGGATTGTTGATGTCTAGCCAGAGCTTGCAATTTGGGTGGTGCCCAAGGATCACAGGCATAAAAAGGGAAGGAGGAATTTACCCAAGGTTCTCATTTGGGTCAGGCTGAGCTACTTCCAGATTGCCTCTAGTTTAGTTACGAATTCCAAATTCCAAAGGCAAGCTGCCCATGGCATGGTGGCTTCCAGGACAGCCCTAGGCCTCTCTAATTTCCTTGTTTTGGCGGTCTGAGAGAAATGTCATCTGGTAATTTTTGAATATAGAATAAAATCCTGTTTTTCCCCTAATGGAATATTCATGGATTTTGCTTTCTGTCAGTGGAATTAGAAAAATTGTAAATTAACTTTTTGGTCACCTAGTCAGAGAACGTGCATGCCGATAACTTTTGTTTTAAAGTAGTAAACTATTTTTTAAAATATATTAAATTTTAAAAATGTATATCTATATATATAGAAGGCATTCCTAGGTCAGAGTCATCTCCTTTCTCTTTTCTATCTTGAATAGTGTTCAGAACCATAAGTTCCATCAAGGCAGGGACCATATTTGGCGTTTTCATTGTTGTGTCCTTACAGCCTAGGAATAGTAAAAACTCAATAAATTTTTGTTAGGTAAATAAGGGAAATGGTTTTTCCCTTAATGGAGTATGACTTAGGTGTTAATGCTGAAAATATTGGAAAATATGGTTTATGATTTTCCATGAAACCTAGTGCTTGCTCAAACTGCACAGAAAAAAAAAACGTATAGATTCTACCAGGTTTTAAAAAAGTACCACATGAGACATTTTTAAAGAAATAAATGCTTTAGGAAAAATTCTGGTTTGAATTATATTAGCATTGGTAAATTTTTATGTATGTGTCCTTTTTAAAATGTTATTGTAGTATAGTTGATTTACAGTGTGTTAATTTCTACTGTACACCAAAGTGATTCAGTTATACATGTATATATTCTTTTCCGTTGTGTTTTATCACAGGCTATTAAATATAGTTTCCTGTGCCCTATAGTAGGACCTTGTTTATGGAAATACATCATTTTCAACATGATTTTAAATGAAAGATGTTTGAGGGACCTGAGGTAAAATAGGAGGAAAAGACAGAAAATCTAAGTTTTCAGTGTCTCAGTCCTTTGGGGCTGCTATCATACAAAAATCATAGACTGGGTGGCTTAAACAACAAACATTTATTTCTCACAGTTCTGGGGGCTGCTGGCAAGTCCAAGATCAGGTGCTGAAAGATTCAATATCTTCTGGGGACCTGCTTCCTGGTCCATAGATATCCAACCTCTGGCCGTGTCCTCACACAGTGGAAGGGGCAGAGAGAGAGTGCATTTTATAAGTGCACTAATCTGATTCATGAGGGCTCCACCCTTATGACCTAAGTACCTCCCAAGGTCGGTCCCCACTTCCTAATACCATCGCATGGGAGATTAGGTTTCAACATGTGAATTTTGGAGGGATGCAAACGTTCAGTGTATAGCGCTCTACTACAATACTTTATAGTTAAAATCACAAATAGAATCATTGCCAAAGTTGGGAAGGAACATGGGTGATAAGCCAAAGAATTACAAATCTGGACCACCATGAGAGGAATAGAAATTGAACCAGGGATCTTGTCTTGCCTTCATCTATGAATATTTTGAGAAAGAATGCGTAAGAGAATGGCTTCAAGTTGTTTGAGAGAGACCTTACTGAATTTGAGCTTTAGAAAGAGGCAGTATGGCATGGTGGTTTAGAATCTGGGCTAGTGTGTCTCGGCTCTACCACTTAGTAGCTGTGTGGCCTTGAGAAATTTATGTACCTTCTCTAGGCCTCAGTTTCTTCATCTGGATAGTGGAGTTTATAATTGTACCTCTCTTATAGGGTTGTGTGAGTATTAAATTAGTGTGTATATATATATTGGAGAAGGGCATGGCAACCCCCTCCAGTATTCTTGCCTAGAGAATCCCATGGACAGAGGAGCCTGGTG
>NW_011494939.1:6268243-6268366 GCF_000754665.1 Bison bison bison
TTCAGTCCGACTCTTTGTGATCCCATGGACTATACAGTCCCTGGAATTCTCTAGGCCAGAATACTGGAGTGGGTAGCCTTTCCCTTCTCCAGGGGATCTTCCCAACCCAGGGATCGAACCCAG
>NW_011494939.1:6269608-6271826 GCF_000754665.1 Bison bison bison
GGATGGGGAACACGGGTATACCTGTGGCGGATTCATTTCGATATTTGGCAAAACTAATACAATATTGTAAAGTTTAAAAATAAAATAAAAAAAAAAGAGTACTGGAGTGGGTTGCCTCTAGGACAATTCTAAAAAATCGTGGCCTTTTCTTGGTGTACTTCAAAATAGTACCATAAGGTGGAGCTCTTCCCTTACTCTAGAATTCCGAATGGCTTGACTAAGACTTGACTATATAGAGAGTAATGAAAGCCGCTTAAAATTATGGTCTTGGTACACTAAAAGTAGTCTTGTATTTTAAAAGAATAACATTATAAAAAGTTCAAACTTTAACTATCTCACAATAGACAAGTACTTGCTTCTAGAAAAATCAAAACATCCATTTGAAGATTTTAGATTCAAATCAGAGACATGAGAAATTCTAAAATATTAGGCAATCTAAAATGAAATGCATAATATAAAGCACTTTACATAGTGAATGCCTAATGTATGTGTGTGTGTTACACATCTCAATCTCCTAAAGACTGTTAAAAGGTCTCAAATTGATGTCTGAATGTGCTTGCTCTTGGGAGGACTGGGTAAATCCAGGTCAGTTGTCTGAAGTCATTTGCTTTCATATTGCAGGTGTCTATCCCAGGTGTCTAGCATGGCTGTAGGCCTTCAGTGCTGATGAGGATGATGGATCCACCTATATACCTTGTGACCAGCACATGGTGAGAGATAGAATTCCAAATATTCTCACCCTGTTTATGACAAAAGTTCTGGATCCTCATTCAGGTTCAAGCAAACCAAATCTAATCACAGGGAACATCAGAGGCTGGTACAACTTGGATGGATGGGGTTCCTCAGGGCTTAATCAGGAAATCTTAGTTCAGTCAGAAGAGGGTATCAACTGGGTAGTGGGATTGTGAATAATTTTTTTGTATATATGCCAGTGCAGGAGATGCAAGAGACCTGGGTTCAGTCCCTGGGTTGGGGAGATCCCATGGAGGAGGTAATGGCAACCCACTCCACTATTCTTGCTTAGGAAGTCCAATGGACAGACGAGCCTGGCATGCTACAGTACATGGGGTCGCAAAGAGTCAGGCACAACTGAGGACACACACAGTCGGTTTGTCATTGCTTGCCTTCCAAGGAGCAAGCGTCTTTTAATTTTATGATGGCAGTCACCATCCACAGTGATTTTGGAGTCCAGGGAAATAAAGTCTGTCACTGCTTCCACTTTTTCCCCTTCTATTTGTCATGAAATGATGGGACCAGATGTTGTGATCTTGGATTTTTTAATGTTGAGTTTCAACCAGCATTATTGTCACTCTCCTCTTTCACCCTCATCAAGAAGTTCTTTAGTTCCATGTGTATATATTCTGATATGAATTGAAAATCTTTTATAAAATTGGTGGATATTTTAGAAAAATTCTTGGTGTTGACGCCCGAGAATCGGAGACAGCCCCAGCTGCGGGGTCGCAGCTCTTCCAGCCACCTGACAGTGTCGTCTCACTTAGTAGAACAGCTGCCGCCCCCGCACAACAACAACAATAACTGTGAGGAAGGTGAACAGTCTTTGCCACCGCCTGCTGGCCTCAACAGTTCCTGGGTGGAGCTGCCCATGAACAGCAGCAATGGCGATGAGAAGAATGGGGGGCTAGAGCTGTACCCTCCTCATCCTCCATCCACAATGGAGACATGAAGATTCTTTTGGATGCACAGAATGAATCCAGACAGAGCAGTTCAAGAGGCAGTTCTCACTGTGACAGCCCTTCCCCACAAGAAGATGGGCAGATCATGCTTGATGTGGAAATGCACACCAGCAAGGACCATAGCTCTCAGTCAGAAGAAGTTGCAGAAGGAGAGAAAGAGGTGGATGCTCTGAAGAAAAGTGTAGACTGGGTGTCCGATTAGTCCAATAGACCTGAAAATATTCCACCCAAGGAGTTCCACTTCAGGCACCCTAAATGTTCTGTTTCCTTAAGCATGAGAAAAAGTGAAGCCATGAAGAAAGGGGGGATCTTCTCTACGGAGTTTCTTAAGGTGTTCATTCCATCTCTCTTCCTCTCCCATGTTTTGGCTTTGGGGCTAGGTATCTACATTGCAAAATGACTAAGCATGCCTTCTGCCAGCACCTACTGAGGGAAGAGAAGAGCCCCTGGGCCAGCATGAGACTTGTGAAGTGGTGTCTTGTCACAGTAGTTTATTTGAACTTGAGACCATTGTAAGCATGTCC
>NW_011494939.1:6272370-6273960 GCF_000754665.1 Bison bison bison
CTTTTTTTTTTTTTTTAAATAAGAGAAACTGGACTTTTAGCTGAACACATGTTAATTCAGTTTTCCTTGTATGTGTCCATGTGACTAAGTTCTGGCTGATGAGGTACACGTGGGTGTGTTGTGTGATCATTTCAGCAAGTCGAAAAGGTAGAGATCACACATTTCTTCTCGTCTTCCTCCAGCACACAGTCTGGAACAAGGATGTTATGGCTAGAGGTCTAGCATTCATTTTCATACTCCTGGCAGAATGTATACAACTAGGAGTCTTGATTCCTGAAGATTTCCTGGTGCTGTCATACTAGTCCTGGCCTGCCTACTTCTGAAGTTCTTATTTAAGCTACCCTTGTTTTGTGGTGATATGCACAGAAAATAGTTTTCAGGACAAAGATAATGGGTTTGATTTGGGGTATGTGAAATATGAAGCATTGGCAGGTTACTCAGGGAAAAATGTACAAGAGTCAGGGCTGTGGAGAGATGGTAGGACTGAATGAAACCATGCAGCTTTCTCTGCTTCAGTTCTCCTGCTATCTGGTATACTTGTTAAAATCCAGAGGAAATAGCATTAGTTCCACAGAGCTACTTTGGAAAATGTTGGCTTATACTACAAGGCCAGGGAGCGTCTAACTGGTCTTTCAGTCACTCCCAGTTCTTGCCTTTTGAAAGTATTTTATACATTTTTCCCAAGGAACTTCTTTTTTTAAAAAAGAAAACTTCTTAAAAAATAATTAGTTGTTTTGTTTTTTTTTTTGGCCACACTGCATAGTGTGTGGAATCTTAGTTTCCTGACCAAGGATCGAACCTGCACCCCCTGCATTGGAAGCATAGAGTCTTAACCCCAGGACCACCCGGGAAGTCCTCCAAGGTAACTTCTTGAAACTGTTTTGACCTGTGCCTACTGACTAGAGTTTGATTTACTTATGGTGACACTCACGGCCCTCCACAATCTGGACTGAATCTACTTTTCCAATTTGTTTTCATTGTGTCTTTTCATGCACCCCAAGCTTTTGTCAGACTGATGTTGACAGTCTGTCCAAATAGACTCCCTGTCCTATTTATGCTCCAAATTTTCTCTATTATGCCTTTGTACACACTCAGGATCATCTCTAGCCCATTTTGGTATGAAGCAGAAAAAGATGTCTCTTCCTCAGACACTTACTTCCATCTGTCAAAAAATTGTTGTTGTGTACTGATTGGTAGAAAATGACATTTTCCTGTGATCTAGTAGAAAATTTTTGTAATAAATGTACAAATCACTCACCTTTGAAGTAACAAGAAAGTTATTAAAATATGAACATTTTCAACTAATAGGGGTATTAACAAGGTGCACAGTGCCCTCTTAGGTGTAGTACTTTTGCAGCACGCAGACTGAAGAACCATGAGGGAGGCCCTACTTGTATTGTTCCCTCCACCTGAAATTTTACCCACCATCTTCGCATGTCCAAGGGCTACTCAAATGCCACTATCACAAAGCTTTTCCTGATTCTTCAAGGTGAAAATAAGTCTCCTCTCATCCTGAAAACTGGAGAAGGCAATGGCAAACCACTCTAGTACTCTTGCCTGGAAAATCCCATGGACAGAGGAGCCTGGTAG
>NW_011494939.1:6274060-6275893 GCF_000754665.1 Bison bison bison
TGTGAAGTGGTGTCTTGTCACAGTAGTTTATTTGAACTTGAGACCATTGTAAGCATGTCCCAATCTCCTCCCTCTTTTTACATATCCAAGTTCCAGTAACTCTCAAATTCAGTATTTTATTCCAACTCTGTTGAGGCTTTTTACTAACCTCCTTCCCTTTTTGGCCTGTAAAACACTTCTGCTGCTTCTACTGCTGCTAAGTCGCTTCAGTCGTGTCCGACCCTGTGCGACCCCGTAGACAGCAGCCCACCAGGTTCCCCCGTCCTTGGGATTCTCTAGGCAAGAATACTGGAGTGGGTTGCCATTTCCTTCTCCAGTGCATGAAAGTGAAAAGTGAAAGTGAAGTCGCTCAGTCATGCCCGACTCTTCACGACCCCATGGACTGCAGCCTACCAGGCTCCTCCATCCATGGGATTTTCTAGGCAAGAGTACTGGAGTGGGGTGCCATTGCCTTCTCCATAAAACACTTCAGAATTTCATAATAAGAGTTTACTGGTGTTTAGAAATTTGCAAGGGCTTCTTTACCGCAAACGCCACCAGCAGATTTAACTTTGTCAAGAATGCCGTTGTCTCCTCTCAGTACCACCAGACCTAGACCTGCACCATTCATGGTATAAATCTTACTCTTTCAAGATAACTCCCACCTGTCTCTTCCAATGAGACCAGGTTGCAAATGATAAGAAAGCTACATGTTGTTTTGTTTTTCAAGACAAAGGGACACTTGAATTTATAGTTATGAAAAGAGAAAACAAAAACAAATAAAACAGACAAAGTACGACACAAGGGAAAAAAATATCCTGGGCAATAAAAAGTTATTTTAAACCAAAAAAAGAAAAAGAAAAATTCTTAAAAATGAATATATAGTATTTTCGTAATCAAAATAAAGCAACCCAATCTCATTCTGGAAGAATGAACAAACAAAATAAACAAAGGTGAAAACTAGATGATATCCAAAGCTCTGGTCTTGGAGGGGAGCCCATAGTATCACCAAAACTAAAATATGGGCTAAATATGGGTGTTAACACTGGGGTATGGAGCCAAGAGTCCAGGTTCTACGTGATGAGAACAAACATAAGTTGATTTGACAACAACGCATATAGTGGTGGTGAGTGATTCTGAATAAGTGCTTAGAGAGAAAGGAATCCACCCCTTCAGGATGAGCAAAGCCAAGCCTTCCCAAGATTATCTGGGTGCCTGACAAGTTCTGTGGTGTGCGTGAGGTGGGAGACAAGCTCCATGACTTGGGTCCTGGTCCATTGCCTCTGAATTGTGGTTGGGAGGCCAGTAGAGTTAGCCTTCTGTGTGTGTGGTTTATTCATCCTAACTGTGTATTGAAAATGTTTGGGGGGAAAAAATTCCAGAAAGTTCCAAAAAGCAAAATTTGAATTTACCATGCACTGGCAACTATTTACATAGCATTGACATTATATTATATATTATATTTAATCTAGAGATGATTTAAAGCATACAGGAATATGTGTATAGGTTATATGCAAATACTGAGCCATTTTATATAAGGGACTTGGGCATCCATTTGGTGGGGATGGGGTTGTCCTGTATCCAATCCCCACACAAGCTGAGGGATATCTGTACTCAGTTTCCTGGTCTGAGGTTGTTGGGGTAGCTCAGGGTTGGGGAGTGGCAGGTTAGGTTTTGATGGGCCAAATGCAGGCCCCTTCCTTTTCTTGGATTTCTGGACCATTCTCAACAGGTGACACTCTAGAGTTATAAATGTATCGGCAGCACTCCTGTCCTGGCATGCAGTGTTATATTCATGAAATATAACAGCGAGGAAGGCTGCATAGTGCTCCAATGGGAAACTGGTTGGTGAAG
>NW_011494939.1:6275993-6276866 GCF_000754665.1 Bison bison bison
TTTGGTTAAAGGAGAACCTGAGAATATTCATCTGCCTCCTCAAGCCCAGACCAGCTGTGAGTCCTGTTAGTTTTGCCTTAAGTAAAGCTACTTGGTCCCATCACTGCCTTTTTCCTCACAGTGCTTTTGTCCCAGGAATAAGAAAAATGGTGCTTCTACCATATTCCCCAGGTGCTTGATGGAAAGCACTGGAGGCTGCCAAACCTGCTGGAGTTCCCCCTTTTCCTGTGTGTGTGTGTGTGTGTGTGTGTGTGTATGAGAAAGAGAGAAAGAGGGAGAGAAAGAAAGAATGAGTAATAAACACAAAAGAGCCAGCAAAATTGATATGTAGGCCAGAAAGGCAAGATTCAAAAAATTACTATGAACGAGACACCATGATTTATGGGATTAGAGGCAGCTATCAAAGCTGAAGTACACATTTAGGATTCTAAAGTTAAGGAAACAAGAGAAAATTGGTGGGAAACGATCTCGATGACCAGGAATCTAAAGGACAGATACTAGCAATTGTTATTTTATACATCTGTTTTTGCTGTTAGTTATATAAGCATATACCCCTTTGTTAATTAATTGTATCTTTATAGCTGTGTTATATTAGGCAATTACTTGACCTATTTGTTTTCCCAACTCTACTAAAATTTTGCAAGAAATGGAGTGTCATCAGATAAAAGAATTGACCATAAAGGTAGATCCATCATTTTGCCTTTCTCACCATTGAACAGTGCCTCTGTGTTTGCATCAGAAAAGAAAGATATTAAGGCCCCAGCTTGTTTTTCTGTTTAGATGAGAAATATCATGTCTTTGTGTAATTGGCTTTGTTTTGAAACACAGATTTTTTTCAGGCCAGATTTTTTCTCTGACCCAGTTTTTCCCTCT
>NW_011494939.1:6276966-6277581 GCF_000754665.1 Bison bison bison
TTGGCTTATTTAAAATATGAAACTGGGAATCAGGCACTTGAGGCCTCATGATGACTGTGTCACTGATTTGGTATGTGATCTTGGCCAACATACTTAACAAATGAGGCACAGAAAGGTTAAATGGGGTTCGAAGGACTGTAAATACTGACCTGCCTCATTATGATATTGTTTAGGTCTAGTACTTTTTTTAGACCAAAACCCAAAGCAAAGCAATTTAAAGCAAAACACAAGTTTTTTCTACATTTTTCCTACTCCCTTTCCCTTTCTTACTCCCTGCTCCCCTCCTTTCCCATATCTGTTGATTGAGTCCAGAGTAGAGATGGTCCCTTTTCAGAATGTCTCTCATCCCTCTTTGTCTGGGCTGTTAAGCAATCCAGCAGCATCTTTTGGGTGTGCTTTTGGGTATTTGGTCTTTGCAAATGGGGAAAGAGTTCTATTTGGGGAAACATAAAAATTTGTTTTGAATCATATGGCCCTTGCAAATCAATACTGGATATGTTGAGGGATCTAGGCTTAACCTCAGTTCCATCCATGATTAACTGTGCACTCAGGCCCCATTTGAGGGGTAATAGAAGGGAAACCTGGGGTCACCAATCTGTCTGGGAAAAACATACT
>NW_011494939.1:6279575-6280062 GCF_000754665.1 Bison bison bison
CATCCCAGTGCACCAGCCCTGAGCACCCTGTCTCATGCATTGAACCTGGACTGGTGATCTGTTTCCCACATGATAATATACATCTTTCAATGCTATTCTCTTAAATCATCCCACCCTGGCCTTCTCCCACAGAGTCCAAAAGTCTGTTCTTTATATCTCTTTGGCTGTCTTGCATATAGGGTCATTGTTACCATCTTTCTAAATTCCATATATATGCATTAATATACTGTATTGATGTTTTTCTTTTTCTTTTTTTTTTAAGTTTTCTTCTTCAGTGTTTTTTTTCCTCTCAGTTTTATTTATGTATTTATTTTTACTTTACAATATTGTATTGGTTTTGACATACATTGACATGAATCCACCATGGGTTTGTACGTGTGTTCCACATCCTGAACCTCCCTCCCACCTCCCTCCCCATACCATCCCTCTGGGTCATCCCAGTGCACCAGCCCTGAGCACCCTGTATCATGCATTGAACCTGGACTGG
>NW_011494939.1:6280162-6283170 GCF_000754665.1 Bison bison bison
TTGGAGAAGGAACTGGCAACCCACTCCAGTGTTCTTGCCTAGAGAATCCCAGGGATGGGGGAGCCTGGTGGGCTGCTGTCTATGGGGTCGCACAAAGTCGAACATGACTGAAGTGACTTAGCAGCAGCAGCAGCATCCTGAAAACGCAGTATGTTTTATCTGGACCTCTCTTAGGGTATTTATCACTTTCTATTAGTATTCTGTTTATGTTGGTGTCTCCTCACTCTACTAGACTTAATGCTCTTTGGGGACAGGATGCATTTATGATTTACTTTTTAACTTCATAATACTTGGCAAAGTGTCTTATACTTAGGGTTACCATATGTCTCAATTTGCTTGGCCAATCTGGTTTATGTCTAGTGCTCTGACATAAGCATTAATAGTGATCCCCTTTCATACTCAAAATGTCCTAGTTAGAATGACAAATTGTATAGTCACTCTGCATGCATGCTGAGTAGCTTCAGTCATGTCCAACTCTTTGCCACCCTATGGACTGCAGCCCACCAGGCTCTGTCCCATGGGATTCTCCAAGTGAGAATACTGGAATGGGTTGCTATTTTGTCCTCCAGGGGATCTTCCCAACTCAGGGATCGAACCCACATCTCCTGCTGACTCCTGCATTGCAGGCAGATTCTTTACTGCTGAGCCACCAGGGAAGTCCAAAGTCACTCTACATATGTGGTATTCATTCAGTAAGTAATTAATGAATGAAGACATGAATAAATGACAGTGATTGAGGAGCCATTCACATAGAGAAGATAAGTGAATATGTGCAATTGGTAAGCTCATCAAAACAGAGAGAATACGAAAGATAAGGGCCAAGGACAGGGCCAATGTGGAATGTTTACATTGAAGGGATAGAGGAAGAGTCAACCAAGGATTCAAAGCAAAAGAAGTTGGGACTTCCCTGGTAGTCCAGTGGCTAAAACTCCGCACTCTCAATTCAGGAGAGCTGAATTTGATCCCTGGTCAAGGCAATAGATCCCATGTACTACAAATGATACCATATAATTTAAAAAGGAGTAAAGTAGATAGGAGAAAAATCAGGGTCATGTAACAGAAGCCAGAGAGAGAGTTTTAGGAGGGATGAAGTGGTCAGCATTGGTAAAAAGCTGTGGCTAGATCAAGCAAGGTGAGTTTTAAGAAAAAGCCAGCCAATCTGCCAGTTATTAGGCCATTGCTGACTTTCAAGACAGCAGTTTCAATAGAGTGTCATTAAGGTGGGGTGGAAGCTTGGTTGTGAGGGGTTAGTGGTGAGAAAGAAGTCAGTAAGCGTTGACTACATTTGTTAGAAGTTTGACTTGTGAAAGGAAGGTGATTGATAGGGTGGTAACTTGGGTCCAAGTCAGAGGAGCTCTGAGTGGGTTTATAGACCGTAGGGAAGGAGCCATTAAAATAGCTGATGGAACAATTTCTTCCTGGGGTGGAGAGGGAACAAGATCAAGTATCCAAATAGACAGCATAGCCTAGGCAAAAAAAAAAAAATAGACGTGGTTTTCTTTGAGACTCAAGCATTGTGATGCAGGCAAAAGCACCATGCATCATGCAGTTTGAAGAAAAGGGGGATGAAGGAGCCTACACGGTCAGTCTTTGTGGTGAAGCGGGAGGTGAGATCATCTTTGAGAGGACGGACAGCTGGGGTAGGACTGGGGACTGGAGAGCAGTGGAAACAGTTTGGATTTTGAACAACTGTTC
Organism: Bison bison bison; assembly: GCF_000754665.1. NCBI lineage: Eukaryota > Metazoa > Chordata > Mammalia > Artiodactyla > Bovidae > Bison > Bison bison. The sequence continues at coordinate 6,281,858 of NW_011494939.1, forward strand.
TAAGAAATTCTCGAGGGAGTCAACAAGAGGCCTGCCAAGCTGCAGTGCAAGCCCAGCTGAGGTTCAACTTCCCAGAGCGAGTGAGATAATTTATTTCCACAGAATCCAGAGAAAATGTATTTCTCAAGCTTATTATCAAAATAGGCTTTTTGTTTCCACCAGGAAGAGAATAAAGGAAAACACGCTGGCAGTTTACAATGTGACAGAGGGTTATGAGCATTTAGTCTTTCCCAAAAGTTGCTCAGCCATCTGGAAGACTTACAGCACCCCAAGTGAAAGCGAACACTCCTACAGGTTGTTAGTGGGCGGTTAAGAACAGAGACCTAAAGTCAAGCATCTTCTATTTTCAGAGCTACTCCGGGATAAACCTTGAGTTGCTATGCCCAGTCCCGAGCAAAGGCAAACGCTGACATTTCTGTGAGATGGAGCATGAAGTTGCAAATAGCGTCTGCAATAAAACCCACTTTAACCAGGCAAAACCTTTAAGCTTACAAGCGGCCTGTTAAATCTACCAAAGACCAAATGTCAGGAGTTGCCCTTTAAAGCCCAAGTAAATGACCACAGTACTGGTGGCTTAAAATGAGAAAAGTTAAACATCTCACATGCCCACAGGTAATCTTTCCAAATGTCGTTTCATCATATATTCATAGTTATTACCGTGTTCTTGAAGGAGGTTAACATTTGGAGACAACTGTTTGGCCAAAGTGTTAGGCGTTATTTTCTTGAAAACAGAGTTTGCTTCCTTTGTTTCAGTGGGGAATCAAGGTGGCATTGGTCCAACAGCACAGCTGCCCAAGTGCATAAACAAGTGACTCCAATTCTTTTTCATCCACCTCTCTAACCAAAGTGTGCGATCTACGCATATGCACTTGATTAAGGCTACTTTCGTGTTTGTGTTGCCAGGCTCGTCCAGAGACACGCATTTGAGAGATGAGCAGTAAACCAGAATACAGGTCTTAAGACATCTATGCATAAGGCACCATAAGCAATTTCACTTAGATGCCTGTAAATTACTCACAGTTTCCCTCTTTTGTTTACTCAGTGAAAGGATTGTTTATTAAGCACCACCTGCATTAAATTATATGAGTATTCATTTCCTTTGGAAATAATTAGCTTGTTGTTTATGCATCATTTTTTTTCTCACCAATTGTGGTACCATTTCAGGGGCACTATGGTGGGGGGGAGGGTAATAGCATCTCTCCATCTGAAGAGTATGGCTGTCTCACTTCAGCCTGAAAGAGTTCCCTTTACTAGCTCTGCCATGTACTTCTTTTTTTTTTTTTTTTAATTTATTTTAATTGGAGGCTAATTAC
>NW_011494939.1:6284567-6284954 GCF_000754665.1 Bison bison bison
AGCCCTTCACTTTCAGTCTGTATGTGTCCTTGTTTCGAGGTGGGTCTCTTGTAGACAACATTTATAGGGGTCTTGTTTTTGTATCCATTCAGCCAGTCTTTGTCTTTTGGTTGGGGCATTCAACCCATTTACATTTAAGGTAATTATTGATAAGTATGATCCCGTTGCCATTTACTTTATTGTTTGGGGTTCGAGTTTATATACCCTTTCTGTGTTTCCTGTCTAGAGAAGATCCTTTAGCATTTTCTGGAGAGCTGGTTTGGTGGTGCTGAATTCTCTCAGCTTTTGCTTGTCTGTAAAGCTTTTGATTTCTCCTTCATATTTGAATGAGATCCTTGATGGGTACAGTAATCTGGGCTGTAGGTGATTTTCTTTCATCACTTTAAG
>NW_011494939.1:6285054-6286484 GCF_000754665.1 Bison bison bison
ATGTTGAGCATCTTTTCATGTGTTTGTTAGCCATCTGTATGTCTTCTTTGGAGAAATATCTGTTTAGTTCTTTGGCCTATTTTTTGATTGGGTCATTTATTTTTCTGGAATTGAGCTGCAGGAGTTGCTTGTATATTTTTGAAATTAATTCTTTGTCTGTTGCTTCGTTTGCTGTTATTTTCTCCCATTCTGAAGGCTGTCTTTTCACCTTGCTTATAGTTTCCTTTGTTGTGCAGAAGCTGTTAATTTTAATTAGGTCTCCTTTCTTTATTTTTGCTTTTATTTCCAATATTCTGGGAGGTGGGTCATAGAGGATCCTGCTGTGGTTTATGTCGGAGAGTGTTTTGCCTATATTTTCCTCTAGGAGTTCTATAGTTTCTGGTCTTACGTTTATATCTTTAATCCATTTTGAGTTTATTCTTGTGTATGGTGTTAGAAAGTGTTCTAGTTTCATTCTTTTACAAGTGGTTGACCAGTTTTCTCAGCACCACTTGTTAAAGAGATTGTCTTTTCTCCATTGTATACTCTTGCCTCCTTTGTCAAAGATAAGGTGTCCATAGGTGCGTGGACTTATCTCTGGGCTTTCTATTTTGTTCCATTGATCTATATTTCTGTCTTTGTGCCAGTACCATACTGTCTTGATGACTGTGGCTTTGTAGTAGAGCCTGAAGTCAGGCAGGTTGATTCCTACAGTTCCATTCTTCTTTGTCAAGATTGCTTTGGCTATTCGTGGTTTTTTTGTATTTCCATACAAATTGTGAAATTTTTGTGCTAGTTCTGTGAAAAATACCGTTGGTAGCTTGATAGGGATTGCATTGAATCTATAGATTGCTTTGGGTAGTATACTCATTTTCACTATAGTGATTCTTCCAATCCACGAACACGGTATATTTCTCCATCTATTTGTGTCCTCTTTAATTTCTTTCACCTGTGTTTTATAGTCCTCTATATATAGGTCTTTAGTTTCTTTAGGTAGGTATATTCCTAAGTATTTTATTCTTTTCGTTGCAATGGTGAATGGAATTGTTTCCTTAATTTCTCTTTCTGTTTTCTCTTTGTTAGTGTATAGGAATGCAAGGGATTTCTGTGTGTTGATTTTATATCCTGCAACTTTACTATATTTATTGATTAGCTCTATTAATTTTCTGGTGGAGTCTTTAGGGTTTTCTATGTAGAGGATCATGTCATCTGCAAACAGTGAGAGTTTTACTTCTTTTCCAATCTGGATTCCCTTTATTTCTTTTTCTGCTCTGATTGCTGTGGCCAAAACTTTGAAAACTATGTTGAATAGTAGTGGTGAGAGTGGACACCCTTGTCTTGTTCCTGACTTTAAGGGAAATGCTTTCAATTTTTCACCACTGAGGATAATGTTTGCTATGGGTTTGTCATATATAGCTTTTATTATGTTGAGGTGTGTTCCTTCTATTCCT
>NW_011494939.1:6286794-6287515 GCF_000754665.1 Bison bison bison
AAGTTTTCTTTTTTTTGTGGCATCTTTATCAGGTTTTGGTATTAGGCTGATGGTGGCCTCATAGAATGAGTTTGGAAGTTTACCTTCCACTGCACTTTTCTGGAAGAGTTTGAGTAGGATAGGTGTTAGCTCTTCTCTGAATTTTTGGTAGAATTCAGCTGTGAAGCTGTCTGGTCTTAGGCTTTTGTTTGCTGGAAGATTTCTGATTACAGTTTCAGTTTCCGTGTTTGTGATGGGTCTCTTAAGATTTTCTATTTCTTCCGGGTTCAATTTTGGAAAGTTGTACTTTTCTAAGAATTTGTCCATTTCTTCCACGTTGTCCATTTTATTTGCATATAATTGCTGATAGTAGTCTCTTATGATCCTTTGTATTTCTGTGTTGTCTGTTGTGATTTCTCCATTTTCATTTCTAATTTTGTTAATTTGATTTTTCTCCCTTTGTTTCTTGATGAGTCTGGCTAATGGTTTGTCATTTTTATTTATCTTCTCAAAGAACTGGCATTTGGCTTTGTTGATTTTTGCTATGGTCTCTTTTGTTTCTTTTGCATTTATTTCTGCCCTATTTTTAAGATTTCGTTCCTTCTACTAATGCTGGGGTTCTTCACTTCTTCCTTTTCTAGTTGCTTTAGGTGTAGAGTTAGGTTATTTATTTGACTTTTTTCTTGTTTCTTGAGGTAAGCCTGTATTGCTATGAACCTTCCCCTTAGCACTGCTTTTACAA
>NW_011494939.1:6288031-6288423 GCF_000754665.1 Bison bison bison
AGTTTTTCTCCTGTAATTGACATCTAATCTTACTGCATTGTGGTCAGAAAAGGTCTTGGAATGATTTCAATTTTTTTGAATTTACCAAGGCTAGATTTATGGCCCAGGATGTGATCTATCCTGGAGAAGGTTCCATGTGTACTTGAGAAAAAGGTGAAATCATTGTTTTGGGATGAAATGTCCTATAGATATCAATTATGTCTAACTGGTCCATTATATCATTTAAAGTTTGTGTTTCCTTGTTAATTTTCTCTTTAGTTGATCTATCCATAGGTGTGAGTGGGGTATTAAATTCTCCCACTATTATTATGTTATTGTTAATTTCCCCTTTCATACTTGTTAGCATTTGTCTTACATATTGTGGTGCTCCTATGTTGGGTGCATATATATTT
>NW_011494939.1:6288523-6289189 GCF_000754665.1 Bison bison bison
TTTTTTCCTGTTTCATTTATTTCTACCATTCTATCTTCTACCTCACTTATCCTATATTCTGCCTCCATTATTCTACTGTAGGTTCCCTCCAGAGTGTTTTTGATCTAATTTATTGCATTATTCATTATATATTGAGTCTTCTTTTATTTCTTCTAGGTCCTTGTTAAACCTTTTTTGCACCTTCTCCATCCTTGTCTCCAGGCTATTTATCTGTAACTCCAGTTTGTTTTCAAGGTTTTGGATCATTTTCACTATCATTATTCAGAATTCTTTATCAGATAGATTCCCTATCTCTTCCTCTTTGGTTTGGTTTGGTGGGCATTTATCCTGTTCCTTTACCTGCTGGGTATTTCTCTGCCTTTTCATCTTGTTTATAATGCTGTGTTTGGGGTGGTCTTTCTGTATTCTGGCAGTTTGTGGAGTTATCTTTATTGTGGAGGTTCCTCACTGTGGGTGGGGTTGGACAGGTGGCTTGTCAAGGTTTCCTGGTTAGGAAAGCTTGTGTCGGTGTTCTGGTGGGTGGAGCTGGATTTCTTCTCTCTGGAGTGCAATGAAGTGTCCAGTAATGAGTTTTGAGATGTCAGTGGGTTTGGTGTGACTTTGGGCAGCCTGTATATTGAAGCTCAGGGCTATGTTCCCTATGTTGCTGGAGAATTTGCATGGTAT
>NW_011494939.1:6290364-6294311 GCF_000754665.1 Bison bison bison
GCTGGATTTCTTCTCTCTGGAGTGCAATGAAGTGTCCAGTAATGAGTTTTGAGATGTCAGTGGGTTTGGTGTGACTTTGGGCAGCCTGTATATTGAAGCTCAGGGCTATGTTCCTATGTTGCTGGAGAATTTGCATGGTATGTCTTGCTCTGGAACTTGTTGGCCTTTGGGTGGTGCTTGGTTTTAGTGTAGGTATGGAGGCATTTGATGAGTTCCTATCAATTAATGTTCCCTGGATTCAGGAGTTCTCTGGTGTTCTCAGGATTTGGACTTAAGCCTCCTGCCTCTGGTTTTCAGTCTTATTCTTACAGTAGCCTCAAGACTTCTCCATCTCCTTTTGAAGACAATGGCCTGCCTTTCTGGGTGCCTGATGTCTTCTGCCAGCATTCAGAAGTTGTTTTTTGGAATTTGCTCAGTGTTCAAATGTTCTTTCGATGAATTTGGGGGGAGAAAGTGGTCTCCCTGTCTTATTCCTCTGCTATCTTCTGGTGTTTTTCTCTCTGACTTACTTTGCTCTGTATAATAGGCTCCAGTTTCATCCACCTCATTAGAACTGATTCAAATGCATTATTTTTAATAGCTAAGTAATATTCCATTGTGTATATATATACCACAGCTTTCTTATCCATTCATCTGCCAATGGACATCTAGGTTGCTTTCATGTCCTGGCTATTGTAAGCAGTGCTGTGATGAACATTGGGGTACACGTGTCTCTTTCAATTTTGGTTTCCTCTGTGTGTATGCCCAGCAGTGGGATTGCTGGGTCATATAGCAGTTCTGTTTCCAGTTTTTTAAGGAATCTCCACACTAATGGGACCTAATTAAACTTAAAAGCTTTTGCACAACGAAGGAAACTATAAGCAAGGTTAAAAGGCAGCCTTCAGAATGGGAGAAAATAATAGCAAACGAAGCAACTGACAAAGAATTAATTTCAAAAATATATAAGCAACTCCTGCAGCTCAATTCCAGAAAAATAAGCGACCCAATCAAAAAATGGGCCAAAGAACTAAACAGACATTTCTCCAAAGAAGACATACAGATGCCACATGCTTCTAATTGGCAGTTGGATGGGGATGACAGAGCCTGTAGGCAAAGGAATCACCCTTTACTCCTAGAGAGCCCAGACACCTACTTACCTCAATAACAGGAATTATGATTATTATTACCAAGCATGTATTAAATGCCGTGACTACCAATGGTGGTGCTAAATGTTCTTTCTGTTATTTCATGTGATTTTCACTATAGCCATGTGGAGTGATTAGAAAGGTTTTTTTTGTGTTTTTTTTTTAATGAGAAACTTGATATTCACAGAGGTTAAATGATTTCTATCCCTCACCTAATATTCTCAGTGGTTAATTGAGGGAACACATTTTAAAGTTTTGGTATTCCAGAATCAGAAGTGCCCCTGAAGGCATGTCCTTTTTCCTCATGAAAGGTTACTGAGCAAGTGCATACTTCTCTCTATGGTGGACTCTCCTTTTTCTGCCTGTAGCTAGAACTGTCTTCATTTTGTGCCTTTTTTACATTCACTGACAAATTTGCTTTTCCTTAACTATTACTTGTTCATCTCTGAGTTCTCATAGAAGTGTAAAAGGACAAGTTTACAGTCTAAAACTATTGATGCAGTTGACACAAATGGCTACTAAATTCCAGAAGCGCTCTGATTTAACCAGCTAGTAATTATAGACTTAGCTATGCCCTGAGCCTAATCACAGTTGCTGAAACAGAACTTCCTACTGCATAAGCCTGATCAAAGATAATTAGAGACGAGCACAGGTGGTAAGTCTGTCGCCTGGGAGAAGAATTAGAGCTAGTTTCCACCATACAGTACCCAGAAAAATTTATACGCTGGCATGCTCCAGGCCAAACTCGCAAAGGCCCCAAGTCTCTTTCTTAGCATCAAGCTGCTGCTGTCTCTGCCTTACTTTTTAATTTTAGTTCTGCCATTATCTATGCAGTGGAGGGCAGCACTCCTCAGTGGGTTAGGGTGAGACAACAGGCAAAGACTGAGGGGTACCTGACACATTCTTCATCAGCTTGCTTGATTCTCCCCATGGCTGACTCAGTGCATCCAGCATTCTCCAGGCTGTTTCTGGGTCCCTGGCCATGTTATTGATACAGAGGATGTATTGACGTGATAGTTCCACATGTGCTCCTGCTGGATTGTATTTACCCATGTAGGTATTAAGCTTTTAGATCTCTGCATCCATTTGGTAGCTCCAAATCCTAATAGATTTCCCATGGAATATGGACCTAACATGTAGTCTGATCTATGAAAAAAAACTTTGCTGGAGGCATGAATCTAATACCAAATCTGTGAACTCTAGACCTACATGTGATTGGCATACAGAGACCTTAAAGTGATGCAAGACCAAGAATAACAAACCAATGCCCTTTCTAAAATTATACTATTACTTACAAACTGTGGAAAATTAACAAATGTGGGGCCAAGTCATTTAAACAAAGGGCAGCCTTGGAAAAGACTGTGGAACCAAAAATTCACAGTTCTGGAGCACACATCTGGTCCTCAACAATTGAAACATAGAGCACAGGTTTCTCTTCCTTCTGATTTCCCATTCATCCACTAGTGATGGTTTCATTTTTTGTTTTCCTCCATTGTAATGTATTAAATGAAAAGAATAGCCATATTTTAAACCTATCACTAAATACCAATTTTATGCTGATTTATACTGACATAAAGCCAGACAAAATGCAAAGACTAAAAGGGCCACTTCAAGTCTAATAATCACAATTACCTAGATATGGGAAAGTGTCTGAATTTACATCCTCATAAGAATTGAGACAACACAAATACTGGGGCTAAGTGTATGCATTTTAATTATGATCAATCAAGAGGAACATTAGGAGTCCAATTCAAGTGTTACTTTATACATAATAGAGAATACAAACATGCTTGGAAATGAATATGAGAGAAAAAATGTGCTAAAGTGAAGAATTGCAATTTGATACATGTACATCAATTACATTTATGTTGCAAAAAGCAATGTTCACCTAAAAAATCTTATTTTTTTTTAGTTGCTTCTATTTCTAGATAAGATGGATACTTAATTGTTGAGAAGATTGACTATTTAAACATTGGATTTAATTACTATTTATGAAAATCCCATTGGTAACAATTTGATTATGCTTTTTGTGTATTTTATTCCCCAAGTTACAGCCCTTTTCCTACTTCTTTACATACATTTTAAGTTTTATTATTGGAATATTAATGCATGTGCAAAAGGAAAAAAAAATCAGAGCAGGATTTCAAACAGATATTTACATCTCTGTTGGGGTCCTTTAATGGACCGGGATCTGGCGGTCCGGAGGCAACGATAAGAAAGTGAAAGAGAGAAAGAGGCTGATACTCCCTGGTTTACGCAGAAAACCAAAAAAGTCCTTGACACAGGACTTGCATCTCTCATGAAGGCATCTGGCGCCTTCTCGAGAGAGTCTTAGAAGCCCGGGCAGGAGAGTGAGCAAGACGGGTCTCTGCACTCCAAGGAATCAGCTCAGAAGAGTGAGAGAGAGAGAGAGAGAAAGAAAGACAGACACAGGGACCCAAGCTCTTATGGAGCAAAGGTGCTTTAATTATTTTTCTGTGGGTATATATAGGCTGTGGTACAAGAAGTTTCTTACAACTATGATAAAGATCAGAAAACCAAGTGTATAGCAACTGTTACCAAGGGAACAAGGGATTAATAATGGTCACAAGGTCAGAAGACCATCCATATCTCAAGAAAGCAGATTGGGACTAAGCAGTTTTGTCATAAAGAGAATGTTTACTAAAGGAGATTCAAGCCTGTCTCACACAATGACCTTGGTTCCTGGGAGCAGCGTGCTGCTCTGCTTAAAAAGAAACAAAGGACTTGTGAGAAACACCACGTAGGAATCCTGTTAAACACTCCCCAACACATCTCCATGTTCATTACAGCATTATTGACAGT
>NW_011494939.1:6294952-6295405 GCF_000754665.1 Bison bison bison
ATTTCACTCATGAGAAAGGAAAAGTAGTCAAACTCATAGATAAAGAAGTTAAAATGATAGTTTCCAAGGGCTGAGGGGAAGAGAAAATGGGTATGGAGTTTCAGTTTTACAAGATGGAAAGTTCTAGAGATCTGTTACACAATAAGGTGAATATACTTAACACTACTGAACAATATACTTTAAAGCGGGTAAGATGGCAAGTTTTATGTTAGTTTTTTTAACCTACAATTTAAAATTTTTTAAAAGTTTAAAAATGAATACTAATACTAGAGTAGGGTGGGCCCCTAATCCAATATAACTGGTGTCCTTATGAGAAAATGGCCATGTGAAGACACAGGCACCAAGAATCTGTGTGAGGATGGAAGCAAACCAAAGAACACCAGGTTGCCAGGCAACCACCATCGGAAGCTAGGAAGAGGCAAGAAAGGATTCCTCTACAGGTTTCAGAAGGAA
>NW_011494939.1:6295505-6295959 GCF_000754665.1 Bison bison bison
AGCATGGCCCTGCCAGCATCTTGATTTTGGATTCCTAGCTTTTGGAACTGTGAAATAAATCTCTATTGTTTCAAGCTACCCAGTTGATGGTAGTTTGTTACAGAAGCTCTAGGAAATTAATACAAACAGGGATGATGTCTTTTTGTTCACTGCTGTATGTTCAGCATCTAACCCAGGGTCTGGAACATAGTAAGTGCTCAGTAAATATATTTGTTGAATTTAAAAAACACATACAAAAGTAGAATAGCAGTGGTGTGCTCATAAGCATTTTAACATCCAACTCTTGCGGGAGGGAGCTGATGTGTGGCATGTACTGATTTTCATGATGGAAATACTTCCACCATGGCCAATTTCAAGATACCAGTGTGGTGTCAGAATTTCTGAAAATTAAAAAATAGGCTCCCCTGAGTAGGTCTTAGCCAGTTTCAGCACACCACTACTAGTATAATAAGCC
>NW_011494939.1:6296059-6300640 GCF_000754665.1 Bison bison bison
ACCCTTTTCTTGCATTGCTTGTTTGCCTCAGGATTTAAAAGAGGACCATACAGTGCGATTATTTCCTAGGTGTCTTCATTGACTTAATTTTTAGGTTTCCTCTTTATTTCTTAATTTATTGTTACTTATTTGTTGAAGAAACTGAATCCTTTGTTCTGAAGAGTTTCCCACTGTGTGATTTTGTTGATTTTTTTTTTTATCGGAAAGCACCTAAGGTCTGGTTCTCTCTTTTAGAGTATTAGCCACCCACCACTTATGATCAATACCTAGATATATTAACTCACTATGGGTTGCAAAATGATGACGTCCTGACATTCATTCTTCATTTATTAGCTGGAATATTTTTATAGAGAATACAAGTCCCTTCTATCTACTGTTTGGTTATGCTGAGCTCCAGTGTTTATGGGAAAAGCTGGATAAAATACATGAATTCTTCCCTTTGTTTACCATTTTTCAAAATAATGAATTGGTTTACTAGCATCCTTCAAAAATGACCAGTTGTTTTTCCTTTAACCTAATCATGAACCCCTGGATTTAAATATATTTGATGGATTTCAGTCTACTGCAGCTAATATTTTCACTGACTGTAATTATCCCATCTTTGTAGATTGAGACCATTCAATCTGACAAGATCTCAGTAATCTTTTTCTTTTTTTATATTCTTTTTTTCTTTTTTTTAAATTTAATTTTATTTTTAAACTTTACAATATTGTATTGGTTCTGCCATATATTGAAATGAATCCGCCACAGGCATACATGTGTTCCCCATGTAGCTGCTTTTCAATGATCCTGGTAGTCTTAGATAGATGCCTTAGTGTCTAGTAGGACAAGTTGTTCCATTCTCAAGCTTCTAGACAGGATGTTAATGTCTTCTATCTTATATCTTTTTACTTTGCTTATGTGTTTTTTTTTTTTTTGACATGCAAGTTTTAAATGTTTCTATGTCATTAAATTTATCTTCCCTTTTTGCTTTTGGATTTTGAGTCATAGGAGAGATTTCCTCATTCTTGGGTTATAGAGGAAATCACCAATATTTTCTGTACTGATAAATGTTTGCTTGCTTGCTTCATTTAAATTTCTGATTCAGTTGGAAGTTATCTTGTTTATGGTATGAAGAATAGATCCAATTTTATCTTTTTTCCTTATGGCTCTCTACTTATCCCAATATAATTTATTAGTAAGCCCAGTAGTCATGTACAGATGTGAGAGTTAGACTACAGAGAAGGCTGAGCACTGAAGAACTGATGCTTTCGAATTGTGGTGCTGGAGAAGACTCTTGAGAGTCCCTTGGACTGCAAGGAGATTAAACTAATCAATCCTAAAGGAAATCAACCCTGAATATTCATTGGAAGGACTGATGCTGGAGCTGAAGCTCCAGTACTTTGGTCAGCTGATGCGAAGAGCAGACTCATTAGAAAAGACCCTGATGCTGGGAAAGATTGAAGGTAAAATGAGAAGGGGGCAACAAAGGATGAAATGGTTGGTTGGCATCACTGACTCAGTGGGCATGAATTTGAGTAAATTCTGGGAGATAGTGGAGGGCAGAGGAGTCTGGCGTGCTGCATGGACACAAAGAGTGTCCATTAGGTCACAAAGAGTCAGACATAACTTGACAACTGAACAACAAAGCCCATGTTTTCCTCTCTGATTTGAAGATTTGCCACTTTTATTTTAAACTAAATTTACATATGAAATTGGGTCTCTTTCTGGATTTTATATTCTGTTATTGGTCTGTCTTATCATTCTATTTTATTTATAGAGGCTTTATAGTATATTTTATTATCAGATGAGTCTAGTGGCTCCTCTCAGGAGCTCTTATTTTTCAGGTTTTTAAAATATTCTTACTTGTTTGTTCTTCCTGATTAACTTTGTAATTATTAATTACAGTTTTTAATAAAGTATGTTTAACCATCTTACAAGCGACCTAACGTTACTATTTTTTATTAGAAAAAGAAGCTAAAGTTATAACCCACTTTCAGCTAAGGGGGTGAGAAAGAATTTACTTTAAATAAATAATTTCAATTTTTACATTGCAATCTTCAATCTATTTAGAATTTATCCTGGTTTGTGGTGTGAGGAATGAATCCAATTTTATCTTCTGTTTGGAATATTGAAAGGCAAGGTAGGCTGTAGGAAAGAGGCTTCAAACAATTGCTGGAGATATGAGTCAACAGAATCATTGTGAAATTTCATTCACAGAAAACACAATTAGACCTACTACTGCTGTAGCATCATTATACCACCGCTATTTATGCTCTGTACTCTACCCTCATTGGCAGGAAATACTGCTCAACAGGAAGCCCTATAATCTAGTCACTTCTGGAGGTCAAGCTGAATGTATATTACTAAGGCAGGGCATGTTGACCCAAAGACTCGTTGATAGTACTTTTACTGTGTGGTAATGCATTGGATGTGCATAGCTCTCACTTTCTGGAGATACTGATTAATAGTTATCCATTTGAATCTTTATTGGACAACTAAGACTACTTATATACGATAAGTGTTAATAAGCAGAATTGTACTAACAGAAATAGAACAGTTCTGGAGAACAGAGTCCTGGGGCACACACAGTCTTGACTTGGGAGGTTCCAGCTTCTATTAACATTTTGAGCAAAATCACTAGTCTTGCTGTAAAAGCAAAAAATATACATACATGCACACAAGTTGCCCCTTCCAACCAGCAGCATCAAGTGATAAAATGTATATCATGTTCCTTAATTTTCATCACCCTGGCCCTCACCTTTCTGTTAGATAAAGCATACCATCATCCCCAACTCTATACCAATATTGTGTTTAAGGCCCTCGCCAGAGAACTCCATCTTGAAATGACTCCTAGTCAGCTTGTGTCAAAGAATAGTTGAAGATATTTAAGAGCTAGCCACTAAAATGTTAAGCATACATTCCCTCATGTTCTCTAAATACAGTTAGATATAGTACCTGTGACCTGCTTTTGAGAGATAGTATTAAGAAATGGTCACATGAAGCAATTCTGTATCTTTCAGAGAATTATTTGTTGAAAATTATTGCAATACTCATTGTCTTTTAACTAAGAACGCTTAAGAAAACTGCCGTCTAGAATGTAGTACCAGGCAAAAGCTTGTTTCTATGAAAGAAGTGGAGTTGAGATACTAGGAGCTATACATTTTTTTTTTTTTTTGACTTGATTTGGCTGGTCTTGGTCTCAGAGTACTCAGAGGAAAACTGGATGCTCAATTATGGTCATTATTTCACCCCTGGTTCCTAGTAAATTCTCTTTTCCTATCTCTCGAGTTTTAATATATGTAATTTATATCTTTATTTTCACCACCTGTGGCACATAAATCCTTACATTTATTTATTTTTACTCTACATTATATAAAATTCTTTAGAAGCAAGTAGGCTATAAATGGGGCTTCCCAGGTGGCGCAGTTGTAAAAAATCCACCTGCCAATAATGCAAGAGACTGGAGAGATGTGGGTTCGATCCCTGGGTTGGGAAAATCCCTGAGGAAATGGCAACTCACTCCAGTAATCTTGCCTGGGAAAGCATGGACAGAGGAGCCTGGTGGGCTACAGTTCATGGGGTCAAAAAGAGTTGGATATGACTGAGCACACACAGCATACAAGGCTATAAATAGGAAATAAATAAATGTAAAATAAACAAATGTAAAATAAACAGTCCAGACCTCTTCTAGTGTGACATGAGATTTGAAAGAAAGTGGAAGTCCCTCAGTCGTGTCTGACTCTTTGCGACCCTGTGGACTATACAGTTCATGGAATTCTCCAGGCCAGAATACTGGAGTGGTTAGCCATTCCCTTCTCCAGGGGATCTTTCCAACCCAGGGATCAAACCCAGGTCTGCTGCATTCCAGGCAGATTCTTTACCACCTGAGCCACTAGTGAACCAATTATCACATGTATTTGGTACTTGGCTGGACTGCTACTCTTATTAAACTCTTGACTTGGGCATCGCAATCTGCAGAAGGATATTTTTTTGCTTACTCAATTTATAGGCTTCTAAATCTAGAATGGAGCAAAGACTTTTCCTGTTTTTGGTGGGGGGGATGGAGTGGGATGGTAGATTGTTATTGCATCTTTAAACTTGGTCTCTTTCATGATCAATTTACCTTCAGTTATAGAAAATTTGTATGATGCAAGAAGACCGGGATAGTGTCAGAGGGAATTGCTGAGTGTTCATATAAGCAGCTTGCATCATGTACCATTCTAATGTGGCAAAGAGTTAGTATTGCAACAGGTGATTTTAAGCATCAAGAAAAAGATAGGAAAGGTGTGAGGGGGGTGAGAGCAAGAACACTGGCAGTAATAGTTAGCAGGTGGGAACAGATTAAGAGGAGAATTGAAGGCCCTAGGCATGGTGCATGGCAGAGTGACCCAGGTGTGAGAATACATGCACTGAAGTAAGCAAGTAAAATAACAAAAGAGCATTAATAAACCCTATTCACATAGAGTACTCCCACCTTTCATATTCCAGCTCCAAACAACCTCCTCCTGAGTTAAGCATCTCCTCCTCTCTTTCCAAAGGCATTTAGAAATAATCTCTTCTTTGTCTGACATTGTGTAGTACATCATTCATACTGATTTT
>NW_011494939.1:6300740-6303004 GCF_000754665.1 Bison bison bison
TTTTTACTGTGTTTGTGGGTTTCTGTCCTTCCCTCCTTGAGGGAAATTTGTTCATCTTTACTTCTTAGATGCCTGGCTATGCTCCTCGGCTGTATATAGAGTCGTTAGCAGTTTGTTGAATAATGGATGTCATGATGAGTAACAGTGCAGACTGAATCCATACTGTCTGTTCAGTGTTGATTGTTGTCTTAAACACTAATGGCCCTGACTGTTGGCCTATAAAAAAGTTGGATGCTTTGAAACCACAGCTCTCTCATTTAAATTGAACTTCATGGAGCCCCTTTGGTGTAGTTAAAGATCTCTTGATGCTTTGAAAGCGGTAACCCTTGTGTGTTGGTGAGCATCAGGCTTTGGGGAAGGAATATAGCTTTCCAGGCCAATGTCCCACATTTTAACTAACTGGTATGCCAAGGACAGACTGAAATGCCTTTCTCCCCACCTTCATGATGACCTCACTTCAGAAGAGGTGACAACTTTTGTGTTGATCATAACTTTTCTAAAAACTCTGTTGAGTGAAAGCCTCCTGTCAGACTTTTCTTACAATGGGACCAAGTAACTTGGTCTTCCTGATTGTCACTCTCCACTTTTGCCATGAACTCTGGCTGTCTCTATGTGGCCACTCTGGTGGCCGTGGATGAGCCTAGTCCACATTTCTTTCTCCTTTGGTGGAAGACAACCACCTTCTTTTTAATCCCCAGTGGTGCTTCACTGGAAAGGTACAAAAGTGGAGGGTCTTATGAAAGGGGCTTCCTCAAGAGGTGAGTGGTTGTCTCCTCACATGACATTCTTCCCCAGAGTCACTGTTTCAAAAACAATAATGTTTTTGTTTTTATCATAATATTTCCGGAGATCTTCAAAACCCCTTTTTCTCATACTGGGCTAGCCATCGGGACCTAAATGAAACTGACCCAGTCATATGTGTTACTGGCCTCTCCCTCAGCAGAACTTTATGCCCCTAGTCCCTCAAGCATTCAGGCTGTTTCTTTTGGCTTACCAAGATATGCTTGCAGGATAGGCTCTTGTATAAGTTATTTCTTATTTGCATTAAGGTATCAAACGTCATCTTTTTTCAGAATTATTTTCATACTGTCATCTCCATTTGTTTAGTAAAATAGCATCCCACTCCCTGCTTTTATTATCTTTTTATTCAAATTCACATGTGAAGAAATAATTAGGGGAGAAATTGGGAGGTAGGTGGTAATTCTCTGGGTATCTTTGACATGTTAATTTGGCCATTTCATATTCCATCTAAATGCCCTGTTAAGATCTCGAATAGGAGCCAGATTTCCTGAACCTCAGGATAATGTCCTATATACCTCATAAAGTACTGAGTAAAAATGCAAGTTTTGGGGTATGCCTGCCCCCTCTGGAATGTCCTTATAATTTAATTGATCACTGTAAGCTGGACACTCATTCAAGACAAGCAGATGCTGCCATGTCACTGAAGAAGGGATTAAGCCTCTGCTGACATCTTGATTTTAAGACTTCTGACCTCGAGAAGTATAAGATAATAAATGTGCAGTATTTTAAGCCACTGTTTGTGATGATTTGTTACAGAAACCAAAGAAAATTAATACAGATCTCATGCTTTTGACTACTTGGCCTTGGTGTCTTGGTGGTGGTGCAGTCACTTCAGTCATGTCCAACTCTTTGCAACCCCATTGACCATAGCCTGCCAGGCTCCTTAGTCCATGGTGTCTTAGTGAAAGTGAAAGTTGCTCAGTCCTGTCCAACTCTTTGCGACCCCATGGACTATACAGTCCATGGGATTCTTAGACATCTACAAAAGGATGGCATACCAGTCCATCCTAAGGGAAAAAAAAAAAGCCTTTCAGTGGTTCCAAACCTAACCAGTAAGTATATATGTGTAGCTCAGACTTACCAGTGGGAGATACTTAGTTTTGTTTTCACCTTGAATTGTGATCAAAAGCTCTTAGATCATCTTTAGAAAGTGTAAGAGAGAGATTGACTTTACCCAAAACTGATTCTTTGAAAATAGTAGTTACTGTGGTATCTGGTCTCCATCCACTAGATGTCAGGAGAGACAATGCCAAGGCTCCTACTGACTGCTTCAACTTTCTACTAGGGTAGCGTTCCTGATTGGAGATGGCAGTGGCACCCAACTCCAGTACTCTTGCCTGGCAAATCCCATGGGCGGAGGAGCCTGGTAGGCTGCAGTCTATGGGGTTGCTAGGAGTCGGACACGACTGAGTGACTTCACTTTCACTTTTCACTTTCATGCATTGGAGAAGGAACTGGCAACC
>NW_011494939.1:6303104-6306804 GCF_000754665.1 Bison bison bison
TGGTGGACTGCCGTCTTTGGGGTCACACAGAGTCGGACACGACTGAAGTGACTTAGCAGCAGCAGCAGCAGCAGCAGCAGCAGCAGGGTTCCTGATGAAGCTGAAAAGCAAACAGTTGCAGAAATTATATAGTAATGGACATGTAAAATTCAGACAGGATACAATAATACTCTAAAATTTTTTTTGGAATATCTACAGCAAAATATACTAGTCTGTGTTCTCATGATGCCAAATGAAATATTGCCAGCTCTTTTAAAGAGTTTGTGGTAGCCCACAGAGGATTTCCTGGGCATTTCCCACTGGCCTGAGGCTTAACCTGTACTTTTTGCCCTTTCAAACAGCACTTTACCTAGAAAGCTTCTTAGCAGCTTAGCACAAGGGAATCTTATTTGTTGGTTTTGTGTAAAGTAGATCATTTCGTGGCTCTGAGTGTTCATGCGAGGGAAGGCATTATGTTTTTAGGAACACTTGATTTTCTTTTTCAGAAGATTTAAGCAATTTGTTCTAGATCCTGTCTGCTCTCTGTTTTCAAACTGACCAACTTGGTTCTGACTGACTACAATTTTCTCTTTAAGTTCCACTTGTTTTGATTCGCTCCTGGGTCAGACAGGGTAGGTATAGTAAGAAAAGGTTAGACACAAATAAAGATCAAAAATAACAAAGGTTAAAGGCACTAATGTCAGATGATTTATCAGCATGGCAACTGGGGTCAAGAAAGCAGAAACAGAAACACCAAAAAAAACACAAAAAGTACAGCACTTCTTGCTGATTGTGAGTGTGTGGGTGTTTATGTGTGTTTGTGTGTGTGTGCATGCACATGGGTTGGGTGGATTCCTAGGGTAAAAAACAAGTCACAGATTTGTTCATGGGATACCTGATCACAAATCACCCAAGAACTGCCTGCTGGTTATAGAAACAGCCTGGATCAATAAATTGGACCAGAGCTCCTAAGCAAGTTATGTCTATTCTAAATACAGTGGAAAGCTGACCTTTTTATTAATAAGTTCTGTTATTCCACCTCAGTGTCCCTAGAATCATGTAGTCTTTTCAGATCCTGGTGGCTCAGACAGTAAAGAATCTACCTGCAGTGCAGAAACTACAGGAGACCCAGGTTGGATCCCTGGGTTGGGCAGATCCCCTGAAGAAGGAAATGGCAACCCACTCCAGTATTCTTGCCTGAAGAACTCCATGTGCAGAGGAGCCTGGTGGGCTACAGTCCATGGGGTCGTGAAGAGTGGAACACAACTGAGGGTCTATCACTTTCACTTTCTTTCACCATACTTTTTAGGCCTTCTAATGACATAGTATAGTTTTTTAAGCTTTCTTTCTATTCATGAATCTTGCTGAATATGTCTTACTTTGTATCTGTAAAACTTTCTGGATTTTCTTTCTTCTTAACTTATGCATGCTCTCAGATCATCTTTGTTTTATTATTATTATTTTTTAATTTTTTACTTTACAATATTGTATTGGTTTTGCCATATATCAACATGCATCGGCCACGGGTGTGCACGTGTTCCCCATCCTGAACCCCCCTCCCACCTCCCTCACCATTGTTTAACTGTCTTGAGTCATCTATGATAGCTTAACATTCTCTTCCTATATTTTCCCTATATTCAGCATCAGTATGCTGAAGCTTTACATTCACCCAAAGCTTGTTGAGAGAGGGATATTTTGAGCTATTATTCCCCTATATCTACATTGTTAGTGCTCTTTTAACTTTTATTCATTGTAAAGTAATTAATTTTTGAATAAGTAATACAGGCATATGGTGAAAACTCAAACACTAAAAAGACATAAATATGTTTTGGGAAAAAAAAAACCTAAAAAAGTGAAAAGTTTCCCTCCCATCATAACCCCAGCCATTCCATACCCTTCCCCAGAAGCAATAACTACTACCAGTTTCTTGTTTATTCTCCAAAGGTATTCTAAGCATTTATACAATATACACAAATAACATACTTTACATATTCTTCTACACCCAACATTTTTCATTTAACATTATTTTAGAGGTAGTTAATATCACTGCATGTAGAAATGCTTGATTCACCGTTTGAATTAACCATAATTTATTGATGAACATCTAGGTGGTTTCTAATCTTCTGTTATTATAGTATTAGTCATTCAGTTGTGTCCAGCTCTTCTGCGACCCCTTGCACTGTGGCCTGCCCAGGCTCCTCTGTCCATGGAATTCTACAGGCAAGAATACTGGAGTTGGCTGCCATTCCCTTCTCTAGGGGATCTTCCTGACCCAAGGATCGAACCTGGGTTTCCCATGTTGCTGGCAGATTCTTTACCATCTGAGCCACCAGGGAAGCCCCTTGCTATTATAAACATTGCTCTGATATGTATCTTTGTAGTCTTTCTTTTTTAATTTATCTTTTAATTGAAGGATAATTGCTTTACAGAATTTTGTTGTTTTCTGTCAAAGTTCAACATGAATCAGCCATAGGTATACATATCTCCCCTCCCTTTTGAACCTCCCTTCCATCTCCCTCCCCATTCCACTCCTCTATGTTGATAGAGAGCCCCTGTTTGAGTTTCCTGAGCCATACAGCAAATTCCTGTTGGCTATTTTACATATAGTAATGTAAGTTTCCATGTTACTCTTGCCATAGATCTCACCCTCTCCTCCCCTCTCCCCATGTCCATAAGTCTATTCTCCAAGTCTGTTTCTCCATGCTGTCCTGCAAATAAGTTCTTCAGTACCATTCTTATAGATCCCATATATATATGTGTTAGAATACAATATTTATCTTTCTCTTTCTGACTCACTTCACTCTGTATGATAGCTTCTA
This sequence comes from Bison bison bison, assembly GCF_000754665.1. Taxonomy (NCBI): domain Eukaryota; kingdom Metazoa; phylum Chordata; class Mammalia; order Artiodactyla; family Bovidae; genus Bison; species Bison bison. The sequence goes on from NW_011494939.1 coordinate 6,305,903, forward strand.
GGTTCATCCACCTCATCAGAAATGACTCAAATGCGTTCCTTTTTATGGCTGAGTAAATATTCCATTGTGTATATGTACCACAGCTGCTTTAACCTTTCATCTGTTGATGGATATCTAGATTGCTTCCATGTTCTAGCTATTGTAAATAGTGCTGCAATGAACATTGGTATACATGTGTCTTTTTCAATTTTGGTTTCCTCAGGGTATATGCCTAGGAGTGGCATTGCTGGGTCGTATGGTGGTTTTATTCCTAGGTTTTTAAGGAATCTCCATACTGTCTTCCATAGTGGCTGTATCAATTTATATTCCCACAAACAGTGCAAGAGGGGTCCCTTTTCTCCACACCCTCTCCAGAATTTATTGTTTGTAGACTTTTTGATGATGGCCATTCTGACCTGTGTGAGGTGATAACTCATTGTAGTTTTGATTTGCATTTCTCTAATAATGAGTGGTGTTGAGCATCTTTTCATGTGTTTGTTAGCCATCTGTATGTCTTCTTTGGAGAAATGTCTGTTTAGGTCTTTTGCCCACTTTTTGATTGGGTTGTTTTTCTGGTATTGAGTTGTACGAGCTGCTTGTATAGTTTGGAAATTAATCCTTTGTCAGTTGTTTCATTTGCTATTGTTTTCTCCCATTCTGAGGATTGTCTTTTCACCTTGCTTATAGTTTCCTTTGCTGTGTAAAAGCTTTTAGGTTTAATCAGGTCCCACTTGTTTACTTTTGTTTTTATTTCCGTTACTCTAGGAGATGGCTCATAGAGGATCTTGCTTTGATTTATGTCATCGAGTATGTTTTCCTCTAAGAGTTTTATGGTTTCTGGTCTTACATTTAGGTCTTTAATCCATTTTGAGTTTATCTTTGTGTATGGTGTTAGGAAGTGTTCTAATTTCATTCTTTTACAT
>NW_011494939.1:6307342-6307674 GCF_000754665.1 Bison bison bison
TATATGGCCTTTACTATGTTGAGGTAGGTTCCTTCTATGCCCATTTTTTGAAGAGTTTAATCATAAATGGGTGCTGAATTTTGTCAAAGGCTTTTTCTTCATCTATTGAGTTATCATTTGATTTTTTTCTTTCAATTTGTTAATACAGTGTATCACATTGATTTATTTGCATATACTGAAGAATACTTGTATTCCTGGAATAAACCCAACTTGATCATGGTGTATGAGCTTTTTGATGTGTTGCTGAATTCTGTTTCCTAAAATTGTGTTGAGGATTTTTGCATCTATGTTCATCAGTGTTATTGGCCTGTAGTTTTCTTTATTTGTGTTGT
>NW_011494939.1:6307774-6308268 GCF_000754665.1 Bison bison bison
TCATACTGTCTTGATGACTGTAGCTTTGTAGTACAATCTGAAGTCAGGAAGGTTGATTCCTCTGGCTCCATTCTTCTTTCTCAAGACTGCTTTGGCTATTCAGTGTCTTTTGTGTTTCCATCTGAGTTGTGAAACTTTTTGTTTTAGTTCTGTGAAAAATGTCATTGGTAATTTGCTAGGGATCACACTGAATGTAGACTGAGTTTGGTAGTATAGTCATTTTCACAATATTGATTATTCCTACCCAGCAACATGGAATATCTCTCCATCTGTTTATGTCATCTTTGATTTCTGTCATTAGCGTCTTATAATTTTCTGTGTCTTTTGTCTCCTTAGGTAAGTTTATTCGTAGATATTTAATTCTTTTTGTTTCATTGGTGAATGGGATTGATTGTGTAATTTCTCTTTCTGATTATTCATTGTTAATGTATAGAAATGCAAGTGATTTCTGTCTATTGATTTTGTATCCTGCAACTTTGCTAAATTCACTGATT
>NW_011494939.1:6308368-6310913 GCF_000754665.1 Bison bison bison
ACCTCTCCTTTTTCATTTCTAATTTTGTTGATTTGATTCTTCTCTTTTTTTCTTGATGAGTCTGGAAAAAGGTTTGTCAATTCTTCTCAAAGAACCAGCTTTTAGTTTTATTAATCTTTACTATTGTTTCTTTCATTTCTTTTTCTTTTATTTCTGCTCAGATCTTTATGATTTCTTTCCTTCTACTAATTTTGGGGTTTTTTTTTTTTTTTTGTTCGTCTTTTTCCAGCTGTTTTAGGTGTAAAGTTAGGTTGTCTATTTGATGTTTTTCTTATTTCTTGAGGTAGGATTGTATTGCTATAAACTTCCTTTTTAGGACTGCTTTTGCTGCACCCCATAGGTTTTGAGTTGTAGTGTTTTCATTGTCATTTGTTTCTAGAAATTTTTTGATTTCCCTTTTGATTTCTTCAGTAACCTGTTGGTTATTTAGAAACGTGTTGTTTAATCTCCGTGTGTTTGTGTTTCTTACAGTTTTTTTCTTGTAATTGATATCTAGTCTCATAGCGGTGTGGTTGGAGAAGATGCTTGATATGATTTCAGTTTTCTTAAATTTACTGAGGTTTGATTTGTGAGCCAAGATGTGGTCTCTCCTGGAGAATGGTCCATGTGCACTTGAGAAGAAGGTGAATTCTTCTGCATTTGTATGGAATGTCCTGAAGATATCAATGAGATCCATCTCATTTAATGTATCACTTAAGACTTGTGTTTCCTTATTAATATTCTGTTTTGATGATCTGTCCATTGGTGTGAGTAGGGTGTTAAAGTCTCCTACTATTATTGTGTTACTGTCAATTTCTCCTTTTATGTTTGTTGGTGTTTGTTTTATGTATTGAGGTGTTCCTATGTTGTGTGCATAAATATTTACAATTGTTATTTCTTCCTGTTGGATTGACCCCTGGATCATTATGTAGTGTCCTTACTTATCTCTTGTAATATAAGGTCTACTTTGATAATGAGGATTGCTACTGCCACTTTCTTTTGGTTTCCATTTGCCTGGAATATATTTTTCCATCCTCTCACTTTCAGTCTATATGTATCTTTAGGTCTGAAGTGGGTTTCTTGTAGACAGCATATATATGGGTCTTGTTTTTGTATCCATTCAGCCAGTCTGTGTCTTTTGGTTGGAACATTTAATCCAACATTTAAAGTAATTATTGATATATATGTTCCTATTGCCATTTTCTTTATTGTTTGGGGTTGATTTTGTAGATATTTTTTCTTCTCTTGTATTTCTTGACTGCATAAGTCCGTTTAACATTTGTTGAAAAGCTGGTTTGGTGGTACTGAATTCTCTTAACTTTTGCTTGTCTGAAAAGCTGTTTATTTCTCCATCAATTTTGAATGAGATCCTTGCCGGGTACAGTAATCTTGGTTGTAGATTTTTCCCTTTCAGTATTTTAAATATACCCTGCCATTCCCTTCTGGCCTGCAGAGTTTCTGCTGAAAGATCAGCTGTTAAGCATGTGGGGTTTCCCTTTTATGTTACTTTTTGCTTCTCCCTTGCTGCTTTTAGTATTCTTTGTGTTTAGTCTTTGTTAGTTTGATTAGTATGTGTCTTGGCGTGTTTCTCCTTGGGTTTATCCTGTTTGGGACTCTTGGTGCCTCTTGGACTTGATTGACTATTTCCTTTTCCATGTTGGGAAAATTTTCAACTATAATCTCTTCTAACATTTTCTTATACCCTTTCTTTTTCTCTTCTTCTTCTGGGACCCCTATAATTTGAATGTTGGTGCATTTGATGTTGTCCCAGAGGTCTCTGAGACTATCCTCAGTTCTTTTCATTCTTTTTACTTTATTCTTCTCTTCATAAGTTATTTCCACCATTTTATCTTCCAACTCACTGGTTCATTCTTCTGCTTCAGATATTCTGCTATTGATTCCTTATAGAGTATTTTTAATTTCAGTATTGTGTTGTTTGTCTCTGTATGTTTATTTTTTAATTCTTCTAGGTCTTTGTTAATTGATTCTTGCATTTTCTCCATTTTGTTTTCAAGGTTTTTGATCATCTTTACTATCATTATTCTGAATTCTTTTTCAGGTAGTTTGCCTATTTCCTCTTCATTTATTTGGACTTCTGTGTTTCTTCATTTGCATAACATTTCTCTGCCTTTTCATTATTTTTTAAACTTATTGTGTTTGAGGTCTCCTTTTCCCAGGCTTCAAGATTGAATTCTTTCTTCCTTTTGGTTTCCACCCTCCTAAGTTTGGTCCAGTAGTTTGTGTAAGCTTTGTATAGGGTGAAATTTGTGCTGAGTTTTTGTTTGTTTGTTTTTCCTCTGATGAAGGCTGAGTGGGGTGGTAATCCTGTCTGCTGATGATTGGGTTTGTATTTTTGTTTTGTTTGTTTTTTAGATGAGGTGTCCTTCACAGGGTGCTGCTGGTGGTTGGGTGATGGTTTCCTTTGTGTGAGTTCTCACTATTTGATATGCCGTAGGGTAGTTCTCTCATAGTCTAGGGTCTTGGAGTCAGTGCTCCCACTCTAAAGGCTCAGGGCTTGATCTCCAGATCAAATTCAGGAAAGTTGTGATGCTCACTGTTCTTTCAG
>NW_011494939.1:6312915-6313295 GCF_000754665.1 Bison bison bison
CTCCCCATCCCATCCCTCAGGGTCATCCCAGTGCACCAGCCCTGAGTGCCCTGTCTCATGCATCGAACCTGGACTGGCAATCTATTTCACACATGATAATACACATGTTTAATGCTATTCTCTCAAATCATCTCACCTTTGCCTTCTCCCAGAGTCCAAAAGTCTGTTGTTTAAAATATGCTTACTCTTGAAATATGAGTACTTTTGTTCTCTGTCTGAGTCTGTCCCATCTACATCTATTTTGAGGCTTAGATTAAAAACTCTGGAGTAATAGAAACCATTTCTGTACAAATGGAAGTCTCATTTTTTGATGGGCATCTAGGAAATGCTCATTGATAATATCATGCTTTTCCTTTCATTATTTTAATTCTTGATTAGAA
>NW_011494939.1:6313395-6314149 GCF_000754665.1 Bison bison bison
TTATGAAGAACCAATTTATGAAGAGGAACTGTGGGAGAGTCTATCAGTAGCCACTATGTCTTGGGTGCTCTGGATGACCCACAGTCTGGGACCCTCCACTCAGCAGTCTGATGTGGCTGGAGTGTCAGAGACCCACAGGCCGGGTGCTGGCTCCAGAGACTCTGTAGTCTTTTTGGCACATGTGGGAATATATCTGTGGCATAAATCCCAAGAAAGGGAATTTCTGGGTCAAAAGGTAGGTACACTTTTAATTTTGACAGAAATTGCCAAATTGTTTCCATTGTGATAAAAATATGAAGCCCATAAGCAGTGTATGGGAATGCCTATTCCCTCACACTCTTGCAAAAGATTGTATTATCAAAACTTTTTTATCTTTCTTTATCTGATATATATCATAGATCTATATGTTCTAGATTTAGTTTGCATTTCCTTCATGTATGAGATTGAACATATTTCATATGTTCAAGAGAAATTTGTGTTATGTCTATTGCTCGGTTGAAATGGATAATGATCAAGGTTGTTGACTTAAGTCTTATTAATTTGCAGGAGCACTTTATGTATTAAGAAAAGTAGCACTTTTTTGCTTTTTGTTCCTATTTTTTCAGTTTGTCTTTTGATTTCCTGTTAATGATTTTGTGTGTGTGATGCAGTGTTTTTAGATTATATAAACTAATCAATCTTTCCTTTTATGGCTTCTGAGTTATATGGCATCTTATCTTTCCCTCACTGAAATTATTAAAACTTTCACTCATAC
>NW_011494939.1:6314249-6315561 GCF_000754665.1 Bison bison bison
CTTTTTCTAGCAGACCTTGCCCAAAGCCTGCTGTGTTTTTTTTTTTTTTTTTTAAGACAACAGAAGTGCTAAATGGGTGAGGTAGAGCAGAGATTGCTTTAGAATGTAAATGGTTTCTTTATTTTAACTTTATTTTCTGAAGACTTATTCTTCTCTAATGGGAGAAAGATGGGAGAGAGGGGAAAAAAAGCATCTCTTAGAACAGCTCAGTTTTAGATGTGATTCAGCCCTTCTGTGAGGTCACAAAGCCATTCAAATCTAAGGGGACAGTTGCACATTATAGCGTGATGCTGGTGCTTGTGCTAAATGACTTTGCATTCAAGATGGTTAAAAGTGGGATATGTGCACTGTAAGAAAATTTGCCCTTTCTTTGAAATATAGTAATCCCAATGAGAAATAGAGACTTCTGAGTGTAGGAGGCTGAACTCAGCATATATTTTATCTTTCCTCATTTTCTTGTTCTAACAGGCCTTGCTTTTGCTCTTTGTGTTGAATGGGTTATGGCTTGTTCTCTATTATTCTGTCACTAACTCTAAGTTTATTCAAACTCAGTTCCTTTAGATCATAAGGCTCACTCATCCTTCTGCCTAGCATGGAGATGAGCAAAATTTGACCAGATCAGACTAGATGTCAACTCTGGTCACAGCCCCTTTATCTATAGTTTGGACTTCCAGCAATCTTAACTGGGCCTCTCTGGAAGATGGCCAGAACCTGGAAAGAAACAAAGAAGGCCTTTGAGAGTTGGAAAGAACTATCACAGAGGCCATGGACTGTACCCTGTAGGAGAAGCACCAGGAGAGACAGGCAGATCCTTTAATCAGTAACCTTATTTGGTACACGGTTCTAATAGACTTCATCATCTGGCCTGCTGGCCCTCAGCAAATTATATGAGAGGCTATTAGCAGCAGGTCCATTGACAGCCAGAAGAAATAATAGCCAAAGCTTGGAATGCAAGGGAGGAATAGAATTTTAAAAGACATATACAAAAACCCAAAAAAATCTCAGCAGTCTGAGGCCATTGAATGAAAAGGAAAACAGCTGTGTGGGCCACCAAAGCCCTAAGCACGTCTCCTTTAAGACTAGGAACTGTCTTTCCTCTCTGTCTATATGTATTCCCAGCACTTAAGTCCATAAAGTTTATAAGATAGATTCTACTCACTCCATTCTGATTAAGAAGGCAGGAAAAAAAAATTCATCCTTTAAAAAATGTAATTAAAAGACATGTGAGTAAATCCCTGACCACAGGATTACTGGATCTTATGGTCTGTTTATGTTTAAGTTTATTACAAACTGCTAAACTTCTCCAAAGTGA
>NW_011494939.1:6315661-6316840 GCF_000754665.1 Bison bison bison
CAAATGCAAAGCTTAATGAAGGTTTTGAAAGACAGACTGAAGAGTTGCTACTTCTGTAGGCATTAGGATGATGAAAGGTTTTTGACTTTTTATTATGAAAAATGTTAAACATATACAGTAAATAGAACTATTGCTGATTCTTTATGTAGCCGTCAGCCTACTGTAGCAGTTGTAATCTTATAACCACTCTTGTTTCATCTACATGTCCCATTTTCACCATATAATTTTGAAAGAAATCCCAGATGTCCTATCCTTTCATATACAAATATTTCAGTATATATCTCTAAAATATAAGGATTTTTTTTACAAAAACATAATCATGATATCAAAATATAACCACACCTAAGAGAACTGATGATACATATTTCCTTAGAATGACTGAAGAAAGGCATGCCATCACCAGTGCAGTGCTCAACCCAGAAAAAAATCATGGTTGCTCCCCCAAGTATAAAATATTGTGTTATTTAATTGAATGAACTCGATGTTGTATAGAGAGTTACCTAAATGCAGATAACAGAAATGAACCATTTTTTATGAGTGGTGAATGTGATAAGTCACTTCACTGACACAGAGTCATTTAAAGATTTTTTTTAAAAACATGCAATTACATCAGAAGCAGAGCTTGGAAACGATGCTTCTCAGAAGGGAAAAGGCATCATCAATTTCCATTAAAATCAAACTGACAAAATAATTTCCTCAACTTTTAAAGTCTTTCATAGAAATAACAGAGCTTTATTTCTTTCAGTCTTTGGTACCTTTGCTTGAACTGCCCAAGAAAGAGTGATTTTTTTTTTTTAAAGACTAAGGTTAAAGAGACATAATTAAAAGAAAAGAAAAAATTAAATAGTTCAGTGTCCCAATAAATTGTGTCCTCCTAAGGAAACTACATTATATTAGAATAGATTATTATTTGGGGGTTCATTGGGAAAGTGCTGCTATCATGGTGGAAATGCAATTACATTGTGTTGTATGTTGATGAAGAGAAGGCCATTGAAGCCCAAAAGCCTCCTTATTCCCCTGTGTGCCTTTATCCCTGTGACGTGAGCCACCTGGAGCCCTGTTTGTTCAGTTGCCCATCTGATAGAATCTCCTCATTTCCTGTGTGGTGGAAAATTCTTTTATTCGGCAAGTGATTGAATCCTTCTTTGGAATGGAAATCACTGATGTGTTTGAGACAAT
>NW_011494939.1:6317684-6317996 GCF_000754665.1 Bison bison bison
AGTGGAGTGCAGTTTATTACACCGGCGGGCCCAAGGCAGAGTCTCCTCTTAGCCAAGGACCCCGACCAGTTTTTGTGAAAACCTTATATACCCTAAGCGTATGTGCCTAAACCCACCTCCCCAGATTCCCTGAAACTAGTCTGAACAAAGGAAAAAGAAAGATACACTCAAAGTCAACCTGTGATTCATATGCCTTAAACCAAGGTAGTTAACAGTGGACAATTATCAGTAGGCTTGTGGTCATTCCCCAATAAGCATAATAGAATGTATGATTCTATTTGGTCACACAGATAATTAGGGTATTCTTTTAAG
>NW_011494939.1:6318096-6318606 GCF_000754665.1 Bison bison bison
TATGTCAGCAAATTTGGAAAACTCAGCAGTGGCCACAGGACTGGAAAAGGTCAGTTTCATTCCAACCCCAAAGAAAGGCAATGCCAAAGAATGCTCAAACTACCGCACAATTGCACTCATCTCACACGCTAGTAAAGTAATGCTCAAAATTCTCCAAGCCAGGCTTCATCAGTACATGAACCGAGAACTTCCAGATGTTCAAGCTGGTTTTAGAAAAGGCAGAGGAACCAGAGATCAAATTGCCAACATCCGTTGGATCTTCGAAAAAGTAAGAGAGTTCCAGAAAAACATCTATTTCTGCTTTATTAACTATGCCAAAGCCTTTGACTGTGTGGGTCACAATGAACTGTGGAAAATTCTGAAAGAGATGGGAATACCAGACCACCTGAACTGCCTCTTGAGAAACGTGCATGCAGGTCTGGAAGCAACAGTTAGAACTGGACATGGAACAACAGACTGGTTCCAAATAGGAAAAGGAGTATGTGAAGGCTGTATATTGTCACCCTGCTT
>NW_011494939.1:6318706-6321320 GCF_000754665.1 Bison bison bison
TGATGCCATCCAGCCATCTCATCCTCTGTCGTCCCCTTCTCCTCTTGCCCCCAATCCCTCCCAGCATATTATTTTGGTTTTAATTTATATTTATCTAACCACTTACGATATGGAGTATCTTTTCATGTGCTTATTTGCTATCGGTTTATCTTCTTTGGTGAGGTATTTGTTCAAATATTTTGCCTTTTTAAGAATTGGGTTACTTTTTTCTCTTTATTATTGAATTTTCAGGGTTCTTTATACATTCTGGGTACAAACCTTTTATCAGATCAGTATTTACTCAAGTGAAGTGAAACTTTATATTCACATAAAAACCTGCATATAAATGTTTCTAGTGGCTTTATTAATAATTGCTGAAAACCGGAAACAATCCAAGTATCTTGCAACTGGTGAATAATTTTTAAAAAATTGTAGTACATCTGTAAAATGGACTACTACTCAGCAATAAAAATGAGAAAACTCCTGATTGACACAACAATATGGATGAAACTCCAGTGCCTTATGTGATGTAAAAGAAGTCAGGTTCAAATTGCTTTATATTGTCTGATTCCACTTATGTGACATTCTAGAAGAGGCCAAAATATAAGGGCAGAAAACAGATCAGTGGTTAGGAGCTGTGGGATGGTAACAGGGGTTGACTACAAAAGGGCAAGCAGGAAGGACTTTTGAAAGGTGACAGAACTATTTTTTATTAACATATTGATTTTGTTGGTGCTTTGTCAACACTCTTAGATCTAACCTGACAGAAGGTGAATTTTATTCTGTATAAATCATGCCTCAGATTTTTAAAAGGACAAAAAGAAGAGTTGCAGGTATCAAAAGGAAGTAAGTTTTAAAGTCACTTGTTTAAGTATGAAGAGAATGCTAGATTTCTAATTTATATTCACTCAAGACTTTGATATAGTTCCATTTACTCTGGCATTTAGTATTACTGCTGAAAGTGTAGAAAGTTTATTATCTTAGTGATTTTTTTTTCTAAAAAAGTTTTTTTGAATGAGGCTTGAAACTTCTACTTTAATTCTGAGAATGTGAAGAAATACGGTGTCATAAAAAAAACTGGAAATTAATATATGATACAGTATTATTAACTAAAGTATAGATTTTGTTCAAATTTCACAAAAATTTTATGCTAGTGTCCATTATTTGTTTTCATACCCTATTCAAGATTTCATATTGCATTTAGTTGCATTGGATAGTTTTAGCTGCATGTAACAAATTCTAATAAACTCTCTTTTCATTTTTATTCTGTTACAAATATTTTCTAATTTTCCCTTGTTATGGCTTCTTAGATACACCCGTCATTTAAAAGTGGACATTTAATTTCCAAATACAAGGGTTTTTTAAAGTATCTTTGATATTAATTTCTCATTTGGATTTTAATTTCTCATTTAAATGCTTTCTTGTCTGTAATCACCTTCTGTGTTTTTTCAGTCTTTTAACTTTATTGAGGCTTTCAGTGGCTAAGTCAAAGATCTCTCTTGGTAAATGTCACATTGCACTTGAAAATATGTGGATTATTCACAAATATCTTTTGATACTGATTTCTAACATAATTCTACAGTGATAAGAGAACAGACTCTGTATGATTTCAATACCTTTAGACCATGAAATTTTTGCAGCTTACTTTATGTCCCTGGATATGTTCCTGGTTTGTAGTCTATGGGAATTTGAATAGAATTTGTATCCTGCTGTTGTGTGAAAATTGTATAAAACTTGATTATGCTAAATTGGTTCATAGTGCTTTTCAGGTCTACTATATCCTTCTATGTTTCTATCTATTCATTCTATTAATTTTTGAAAGTTTAATCTTATTCAAATTTAATATTGAAAATCCAAATAAAAATCTTAATTTATCTATTTAAAGAAATAAATATAATATATAGTGCAACCATATGTAACTTTACTCTGTATTTTCCAAATCTCTTGTAAATGTGTTATCATACTTTCACAATTTAAAAACTAAAAAAGAAATAAAAAATTGTGAAAGATACACTACTGTGGCTACCTTTCAAGGGGTGTTCAGTAAGCTAGAGTATTAAATGGTCATTAGAATTCTATAAGAAGTTTAATCCTGTTTTGAGGGGAACAAAAAAAATGTTAATTACTTGATTTGGACTTGCAGGGAATTGTGAATGCAGCAGCATTAGGCCTTTGCTTAGCAGCGAGTTATTCATGTGATGGAAACATAGTTATGGTAGAAGAAGGGAGGAGAGAAAACTGGTCATCAAAAATAATCATCGGCTTCTCTGATTTTTCCTTAGTTCATGTGTGTACAAACCACAGACATGAATTACACTCTATTTTCCCCTTTTCTTTCTTATCCTCCTCTTCATCCTAGACCCATCCTTCATCAGACTTCATCAGTCCATCCTTCAGTTTGGAGCCACGTCTCTGTGATCCAGGCATATAACCAATAGCTCAGTCTCACAGTTTTACTTATTTCCTATGAATATTCCTACCTATGTGAATTTGCTCATATTGGTCCCTTTGCCTAATATGCACTTCCCCTGTGACTCTAATCTCTGATAGGCAAAATATATCTTTCAAGATCCAACTGAAAACCTGCCTCCTGCGTGATCAATCACCCCATTTATAAGTGAATTTTCCCTCTATG
>NW_011494939.1:6321420-6321790 GCF_000754665.1 Bison bison bison
GATGTGAGTTTGGGAGTTAGTTAGGCTTCTGGAGTTAGTGATGGACAGGGAGGCCTGGCATGCTGTGGTTCATGGGGTCGCAAATAGTCCGACACAACTGAGCGACTGAACTGAACTACCAGCTCTGCGGTATACTGGCTATATTGGGCAAATTAACCTCAAAGTCTCAATTTTCTTATCCATAAACTGGCACTAATAATAGCACCTACCTGGAGTTGTGAATTAATCCAGGTTGCTCAGTGGGTAAAGAATCTGCCTGTAATGCAGGGGACTCGGGATAAATCCCTGAGTCGGGAAGATTCCCTGGAGGAGGGCATGGCAACCCACTCCAGTATTCTTGCTGGAGAATCCCATGGACAGAGGAGCCTGG
>NW_011494939.1:6324281-6325085 GCF_000754665.1 Bison bison bison
CAAAGCCTTTGTATTGGTATTTGGATCTGTCCCAGTTGTGTACCACTCAGTGGTCAGTGTAGGACCTCAACAGTAATTTCTCTTGTGGTTCAGTTCTCAGAGTTTTTGGCATGGTCATTGAGTTAAAGGTGATTAGGATCAGATCCACACATGCTCCCCCAGCGGGTGAGCCCAGGAGCTTATAAAACAATCTCATGGGGTCACTTTCCAGGAGTCTGCCCTCTATGTAATCTCCTCAATACTTTCTGGCTTCCAGGACTCCATTTTTAGTCTTCAAGACAGAAACTAGGGACTTTAGTTCTCCCTCTGCTATGCACATCTATACTTATGTCCACTTCCCAGGCCAAGCTGTAGGAAGAGAGAAGAGCACAACAACAAAAGAGGAATGGGAGTTTGCCCAAGAGGGTCAAGCTGTACTGATCAAAAATTATTTTGGCTCATGAAGGTTGCTCTGCCACCACTGCCCCTGAGCTGCTTGGGGTCTGGGCCACGAGATAGTGGAGAGAGATAAAAGAAAACTACTTTGATCATCAGGAGTTTCTTTCCCTGGTCTTAAAGTCAGGATTAGAGTTTCTCCTGCAACTTTCTATGTTCGTACTGATGTCTACTTTTGGGTTTTAGGCTATGTTGTATATAGCGTGGGAGATACCACAGGGGGACAATGGTAGGTAAACTTGCCATCAGTGGGGTGATACTTCAGATTTTTGTTTTCTTCCTCAATCTGCTTGCTACTATTTACTTTTCCTGGGGCTCCCAGGTGGCTCAGTGGTAAAGAATCCACCTGCCAATGCAGGAGACACAAGA
>NW_011494939.1:6325185-6327539 GCF_000754665.1 Bison bison bison
CCTAGTTGCTCAGTCATGTCCGAGTTTTTGTGACCCCATGGACTGTAGCCGGCCAGGCTCCTCTGTCCATGGGGATTCTCCATGCAAGAACACTGGAGTGGGTTGCCATTCCTTTCTCCAGGGGATCTTCCTGATCTAGGGAACCAACCCGGGTCTCCAGCATTGCAGGCAGATTCTTTACCATCTGAGCCACCAGGGAAGCCCAAGGATTCTAACCTAACTTGATGAAAATATATCACTGCAGCCCTTCGTAATAGGACTTTAAAGGGGGTTGCACTGGTGGAGGCAGGGTTAGGGGTAAGTCAGCTGCTATACCGATCTCTCTGAAGAGAGCCCTTAGAGCTGAACTGTTAAACTTGCAGCCATTTGATATTCTAGGCAGCTGCCTGAGACTGAACTTTGGTGCCCCACAGTGTAATTAACAGGCATACACACAGCTGCCTTGTCACAATTGGCCAGACTTGGCAGTGCATGCTGCAGAGGCGGGGTGGTGGCAGGGAGCACCCAAGATATGTTCACCACCTTAGGCATGGAGTTTTCCCATCAGCTCCATAAATCACACTGCAGCTGCACCCTGAGCACTTCTCAAGGCAGTGTGCCTGCTCATTTCTTAGAGTGGACCACCTACATTCCTCAATTCATAATGGGTTTCCTTTCTCTAGCTTATCCAACAACAATCCCACTAGCTTGAACGCCTCCTCGATGCTATCAGTGTCAGCTGTGACTGGCTCATTAGCTTTTTTTGTTTTTAATTCCCCTCTAAACCACACAAGGACAAGATTTTTCATCCTTGTTACCACAGGCCAGATAAATCTTGCTCAGGGAAGGAAGTGTAAGAGGAAGGGTGATGTCAGGAAAAAAGCACGGGGCTTGGAATCAGGAGACCTCCCTTGTTGTTTTAGCTCATTAGTTACGTGACCTTGAGAAAGTTGTTTGTTCTCTCTGGAACTTTGTACCTTAATGTGTACAATTAAGAAAGTTAAGGTTAGAGAGGGCTTTATGGGATATTTGTGGCTTTGGGTTTCCACTACCTTTAAACCATTTCAGCAACTCTGGATCTTGGATCCCAGGTGCAATGAAACCCTGTATAAGAATCTCAGAACTGTCCCTACCCTGAAACTGCTCCTTGCTAAATAACCAACTCTTTTGTAAACTACGATTCATGTCTTTGAAACTTCCAAAGAAAACTTTGCTTTCTAGCCTTTCTTAATGGTGCTGCATAATCCTAACATGGGGCTGTATTCAGAATGCTCCAGCAGCTTTTGCTGAAACTCTCAAGAATGACAAGATCAATTCTAAGCCCAGTTTTGCTACTCCATTTAGGGTATACTCCTACCCTGGTCTTGCTCATCTATGTTATGGTTTTGACTTTTTATCTGTGTCAGCCATCCGGCTTCTAGTTTGAGAAACACTGTGTTGATTTTAGCTAGGCTCATTTAGCTTATTTCCCTTGTGGGGAAATGTCTCACACTAGGGGCCTCCCCTAGAGCCAGAGAAACTGGCCCCTCCCTGACAGTCTCACTCAGCGACCTCTGCACATCCTTACCCAATTGAAATCAGGTTGGGAGTGCCTGAAAAGGAGATCAACAGCCTTAGGGTGTGTGTAGTCAGAAGGCTGAGACTCAGTAGACTCTAGAACTGCTGATTTTTCCTTGGGGGGTGAGAGATGTTTGTGGGTAAGAGCCAATTATGTGCATCTCTCCCCAGCTGCTTTCAGTCATACCTGAATTGATACCTGTATGTTGGCGAGGGTGGAAGTATTTTCATTATGGAAATCGGTAAACTTTACAAATCAGGGATGTTTATTTTTTCAATCTTTTTTCTTTCTTTTGTTCAGATTAGATAATTTCTGTTGATCTGTCTTTTAAGTTCATTGGCTCTTTGCTCTGTCATCTCCAGTCTGCTATTATTGATCCCTTGGAGTGAATTTCTAATTTTGGTTATTGTGTTTTTCAATTCTAAACTTTACATTTTCTTCTTTATGTCCTTTCTTTCTTTTTTTATTTTTTGAGACTTTCCCTTTTTCCAGTTGTCTCAAAAATATTCATGGCTGCTTGCTTCCAAGACCATTTTTATAATAGCTGTTTGAAAGTTACTATCAGATAATTACATCTGTGTTATTTTGACACTGGCATCTGTTGATTGTTTATTCCGTGTGAATTGAAATTTCCCTGGTTCTTTGTATGCCTAGGATTTTTGGATTGCATACTCAACATTTTGACTGTTATAAAACCCTGTGACAGATGTTAATATTTTAGCAATCAGCCTGGTTAGGTTTGGTATACAATTTCCAATCCACTTCTGTAGGCTAGTAGTTCCAATTTCAGTTCGATTTTTCAAAGCCTTTGTATTGG
>NW_011494939.1:6328729-6331085 GCF_000754665.1 Bison bison bison
GCTTCAATATTCTCATTGTAACTTGAGGATAATAAAAGTATATGCCTCATTGGTTTGTCATGAGATAATGTAGCACCTGGCATATAATACATGCTCAATAAATGGAAGTGATACTATTAAGAAATTAAAAAAGAACTTGTGTTTCCATCTCTCTCAGAAGAAGAGAGGTATGTATTTGGCCAGAAACAAAACCTAGACATGGAGAGGCCTTCTAGCTAAAGATTTATTAGAGCTTGGACTTTGGAGCCAGCAGGCAAGTCTGAAACTAAGCTACATACGAGCTATGTGACATTGGGCAAGTCATTTCACCTTTCTGTGCCATCAGTAAAATGAGTACAATGATAGTGCATACTTTACAGAGTTATTGGAAGGATTAAAGGAGATAATACATGAAAAATGCTCATTAAATATTGGCCTTATTAATACTGTATCAACTGAATTTAGTGTCTACTGTGATCTAGGCCCTGTAGGGCTATTTAATGGGTAGCTTATAGATGAGATGCCTATAGACAATGTGTGTGTGTGTATATGTACATGCACAACACATATTGTGTACATATAAATACAAATGAATTTCATGTCATATACTGTATTATATGTGTATGTGTGTATATATATATATACATACACACACACACACGGTCATCTATACAAACACACATACAATCATCTACATATTTATAAAGTTCCCATTAAATGGCCCTGTAGGACCTAGCTCACAGTAGACACTACATTGTCCCCCGACCCCTCACACACACACACGCATGTTAAGGTGGCATTTTGGAACTTACCGTCAGCCCCCTTTGTCTTCCTAAGACACTTCCCAGTCACCTGGTCTCTGCAGGATTGCAGGGCCCACAGCCACTGCCACGATCCACTTTAAAACACCTCACAGTGCTTACTGGACTGTAACAAAGTGAAATTAGTGGGAACACAGCTCATCTTTCCAGATTGACTTAGGGCTCTGTCACTTCCTGCTTAGAGCTGTGGTCCTCAGTTCCCTTTGAGTTAAGAGCTTGTGATTCTTGGGCCTGCCCTTTCCACGCCATGGGCCGACTGCTTGCTTACCCAGACTCTCCACGGGAGCAGCATGTGCATTGTTTCTGTGCAAATGGTGGCCGAAGCTAGAATTTCGAGAAGTGGTTTTGCTGATACATTGTTCTGTGGTTTGTCTAACACCCTCTTTCCAGAGCAGCACATTGCCTCTAATTTTCTTCTTTGGGTGTCTGGTTGGATTTAAAATTTTCGCTTTATACAATCCTTGTCATTTAAAATTTTCTCTGTGCTCTAAGGATGTTGAGATTTCATTTTACAGCTTTGACAAAGAGTGGCAAAATTGAATGTTTAATATTCAAAGCAGCAGCAACAGCCAGAGCCCTTCACGTGATAAGATCCTATTCTCTGTGTCTCCAGCATCTGCCACCTTTGGGGAGAGAGCATGGTACAGTAGACAGAATTCTGCACTGGCAGTCCAAACACTGATGCCCAGTCCTGGATCTGACCTTCACTGCCTTGGAGTCATAGGGCAAGTCATATCACTGCTCAGAGTGTCATTTTCTGTCGTCTGAATACAGGCGGGCTCGGGATCACAGCCACAGAGCTCAGCTAAGGCCAGAGTGGAGCAGATGGAAACCAGCAAGAGCACATGATGCCCCGGGGGCCCCCCGCTGGGGAAAGCAAATAATTTAAGGAGCTGGTCTCCAGCCAATCTCCTTTGCTCTTCCTGCCTCAGGCTGATAAAGCTCTGGAAAGATGCATTCTCTATGAAACATGGAGACTTGAGCCAGATCATTTTGGAGGCCTTTTAGTTCCCAAATTGGGAGATTATCATGGGAAAGACTGGGTATTAAAGCAGGTAGGGGAATATTGCTGAAACTGCTGCTGTTATGCTTGGGGGGTCCCAAGCAGGAAGAGAGAAAAATCTAGTCATTTAACGTTGTGGTTTTTGTTTCCTCATTTCTGAAAGGGGATAATAATATCTCCTCTGCTGAGTGCTCAGGGCAGCTGTGAAGAGCAAAGGCGATGATGCTGTGGCTGTGGTCCTGGGAGCACTCTCAAGCAGAAATCAGCTGCATTCAGGCCCCACGTGGGAAAATGTGTTCCTTCCCTGGCCTTCCCACACTGGGCACCAAAATCTAACTGCATCTGCCAGGTGGCATCCACGCAGTCCAGTCGACAGTCCTTGAAGACCCCAGAAAGACTTTACCGAAAGAACTCAATGTAGGCAAGGATTACATAGAATTTAGTGTAATTTAAACTGAGGTGTAAAATTTCTCTATCAATCTATAGGCTACCCTGGTGGCTCAGTGGTAAAGAATCTGCCTGCAATGCAGGACTACAGGAGATACAGGTTCGA
>NW_011494939.1:6331185-6331552 GCF_000754665.1 Bison bison bison
ACAAGAGATGTGGGTAGTCCCTGGGTCAGGAAGATGCCCTGGAGGAGGAAATGGCAACCCACTCCAGTATTCTTGCCTGAAAAATTCCATGGATAGAGGAGCCTGGAGAGCTACAGTCCATGAGGACGCAAAGAGTTGGACATGACTGAGCACGCATGCACACGTTTACTTTTCAGCATCTTCAAATAGCTGCTTCATGAATCTGTCCAGGTTTTATAGCTGCATTAAGTGAGAGAAACAGGCTGGATTGCACTTACTCTTGCCTGCCTGGAGCTGAGGGCCCTTTGTTTTTTCCCTGAGATCCAGTGGTTAAACATTAGTCAGCACACTACTGGCTGATTGTACAAAATGTGACTCTAAGTAAGGT
>NW_011494939.1:6331968-6332334 GCF_000754665.1 Bison bison bison
AAGTCCTCCAGATCCTTTTCTTTGTGTCTTATGCTGTTTTGTCTCCTGCTGAGCTGCTCTGGGAAGAGTGCTTCCTTTGTATCAGAACCTTCATGAATCGACACAGGAAATTCACAATCACTTGGCAAATATTTATAAAGTGTTGGCTCTATGTCAGGTAATGCACTAAACTGGAGAGTGGGGACACAGAGTTTTTAAAATAAGTTCCTATCCTTTAGAAACTCAGAGTTTGGAGCAAAGGAGCCAAACTATTCAAAAAGTGAGATAAGCGCTTGGATAGTTTCATAGAGGAGGCCAGGGGAGCCTCACCCAGCGTGGTTCAGAGTGCAGGTAGGGCTGGTTCAAGGAAGACTGCCATCTGAGCTG
>NW_011494939.1:6332434-6332740 GCF_000754665.1 Bison bison bison
CTTCCCTAGAGAAGGCGGTTGGAAGTAGGATTTTCCAGGCAGAGGAAGTAGTGTGCATCAAGGCAATGGGGGCATAGGCAAGCATGGCATTTGCAGAGAGCTGCAGTAGCTTGGTTGACTCAGAGAAAGGGATTAAGGGGTGGAGATGAGGCTGGAAAGATAAGCAGAGGCTGGATCAGGAAGGACATTGGGCATCATGCTGAAAGAAAGCTAGAAGGGTTTTAAGAAGGGAATCAACACGATTGGGGCTATGTTTTTGAGAATACAGTATTGAAAGAGAATTCAAGATTCTCAAGCATGATTCAG
>NW_011494939.1:6333318-6333885 GCF_000754665.1 Bison bison bison
GGGTCTAAGGGTGATGTTGGCTAAGTGCTCTAGAATTCAAGGCATTTAAGGACTGGGGAAAAAGCCCTGGATCTGTCTCAAAGGAAGTCACTGGTACCAGGACCAAGAATCAGGATAGCAGGAAGTGATGATGGCAATGCTGTCATGCGCAGAGTCCAGAAGAGCTTTAGCAGTACTGTATATTGAGGTCAAGTGCAGGTCAGTTGGTATTTTTATGTTGCTTTGCTTGTATCAATATTAAAAACTAGTATTTGTGTCTTGTTGGCCTATACAACATTCTAAGCATTTTGAGTAGACAGTTAAAAACCAGGAGATTGGGACTTCCCTGGGGGTTCAGTGGTTAAGACACTGTGCTTCCAATTCTGGGGGTGCAGGTTCGATCCCTGGTTAGATCCCTCCTGCTACATGGTATGCACCCCTGTCCCCCGCACCAGAAACAAGCCAGGAGGTTTTCCATTTTGATAATCCAGGTTTCTGGTTTCTCTGGAGAATCCAGAAGCTCTGGCTGCACTGGGCCTGCATTCATTCATGGTCATGATCAGCTCAAGCTGAGTAGCTACTGCTGCC
>NW_011494939.1:6333985-6334302 GCF_000754665.1 Bison bison bison
CTGCTTTTCAATCTGCCATGAACCTGCCCTCACCCTCTTTCGTGGCCTGATTGGCCAGTATAAACTTTCAACTTGTGATCCCCAGGTTATCTCAGGCTTGGATTTAAAGGGAGCTCAAAGCAGCTGGATTGCTCATACAGGACAGTCTTTATCTTCATACAGAAAAGAAGAGGCATTCCAAAAAAATCCAGTGACTAGACTTTTAAATGTTGTCTTGATAAGAAACATATTCAGTTCAGCTCAGTTCAGTCACTCAGTCGTGTCCGACTCTTTGTGACCCCATGAATCTCAGCATGCCAGGCCTCCCTGTCCATCAC
>NW_011494939.1:6334402-6335876 GCF_000754665.1 Bison bison bison
TTATGAAATATTTTTGTATTGCTCTGTATTGTGATTGTTTACATAGATATCTTTCCCACATATCTTGTGATTCTGTGCCTTTTCCTTAATGATGGGTATGAAATTTTAAAAGGTGCTGAATATACACATCTGTTGAAAGAAACAAATGGGGGGAGGTAAGACTGCTCCTCTTTCTTACTGGGGACACCAGATGAGACTATGTATGTCAAAACACATAGCACAAAGCCTAGCACGCAGTATATGAGCAAATCAATTTTTCCTCCCTGTGTAAAAAAGTGCTTAAGGATCAGACCTTTGGCAAAAGCTGGTTTCCTTCCTTCCTTCTTCCGCTTCTCTGGTATCTATGTTCCTTTGACCATAATAGCAGGGCTCTTACATGCAATCTCTCCCACTCAGAATGGCACTGTATTCAATTCATTGATTGTATATTATAAGCCTATGACGTATACAGCTCTGTAGTAGGGACTGCAGGGTTACCAGGGTTGTTAGATTCAGTTCCTCCCACTTGCTTTTGCTTGGTAGGGGAAATTGGACATATAATCAAGGAGCTGAATATACACAAAGCAAACTGTTCTGTGTTCCACAAGACAGGCGAGACAGAATGCCCCCACCGTTTTTGAGGGAGGTTGGAGGAATCAGAAGAGGCTTCCTGAAGGACGTGAGACCAAAGATGGCCCTGAAAAGAGAAAGATTTCAGCACATAGAGGTGGACTGGCTGCAGAGGCGGCTCTCCACCTGCAGGAAATGTTTCCCTTGGAATCGTGCCTGGTTGTCAAAGGCCTTTTGAAAGTCTAAGTAAAGTAGACAGACTGGTTCCTTTTTTGCCAAGAGGTATATTTACCCTCTGAGAATTCTGTAGATGAATGATGCAAAAGCAAACAAAAACCCCAAAGTATCACACTTAACTAGGTCATGATACCATGATATTCGAACTATTGAACTGATATTTCTTTGCTTATAGCTGAAACTCATCCTGCAAATATTTATTGAGCATTTATTATGTGCCAGGCACTGGCCCTGTTGCAAGATATTGGGGCATGTTAAAGTGAATATGATACAGGCTATGCCCTCAAAAAGCCTCTAATTTATTGAGACAGATATGAAAACTATGCAATGTGGTAAGTAGTCTAAAAGGGGTCTGATCAGAGTATTGTGAATATGCAGAGGAGGCAATAATTAATTCTGTAGAGAAGGTGAGGCAAAGTGTCACGAAAGAGGTGATTTTTTTTTTTTTTTTTTTGTGGACCTTGATGAATAAGTAGGATTTCTCAAGACAGAGAAGGGGGGAAAGAAAGAATTAATATTAATCAGAGCCAAGAACTTTGCACTTAGCCCTCAATGAAATTTGTGATCCAGGTATTACTGTTTCTATTTTGCAGATGAGGAGACCAAGGCCTCAAGAGACTAATCGCTCATTTGAGGCCACACAGCGAATCAATGTCTGGTCAGGGTTGGAGACAGGCTTTGAATTCAA
>NW_011494939.1:6335976-6337090 GCF_000754665.1 Bison bison bison
ATACCAAGCTGCCTTCATGATGAAGAAGCTGGTGCCAGTGGGGATGTGGAGTGGTATGCTGGGCAAAAGCAAAAGTTTTGCTGGAAATTGACAGAATTTGCGTCCGTGTGGTCTCACTTCAGCTGTGACCGTGATGGCCTGACTTGAGAGCACTTTAGGAATTACTATCTTCTTTTAGACCTGTTTTTGAAATGGGAGTTGTTCAGTGTCTGCTTACATCCACTGTAACATTCAGTTCAACAAGCACTTATTGACTGAACTTCGGCACAAGGGGTTTGGGGCCGTTTGACCATCTTCAGGATCATTTGTACAGTGATAGATTGGAACGATTCTTGTAAGACTCTTTGTAGCCAAAGTCACCAGATTGATGATGCTATTTCCTGGTCCTTAGAGACAGAGAGACATGGCCTGAAAGTAAAGGCTGCAAGAACTTATTTTTTAAGATGTCACTCTCTTGAAAGTACAAAATGTTATCTATTTAATAGCCATTTAAAATCATTTCTTCAACAAGGGAAGGTATAAATAAATAGGTATCTATTTAAATATTAAGGTATTTAAATAGGTATCTGAATAAATATTTCAGTTTAGTTCAGTTGCTCAGTCATGTCCAACTCATGCAACCCCATGAACTGCAGCACGCCAGGCCTCCCTGTCCATCACCAACTCCTGGAGTCCACCCAAACCCATGCCCATCGAGTAGGTGATGCCATCCAACCATCTCATCCTCTGTTGTCCCCTTCTCCTCCTGCCCTCCATGTTTCCCAGCATCAGGGTCTTTTCCAATGAGTCAGCTCTTCGCATCAGGTGGCCAAAGTATTGGAGTTTCAGCTTCAACATCAGTCCTTCGAATGAACACCCAGGACTGATCTCCTTTAAGATGGACTGGATGGATCTTCTTGCAGTCCAAGGGACTCTCAAGAGTCTTCTCCAACACTACAGTTCAAAAGCATCAGTTCTTCAGTGCTCAGCTTTCTTTATAGTCCAACTCTCACATCCATACGTGACGACTGGAAAAACCATAGCCTTGACTAGATGGACCTTTCTTGGCAAAGTAATGTCTCTACTTTTAAATATGCTGTCTAGATTGGTCATAACTTTCCTTCCAAGGAGTAAG
>NW_011494939.1:6337553-6338282 GCF_000754665.1 Bison bison bison
CTTTTCCAGTCCTGTGGCCACTGCTGAGTTTTCCAAATTTGCTGGCGTATTGAGTGCAGCACTTTCACTTCTTTCAGCACATCTTTCAGGATTTGAAATAGCTCCACTGGAATTCCATCACCTCCACTACCTTTGTTCTTAGTGAGTAAGTAGTAAGGCCCACTTGACTTCACATTCCAGGATGTCTGGCTCTAGGTGAGTGATCACACCATCATGATTATCTGGGTCCTGAAGATCTTTTTGGTACAGTTCTTCTGTGTATTCTTGCCACCTCTTCTTAATATCTTCTGCTTCTGTTAGGTCCATACCATTTCTGTCCTTTATCGAGCCCATCTTTGCATGAAATGTTCCCTTGGTATCTCTAATTTTCCTGAAGAGATCTCTAGTCTTTGCCATTCTATTGTTTTCCTCTACATCTTTGCATTGATTGCTGAGGAGGGCTTTCTTATCTCTCCTTTCTATTCTTTGGAACTCTGCTCAGATGCTTATATCTTTCCTTTTCAACTTTGCTTTTCGCTTCTCTTCTTTTCACAGCTATATGTAAGCCCTCCCTAGACAGCCATTTTGCTTTTTTGCATTTCTTTTCCATGGAGATGGTCTTGATTCCTGTCTCGTGTACAGTGTCACAAACCTCTGTCCATAGTTTATCAGGCATTCTGTCTATCAGATCTAGTCCCTTAAATCTATTTCTCACTTCCACTGTATAATCATAAGGAATTTGATTTAGGT
>NW_011494939.1:6338382-6338873 GCF_000754665.1 Bison bison bison
AAACGGCCTTGACGTACTCCTTTTCCTATTTGGAACCAGTCTGTTGTTCCATGTCCAGTTCTAACTGTTGCTTCCTGACCTGCATACAGGTTTCTCAAGGGGGAGGTCAGGTGGTCTGGTGTTCTCATCTCTTGAAGAATTTTCCACAGTTGATTGTGACCCACACAGTCAAAGGCTTTAGCATAGTCAATAAAGCAGAAATAGATGTTTTTCTGGAACTCTCTTGCTTTTTTGATGATCTAGCGGATGTTGGCAATTTGATCTGTGGTTCCTCTGCCTTTTCTAAAACCAGCTTGAACATCTGGAAGTTCACGGTTCACATACTGCTGAAGCCTGGATTGGAGAATTTTGAGCATTACTTTACTAGCGTGTGAGATGAGTACAATGGTGCAGTAGTTTGAGCATTTTTTGGCATTGCCTTTCTTTGAGATTGGAATGAAAACTGACCTTTTCCAGTCCTGTGGCCACTGCTGAGTTTTCCAAATTTGCTG
>NW_011494939.1:6338973-6340577 GCF_000754665.1 Bison bison bison
TATTTCTCACTTCCACTGTATAATCATAAGGAATTTGATTTAGGTCATACCTGAATGGTCTAGTGGTTTTCCCTACTTTCTTCAATTTAAGTCTGAATTTGGCAATAAGGAGTTCATGATCTGAGCCACAGTCAGCTCCCAAGTCTTGTTTTTGCTGACTGTATAGAGCTTCTCCATCTTGGGCTGCAAAGAATATAATCAATCTGATTTCGGTGTCGACCATCTGGTGATGTCCATGTGTAGAGTCTTCTCTTGTGTTGTTGGAAGAGGGTGTTTGCTCTGACCAGTGTGTTCTCTTGGCAGAACTCTATTAGCCTTTGCCCTGCTTCATTCTGTACTTCAAGGCCAAATCCAGGTGTTTCTTGACTTCCTACTTTGCATTCCAGTCCCCTATAATGAAAAGGCCATCTTTTTTGGGTGTTAGTTCTAGAAGATCTTGTACGTCTTCATAGAACTGTTCAACTTCAGCTTCTTCAGAGTTAATGGAAGGGGCATAGACTTAGATTACTATGATATTGAATGGTTTGCCTTGGAAACAAACAGAGATCATTCTATAATTTTTGAGATTGCATCCAAGTACTGCATTTCAGACTCTTTTGTTGACTGTGATGGCTACTCCATTTCTTCTAAGGGATTCCTGCCCACAGTCATAGATATTATGGTCATCTGAGTTAAATTCACCCATTCCAGTCCATCTTAGTTCACTGATTCCTAGAATGTCGATGTTTACTCTTGCCATCTCCTGTTTGACCACTTCCAATTTGCCTTGATTCATGGACATAACATTCCAGGTTCCTATGCAATATTGCTCTTTACAGCATTGAACCCTGCTTCCATCACCAGTCCCATTCACAACTGGGTGTTGTTTTTGCTTTGGCTCCATCCCTTCATTCTTTCTGGAGTTATTACTCCACTAATCTCCAGTAGCATTTTGGGCACCTACCGACCTGGTGAGTTAATCTTTCAGTGTCCTATCTTTTGGCCTTTTCATACTGTTCATGGGGTTCTCAAGGCAAGAATACTGAAGTGGTTTGCCATTCCCTTCACCAGTGGACCACATTCTGTCAGACTTCTCCACCATGACACGGCTGTCTTGGGTGCCTAAATAAATATTTATTTATTTATACAGATATGTATTTGTTTATTTGAATATACATCTGTATAGAGGACAGAAACAACATTTATCTATAAACCTGCATGCATGCATGAATGCATGTGTGCTGGGCTTAGTCACTCAGTCATGTTCAACTCTTTGTGACCCGATGGACTGTAACCCTCAAGGCTCCTCTGTCCATGGGGATTCTCCAGGCAAAAGTACTGGAGTGGGTTGCCATGCCCTCCTCCAGGGGAATCTTCCCAACCCAGGGATCAAACCCAAGTCCCCCACATTGCAGGATTCTTTACCATCTGAGCCACCAGAGATGTATATGTGAGTACTAACTCATTAGAATTTATATAGTAGCTTAACTGACAAAAATTACCTAAAAGCAATGTCTACTGTAATTCCCCACCTCTCTTAACAAAAACAAAAATTCTTCCCCCCTTTCTCCTTTGAGCAGATGAAATGTTTGACTCATGACTGAAGAGGTTGTTAGTGAAGAGAA
>NW_011494939.1:6340677-6342056 GCF_000754665.1 Bison bison bison
AACCCTGCCTACTTTGCTGATGTGAAAAACCTTAGCAAATATTAGGAGACGGAAACCTCATGGCTACCAACAACAGCAGCATAGAGCACGCAGCTAAAGAATTTCCCTACATCTCTCCATGGGGTGATCTTGGCCAAAGAATACAAAGTTTCAGTAATGTAAGATGAATGAGTTCTAGAGATTTAACGTACAGCGTGTGACTGTTGTTTAACTGTAGAATGACAGTTGTGTTATTAGTTGATCGTGGTCATCATTTCAATATATATATGTATATATATATCAAACATGAAGTTGTACACCTTAAATGCATACAATTTTTTGTTGGTTATACCTCAATAAAGCTGAAAAAACTCCCACTGGTTAAAAGCTTTAAAGTGGTGTGTGTGTGCACACGTATGGACCTCCAGATTGTCAAGTCCTCTCAGTCCCTTATCTACAATAACTTTAAACTGTATCCTCTCCTATTATTCTCTGTTTCTAACTGGTTTCAAATCTATTCCTGCATAGCTGTTCAAAATTGAACACTACTTTTTTCTTCCCAATTGTCTTTTAGAAAATAGATTTATTCTTTTTCTGATTAGATAACTAACATGTTTATTATTCAAAGTGCAAAAATAAAGTACAGAAAAATACAAGAAATAAAAGTAAAACATCACTTGAAATCTCACCACCCTGAGGTAACCAGCTTTATATGTTGGTTACCATCCTTTCATTCATCTCTTGTATGTATTTACATACAAATACAATTTTGGTCATTTGCATGTCACCCTCCATTGCATAACCAGTGCTAACAAAAGGATGTATATATCCTTCATCTCCTTCTTCAGGTCGTTATAGCTATGTTAAAAATAAATACTCATGTATACACATAGGGGTTTAAAAACCATTATTCATTTTTGAAGAAGCGTCTTGCTTTTCTTATTCAACGGTGGAATCTCCAAGTTTACTGGAACAGATCTAGTTAATTCCTCTGAATGTCTGCACAGTATTCCATGGTATGGATATATAATTTATTTACTTATTTCTCTGTTACAGGGCATTCTTCTTGCTACTAGCTTTTTGCCATGATAGGAGCAATGTTGCTGTAAACATCCTTGTGTATGGATTTGTGTCAGTCACTTCAGTTCAGTCGCTCAGTCGTGTCCGACTCTTTGCGACCTGTGGACTGCAGCATGCCAGGCTTCCCTGTCCATCATCAACTCCCGGAGCTTGCTCAAACTCATGTCCATCGAGTCGGTGATGCCATCCTACCATCTCTTCATGGAATTGTGTAAATCTCCTTATACTGTTATTTTTATTTCTTTGAGATACATTCACACCAGTGGAATTGTTGGAACCAAAGGTATGCGTGGTTTTCATTTTTATATATATTCCTAAAT
>NW_011494939.1:6342461-6345429 GCF_000754665.1 Bison bison bison
AAAAAAGACCATTTGGATTTGCGCTTCATATTCTTCATTTTCCTACCGTGTATTTTTGTCTTATCAGTTTGAAGGAGCTAGTTGAGTATTATACATTTTAACCTTTTATCTGGCAAATGTATTTGTAAGTTGTATTTCTCAACGGATCATCTGTCTTTTGAATTTGTTTATGGAATTTTTCTATAGAAATGTTTAAAAAGAAAATTACATTGTCAATATGTTTAAGTTTTCCTTTGTAGTTTCTGGGTGTTCTAGCTCAAATAAAAGATCTCAAAACCACTAAGTTACACATATATTTGTCTAAAAATTCTTGGGATTTTTCTTGTTTTATTATTGAAACTTATGTTTTTAAGTTTAAATAAATTTACCCTTAACAGTGGGGTATTGTAGAGAGATAAAATTAATTTTCTTGTAGATGGGTAACCAATTGTACCAGACTTTTTGTTAAATAAATTGCCCCTTTCATACTGAATTGAATTACCACTTTTGTCACATATCAACGTCTCTGTAATAGTTCCACTGACCTAATATTTGTCTATTTGTATGTTGATATCATACTATTTTCTTTATAGTGGCTTCAAGATATATTTAAATTTGGCATATGCAGATTCACATACTATTTTTTATAACTTTATTAGTTTAGACTTAGATTTTTGTTTTTCTATCTAAAGCTCATGTGTGTGTGTGTGTTAGTTGCTCAGTCGTGTCCGGCTCTTTGAGATTCCATGGACTGTAGCCCGCCAGGCTCGTCTGTCCATGGAATTCTCCAGGCAAGAATACTGGAGTGGGTAGCCATACCCTCCTCCAGGGGATCTCCCCAACCCAGAGACTGAACCTAGATTTCCTGCATTTCAGGCAGATTCTTTACCGTCTGAGCCACCAGGGAAGCCTTAAGTTCATGTACTCTGTTATAAAACGAAGTAGTACAAAAATTTATGGGATTCTACTTGTAATTGCTTTGAATTTATATATTCATTTGAAGAGAATTACAATTTTTATTATAGTTAGGTTTTCCATCCAAAATTATGGTGTGTTTTTATTTTTACAAGAAAGCTAAGTTTAACATGGCTTACATTCTAGTCAGTGTTATAAGCCAAGAGTCAGAATAAGCCATCTAGTTGTTGAACCAAGTGAATACAAAAGTGATCATTATTTACTGATAACTTTGATTTCTGTCTGTAAACTATAAGAGAATGAACTGAAAGTCAATTAGCACTAGTTATAGATACTAGAAATGTGGTAAGCACAAAATAAATATAGGTAGTTCTCACTCTCACTATCCAAATAGTTGTTAGATTGACAGGAAAACATTACAACCAAATTTTGCTATGTGTTTCTTACACCTGCTGTATGAGACCCATATGTGGCAACATTAAAAACCTTTACTGCTAGATTTATTTTTATTCTTCTAAATGTCATTGTAACAATTACAAATCTTTAATATATTGTTTACATTGATGTATGTAACTGCTGCTGTATAGAAGGAAAATAATTGCATGTGATATTGTATAGTTTCATTGTGTATTACATGCAAACATATCCACTAATGAGGTCCTTAAGGGTTAAGTTATTCAGTAATTGTTTTATTTTTTAAATACTTTAATTTTTTAAGTACCTTTTTGTCTGTGCTGGGTCTTTGTTGCTGCAGGCTTTTCTTTAGTTGTGCGAGCAGGGGCTACTCTCTATTGCGGCACTTGGGCTTCTCCTTATGGTGGCTTCTCTTGCTGTGGACAAGGGCTCTAGAGTGTGCGGGCTTAGCTGTCTTGTGGCATGTAGAATCTTCCCGGCCCAGGGGTTGAACCTGTGTCCTTTGCAATGACAGAAGGATTCTTAACCACTGGACCACCAGGGAAGTCCTGTAATTACTGTTTTACATGCTTTTTATTATGTTGAAATCTTTGGTGGATGGTTATATAGATATATATCTAAGAGTGCTTTAGTGATATTTGTGGAAATTGATTGGAATTACTGGCAGGGCTGGGGACATTTTATTTCTTTTAAAAATGTACTGTAGGCTCCTGCTTTTATAAAATTTCTTAATCAGCATGTTTTCAGGTATTGAATAGATTCTGATAATGAAAGAATGATAATGAATGATACCTGCCCACCCTACCCCCCAAATAGATTTCCTCTGTTATACCAGAAAAAGCAATCTGGAGATAAAAGGAGGAAAGATTCCCTCACAAAGGTCAGTGATATGGGGATAGACCCTACCTATGATTGGCTGTCTCTGAGATGGCTCCCAATGATCCCAGCTTCCAGGTATTAGTGCCCTTTTGTGACTACCTACCATTGCATATGGCTCAACCTAATGACTTGCTTCTGATGAGCAGAATGTCACAAAAGTGATGGATGTAACTTTTGAGATTAGGTTACAAAAAGACCATGACTTCCTTCCTGCCTCAGCCCTCCCTCTGGGGGAAGCCAGCTGCCGACTTCTGAGTTGCCCTATGGAGAGATCTATGTGGCAAGGGCCTGTTGTCTCTGGCCATCAGCCAAGGAGTATCTAAAACCTTGCCAGTAGCCATGCGAGAGAGCTTGGAAGTCGATCCTTCCCTAGTCAAGCCTTAAGGTGACTGCAGCCCTGGCTGACAGCCTGGCTGCAGCTTCGGGTGAGACCCGAGACAGAGACATCCAGCTAAGCCACAATCAGATTTCTGATCCACACAAACTATGAGATAATAAATGTTCGTTGTTTTAAACTACTGTTTTTTTTTCAGTTTTGTAAATTAAAAAAAATTTTTAATTGAAAGATAATTGCTTTATAGAATTGTGTGGTTTTCTGTCAACAAGAATCAGCCATAGGTACACCCATGTCCCCTCCCTCCCGAACCTTCCCATCTCCCTCCCCATCCCACCCTTCTAGATTGTCACAGAGCCCCTGTTTGAGTTCCCTGAGTCATACAGCAAATCCCCATTGGCTATCTGTTTTACAGATGGTAATGTAAGTTTCCATGTTACTGTTTCC
>NW_011494939.1:6345529-6346664 GCF_000754665.1 Bison bison bison
AACCTAGATGTACATCGACAGGTGAATGGATAAAGAAGCTGTGGTAACCATATATACGATGGAATACTACTCAGCCATAAAAAGGAAAGCATTTGAGTCAGTTCTAATGAGGTAGATGAACCTAGAGCCTATTATACAGAGTGAAGTAAGTCAGAAAGAGAAATATAAATATCATATACTGATGCATATACATGGAATCTAGAAAGATGGTACTGATGAATTAATTTTCAGGGCAGCAATGGAGAAACCACTAAGTTTTGAGGTAATTTGTTAGGCAGCAGTGATGAATAATACAAAAGTAGAATGCAAGAGATGTGAAGAGAGGCACTGAGAGTGTCTGGTTCACCACTCTCTCTTCCAGCATGTAGCACAGAGTGCAATGCAAAGCAGGCTTTCAATAAATGTTGTTTTGAAGATTGTTTTTTGATGTAGAACATTTTAAAAGTCTTTATTGAATTTGTTACACCGTTGTTTCTATTTTATGTTTTGGTTTTTTGGCTTTGAGGCATGTGGGATCTTAGTTCCCTGACCAGGGATTGAACCCGCACCCCCTGCACTGGAAGGTGAAGTCTTAACCACTGGACCACCAGGTAAGTCCCTCAATAAATATTTTTTGAATGAATGAATTAACAAATGAAAAGGCCAAGAGAACTGTCCTTTCCTCAACTCTCTTACATTTTGTCATCTGGGTCTTAAGCATAGAATCTTATAAAATCTTTTCTGAAAAGAGTTGCAGTAGACTTCTGACTCGCTCCTCTAAGCAGAAGACCAAAAATGAGTTCAGAGAACCAGGCAGGGAACTGGAATTGTGTCACCTCTCCCTCTTCCTCCAGAAACACATTTTCTCCCAAAGTATCCTGGTCCACAGAGATGTAGCCTGCTTCTAATAGAGGGTACCTTTAACATCACCACCCCTAAATGAGGAAATCAGATTCTCATCTCCATTTCAGAAGACAGTCTTTGTTTAATGTCTACTTAAAGGGTCCAATTGGGTTTTTTTCCCCCCAGAACAAAGGGAGAGTCTGCTTTAAAGGAACATTGGCATCTCCACCAATTAATTACTAGAAAGACTTTGCTTGGAGTACAGAAATGACATTTTGTTGTTGCCATTTTTCTTTTTCTTACCAGTGTTTAA
>NW_011494939.1:6346764-6351301 GCF_000754665.1 Bison bison bison
CATCCTCCAATTAAACATTTTAAAATGTCAAAAAATATATCTCAAGGATTTGGATGTTCACACGGGCCCCTTTGGAGCACTGTAGCCCAAAGACCCTATGCTACCTACTGATCAACCATGCTGGCTGTTTCTCCCCTAGGTTGTATGTACCATTATATCATAAACACTTGTTTGCTCTTAAAGCCCTGTGAGAGGGTGGGTGCATTCACAATGCCAAATATTTAAAACAAAACAAAACAAAAAAGGACATTAAAAATGGAGGCTAATTCATGTTACCACATCTGGCCATGGATCCCTTGGAAAAGACTTAAAATTACAAGTGATCATATTTTCTCCTGGCTATGAAAATGAATCTTGAATAAAAGAACCCAGCGAGTGCTTGCTTCGGCAGCACACGTACTAAAATTGGAATGATACAGAGAAGAATAGCATGGCCCCTTGGCAAGGATGACATGCAAATTTGTGAAGCATTAAAAAACAAAAAGAAGCCAGTGAATTGTTTATTTGGTACTTTTCATTATTTTATTAGTCTTCCACATGAATAGCAAAAAATGACCTTGAACAATGCCAACTCTTACTTGTTAACCACCTAGTATTGTAGCTTAGACTTATTCATGTCTAAAAAATTGTACTTTTCTGTTCTAATTTCATCTAGACCGAAACATGGTCTCTTTCAAGATAAATGTGGATATAAGCATTTCAGTTTTGTTTACATCTAAATTCAAAATTTTCTTTGATAAACTTTTATAGAGTCTACTATGTACACATATTTCCTGTCTCAGGGAGTTTATAATCTATTAAGAATTATAAGAGATGTGATGATAATGACATCTTTTATTGAGAGCTCAGTAGTACCAAACACCTTTTCTCCAGATGACTTCCTTTGGTCCTCAGAAGAAACTATTAAACTAGTAGTATTAGTATCTTAATTGTATACATAAGTAAAGTGAGTCTTGGGGGAAGGGGTCAAATAAAATGACCAGTCACAGAACTTACAACAGTGGCATGGGGATAAAGGCCAGGACTGTCTGATGCTGGAGTTCTTAACTGACAAAACATCATAACACAAAGTTTATTAAAGTGACTCCGGTGTGAAAACCTGTTGGTTAGCCTCCAAGAAACCAAAGTCTGGGGGTCCCTTGGGATAGGGGAATAGAGAAAGGGTTGCAGAGTTGGCAGGTAAAGGAACTGATGAAAGGGCATCAGCAGGTGTGGAGCCTGAGGCTGAATTTTACTCATGGGTAGAGACCTCACCTAGTTCAGTTACAGCAAGGACTGACAGACCGCTAGCTCTTGTGATTCTGTAGGATATGGTGAGTGATTGTTTTAAGTCAGTAGTGATTTAATTGATTAACCCCACTAACAAATGAGATAAGACAGAAGAGGGTAAGTAGCATAAAGGAGCTTTGCATAAAATGCCATTGGGATTCAGATAATACAAAATAAGGAAAAAAAGCTTTCATTTCCAGAATGCTTTCTCTATGCCAAGCATTGTGCTAAGTGCCTTACATGCAATCACTTAATCCTCACAGTGCTTATCTTATGAAGTGGTATCTTTTCATGCCCATAGATAACTTTGAGAAGTTGTGTTTTGTCAAGGCCACACAGTTAGTAAGCAGTGGAGCTAGATTCAAGCCCAGATCTGTCTGGTTGTATCTCAAAGGGTATCTCAGTGCATGACTCAGGACAGTCATTATGAAGCAGGTGGCCCTTGAGATGGACCCTAAAGAAAGGTAGGTGGTCACAGGCAGAGACTGTCCTAAGTAAGAGGACAGAGCCAGAACAAAGGTGCACATGTGGGGACGCGTGGAGCTGAGTGCAGAAACAGCAAGTAGTACAGTTTGCGTAGAGCTTCATTTGGTTGCAGAACTACAGGGGAAGAGAAGATTGAAGAGAGCAGTTGAGACTACATTTTGGATGTCTCTGAATTCCAAACTGAAGAATCTGTACTATGTAGTTGTGTTGGTTTGCTAGGGCTGCCACCAAGTACCACACACTGGATGGCTTAAAGAACAGAAATGTATTATCTCCAAGTTCAGGATGCTAGGAGGCTAAGATCAAGGTGTTGATGGCAGGGTCATTTCCTTCCGACAGCTGTGAGAACAATCTCTACCAAGTTTCTCTCCTGGCCTGTAGGTGATCTTTTCTCTGTGTCTTCATGTTGTCTTTCTTTTGTCTGTGTCTGTGTCCAATATCTCCTTTTCTTATAAGGATACCAGTCAGATTGAATTAGAGCCCATCTTAATGACCTCCATAAAGACCCTGTCTCCAAAAGGGAGCCCTCCTCAACTGTTGGTAAGGATGTAGATTAGTATAGTCACTATGGAAAACAGCTTGGAGGTTCATCAAAAAACTAAAAATAGAGTTACCATATGTTTCAGCAATCCCACTCCTGGGTCCAGGGTGTATATCTGGACAAAACTATAATTCAAAAAGATACACGGACCCCAATGTTCATTGCAACAGTATTTATAATAGCCAAGATATGGAAACAAACTAAGTGTTCATTGACAGATGAATGGTTAAAGATGTGGTACATATATGCAATGGAATACTACTCAGCCTTTAAAAAGAATGAAATATTGCCGTTTGCAGCAATGTGGATAGACCTAGTGATTATCATACTAAGTGAAGTAAGTCATAAACAGAAAGACAAGTGCTATATGATATCACTTACATTTGGAATCTACACTGTGACACAAATGAACTTACTTACAAAACAGAAACAGACACAGAGATCAGACTTGTGGTTGCCAAGGGTCGGGGGTGAGGGGGGCTGGATTGGGAATTTGGGACTAGAAGATACAAACCATTATATAGAGAATGGATAAACAACAAGGTCCTACTCTATAGCATAGAGAACTATATTCAATATCCTGTAATAAACCATCATGGAAAAGAATATGAAAAAGAATGTATATATGCGTATGACTGAATCACTTTGCTGTACAGTAGAAATTAACATGACATTGTAAATCAACTGTATTTCAGTAAAATAAATTTTTAATAAAAGACCTTGTCTCCAAATAAGTACCTTATATACTGAGGTACTAAGTGTTGAGACTTCAGCATATGAATTGTGGGGGGTGGGGCACAGAATTCAAGCTATAACACTAGTCAGGCAGCTGGTTCAGTGGTTTTAAGGCATCTGCTTTATTTTGAGAAAACTGTTGTTTAATGTCAGACTTTCAAACGGGGTATATAAAATCAAGTGATGCAAATCATATGAAATAAACAGGGTAATAAATCTCAGAGGCATCAGTGTGGTGAGAAGATAAAGAAAATCTTTCTATTTTAAACAAGAACCAACTACGGACATTTTTACATCACAAGAAAGGGCATTATTCACATCCAGGGAGATGCTTCTTTGTTTTGAAAAGTGTCTTGATGGCATATTTGAGTTTGAATGGTGAACTCCATATCTCTCACTCCAGCCCTGGGCATTGTTGGAAAGAGGAGAATAAGACAAAGGAAGGATTCAGTTTATCATTATCCTAAAGGTTGACTTTAAAAAATAGTAATCAGATGATGATGTAAGGCAAAAGGAAGATGCAAATACTGAGAGAAGGGATAGGGAAGAGCAAGGAGAAGTAAGACAGGACAGTAGGAAACATGAGGAAGGAAGTTGGACAATTCGATATCAAAATGGGAGCGGACAGGCGTGTGTAATATTCAGTTTTAAGTTGTTTATTATATTTCAGTAATGTGCTGCCCTCCTTTCAAAAGGCTTCTTCTACATGTAAGATCCTTTGATAGTGGTGTTTAGGGGAGATGAATGGAAAAAGAGCTGAACGCTTTAATTAGATCTACATGGGAAAAAGAAAAAAATGACCAGAGAAGGCAAGATGTTCCTGAGATCAAGAGCTTAGTGGAAATAAAATCTCAGAGTTCTGAGATTAGGCCAAGTGGGGACCACCGCTACTTATTAACAGTGTGGCCTTGAGGGATTCAACTAACCTCTTGAGCCTCAGTTTCCTCATCTTGAAAGTGGGAACAAAAAGAACTTCTGTGCCACTCTTAGTGTATATTATTTTCAATAGATGCTTATTTTAAGCTTGCTGTATTCACAGATTAAATGAGACAATGGTTGTGAAATGTTTGGACCACCACCAGACACGTAATTAAGAGTGAGATAAGTATTAGCTGTGGGAAGGACCAAGGGACTGCTAGCAGTACTTGGAATGGAGGCTCAAAGTACTTTTTTTCTAACAATTGAAAGGAAGGATGAGGCCAGAAGGAGGGAGGTCTTGGGAACACCAAAGCTGGAAACATCTGGGTTCCTCTGGGAAGTAAGGGGAGGTCTGTAGGAGTGTAGTATGCATAGGAAGAATAAAATGGACAAAGTTCCTGGAAGAATATCAAGGGAAAATATCTCTTGTAATTAATTCAATCAAGGATGGGTGCTCCCCATCTCACTGTTGCTCTTTCGTTCTGTGTGGCTCACAGTTTGGCTCTGTTTTTAGCAACTGTGCTGCTGAGTGATTGCCTCCTCCGTGCCCATTCATGTTTTGTTTTGACAACTTGCAAGGATGCAGAG
>NW_011494939.1:6351714-6351992 GCF_000754665.1 Bison bison bison
ATGCTGTTGTACTTTTAACACTTAAGACTGTAGCTATAAACAATATTCTTTTGTAGATGTACAGCATGTTGTTTCAAAATTTTATAGATTATACTCCATTTATAGTTATTATAAAACATTGGCTGTATTTCCTGTGCTGTACAATATATCCTTGTAACATATATTTCATATTTCAGTTTCTACCTCTTAATCCTCTACTCCTATCATGACCCTTCCCTGTTCGCGCTTCCCAGGGGTAACCACTAGTTTGTTTTCTGTATCTGTGAGTATGTTTCTTT
>NW_011494939.1:6352092-6354325 GCF_000754665.1 Bison bison bison
TTTATTTATTTTTGTTTTTGTTTCCTTTGCCTTGGGAGACAGATCCAAAAAAATATTGCTGTGATTTATGTCAAAGAGTCTTCTGCTTAGGTTTTCTTCTAGGAGTTTTATAGTTTCTGGTCCTCCATTTCAGTCTTTAATCCATTTTGAGTTTATGTTTTAATATGGTCTGTGAAAATGTTTTAATTTCATTCTTTCACATGTAGCTGTCCAGTTTTCTCAGCACCACTTATTGAAGAGACTATCTTCTCCATTGTATATTCTTGCCTCCTTTGTCATAGATTAGGTGATCATAGGTGCATGGACATGGTATGCATGCATGCATGCTAAGTCCCTTCAGTCGTGTCTGACTCTGTGCAACCCTGTGGACTGTAGCCCACCAGGCTCCTCTGTCCATTGGATTCTCCAAGCAAGAATACTGGAGTGTTTTGACATTCCTTCCTCCAGGGGATCTTCCTGACCTAGAGATTGAACCCACGTCTCCAGTGGCTCCTGCACTGCAGGCAGATTCTTTACTGCTGAGCCACTGGGGAAGCCAGACATGGTATAGTATTCTCTTTTAATGTCCTTCTTTTGTTTTTCAGTAAAGTTTTATTATTTCCCCTTGCCCCCAAAGTTTTGTACATATTTTGTTTGATTTATTTCTAGGTACTGTATTAGTCAGGGCTCACCAAAGAAATAGAAATAATAGGATATAGCTATATCTGTATCTATATCTATCTATATATGTAGATACAGATATGCTTCCCTGGTGGCTCGGTGGTAAAGAATCCACGTGCCAATGCAGGAGACTTGGATTCAATCCCTAGGTCGGGAGATCCCCTGGAGAAGGAAATGGCAACCCACTCCAGTATTCTTGCCTGGGAAATCCCATGACTGAGGAGCCTGACAAGCTAGTCTGTGGGGTGGCAGAGTAGCACATGACTGAGTAACTAACTCATTCACTTCACTTTCAAAAGGAGATTTGTTATAGGAATTGGCTCTCATGGTTATGGAGGCTGAGAAGTCCCACAGTCTTCTGTCTGCAAACTGGAGAGCCAGGACAGCCAGTGGTATAATTCAGTCTCAGTCAAAGACCTGAGAACAAGATGGCTGCTGGTACAAGTCCCAGAGTCTGAAGGCCCAAGATCCAGGAGCTCTGATGTCCGAGGGCAGGAAAAATAAATGGATATCCAGTTCAAGAAAAAAATAATTTGTTCTTTTTTTTTTTTTTTTTGCATTTTTGTTCTATTTGGGCCCTCAACAAATTGGAAAATGCCCACCCACATTGGGTGACAGCAGATTGCTTTACTCAGACTACTGATTCAAATGCTAATCTCTTCTGGCAGCACCCTCATAGTCTCACCCAGAAATAATGTTTTACCAGTTATCTGGTCATTCTTTAGCCCAGTCAAGTTGGCATGTGAAATTAAACAAAATTATAATATATTATATTATATTATAAAATTAAACTATATTATAATATAAATAAATAAAATTAAATTATATTATAAAAATTTTGTTTCATTTTATTTCATATATTTTATCTGCTTCTTGTGTATAGGAATGCAACACATATTTTTATTAAATCTTTTACCTAACAACATTGCTCATATCTCTTACTAGTTCCTTATATGCAGAGAATCCAATCATGTCATTTGAATATAATATAATATAATACAATATTTTGTATTATATTCAGTATTACAAATTTGAATATAATATTTTCCCTACCTTTATATCCTTTAATTTCAAATACTATATTTTTCAATTTTATAATTGTCATTTAAAGGAGTGTGTGTGTGTTTCAACCCTGGTGAAATTCTCCCTTTTTTAATCTGTCTTCTCCATTTTTTCCTCTATCTGATTAAATATATTCATGATAGATATTCTTGGGACACTGTTCTGGGCAGGTCCCAAACTCTAATCTTTATATAGTGAGTTTTATATTGCCTTTCACAGCCTTGACAGATATCATAAAATGTCCTGAGGACAAAATCAGCTATGTGCTTGAGATCAAACTTCCTGCCAAGTCTATTCCTAAAGTTTATTAGTCTTCCCAGAGTATAAGCTTTTAGTTTTGTTGTACATCTTTACTATATTTTTAAAAATTGTTTTACTAACCTCTGCAATCTTTATTACTTTCTTAGCTTTCTAACTTTTTGAGTTGTACAACATGTTCACTAATTATTTTACATCTTCCTTTCTGAGATTAGTATCTGTGGAATAAATTTACTTGAACTGCTGCTTTAGT
>NW_011494939.1:6354425-6355991 GCF_000754665.1 Bison bison bison
AGCTGTATCCTCCTGGTTTGTGATACGTAGTGCTTTCACTTTCAGTTTTGTGCATTGGATAATTTCCATTATGATTTCTTCCTTTTGGCCAGTGAGTCATTTAAAACTGTTTTTCATTTCCATTGTGTGTTTTAGAGTTGTTTTTATTATTCTTTCCCATGATGTCAGTAGGATATTGATACTTTGGTGTGTTCTGAGACTTGCAATTACCTATTGCAGCATCAATTTTTAAAAAATTATTCCCTATGTACTTGATATAAATGTGCATTTTTAATTGTTATGTGCAACATTTGTAAATGTCTTTTAGAAAAGCTACACTTTTTGCTCCATTTCTGTATAATTACTAAATTATAAAATTCTAGTTTTGAAGTCTTCTTTAGATATATATATATATGTATATATCATCATGTCACCTCTGTTGACCACAAAATATGTAATTTATTTAAGTTTCTAAATATTTTTCTTTCAATGTATGCATGAGATTATTAAATACACTGGCCAAATTGTCTTTTAACTATCTATGCTTTTGTATTATTTCTTATAATAACACACTAAGGTAGGGAGAGCATAACATTTATCTTTCCATCATAACATTTTCTCTTGGACTCTCTGGTATTTCCATACCACATTTTGAATCTTCACAGCATTGCTAAAGCCTTTTGCTCTCTCCTCCCATTATAAGAATATTAAACAGAGCTAGAACATGAAGTGAAAATTTAGTGAAATAGAAACCTCCAGAGCATCTCCTGGGTCTTATTAAAATAAGATAGCAGGTGCTGTTGCTTTAGCGCTCAAAGGCCATGCTGCCTTAAATTGCAGCTCTGTTACATGAGGCTCAAGTGTCTATAGACCCCTGATTTAACCGTTACTGCATTGTATGGAACATATATTATCAAATCAGGGTGTCCTAGAAATGTGAATATGAAGGAGTCTTGGCTGAATACCCTTATTTGGCTTACTTGAAAGGCCTTAAAAATGAGTTGGTGTTCTCGGACCCAATTTAATTTGTAATGAGTCAAAGAAACTAAAGAATCATTACCATGGGGCCCCAGAATGAAATCAATCTTTTTTTGTTATTATTACATTTTGCCTCTGTCTTTGATGTGATGCTTTTAAAGTGAAACAGAGACTATTAACCGGATGCAAGCAAATGGAGACTATCACATTTCAAAATCTAAAAATTTCGCAGCTGCCACCAATTGACATTTAAGTCCTAAATAATTCCACATATTGCTTGGAAATTTAGAGCGTTTGCAGGGAGGGGTTGTTTCCCCTGGAGAGATGCTCAGTGTGTATAATAACAGTGCTGGCTTCTAGTTTTTAGAGAGTTGGTGAGTATTATGACTTGCTCTGTGGTAGTCAGAATTTGGGGCATTAGTTCCTGAAGCAAGAATCTTGGTCTTCCTTTTACATCACAGAAAGAGAATCATTATTTTCTGATATTTGAATATAGACAAAGAAGTGATGTTTTAAGTCATTTGAGGAGATGCTGAAGGGTAAGAATATGTAAGCCTTCCTTAGGAAAAGACCTCAGGAAGATAATTTCAGATTCCAGCTTGCATAAAC
>NW_011494939.1:6356230-6358157 GCF_000754665.1 Bison bison bison
CATTTATAAAAGGGATCCATTCCTGCATTTTCTAAGTGGCATGTTTGGAATTTGGCATTTAGCTTCTCATACAAACGATGGTATAATATTTGATTAGACATCAAGGTAGGCCTACAAAACCCCAGTGCAACACAGAGTGTGACTGAAATATGGTTACATTTATGATTTGTTTCTTTTAAGCTTTACAAAGTATATTTAAACATACAAGATATCTTTAAAAGATACTGAACACTTAGGATGCTAACCAGCCTGGCCCATATTTAGGAACTCAGCTGGGGCTTCGTACATTGCTCAGTCCCCCAAATGCACCGCTAGGAAATTATGAGGTTCCGTGAACCTTAAAGTGCAATGAAACTCTTAATGCTTCAGTTTCTACTTTTCCCCATCTCAGGAGTCAAAATGCGTGTCCCATGAAGAGGAAGGAAAATACTGAGGTGGATACTGGCGGCACATCGATGAGCTCCAGATATCAGCTAACCACCTAAACAACCAGATGGAGCCTTAGCTGGGAGCAGCTGGAAGCAGGGGAGCTGGCTTTTCCATCAGTCATGCTGGAGTGTGGACTGAGGAAAGCTCCTACAGAGATCCTGCAGCTGCATGCCGGCCCCAGCAAGAGGGGAGGAAAGTGAGAAAAGCAAAGGTCAGTTCATTAAGATACCGACTGATTGGCATACCACCAGCAAAATCCAGACTGGGAAATGCTATTAGTCAAAGTGCCTGGGTGTTTCAACAGATAAATGATAAGGAAAAGCGAGGGATGGAGGAGAAGCTGTAGATTAAAAGAGAGTTAAAAATAGATCTAATTTTTAAAACAGGCAAGATGAAAATATAGGGATGCACATTAAGATAATAAAACTTTTTTTTAAGGCAAGGAACTATAAAAGTCATAGTTAAATATTATAGGAAAGGAGGAGGCTTGTGATCTGGACAGTGCACATGGAGTGGCTTCTTGGGTAGCCAATAAAAATCTACATAGTTCTTAATCTGATAATGGTTATAAAAATGTTGAATTCATTAAGCCACACATCTGTGTAGTTTCCTTATATGTTTTGCTTTATAATAAAAATCATTAAAAAAAAATTAAAACAAGGGCATAAGGGCATACCCATGGAGTCAAAGTGCAACTGTCGGGGGTGTGGGGGGCTGACATTGTTCTAACCACTGAATTGTATTTTTAAGCTACAATTATATTAAGGAAGAAATTTCCCACATCAACTCTATGGTTATCCTGAAGTACAGTTCTTATAGGAAAGCTTAGGACAAGTACCTGGCTCTTGCCTTTTACTTATCAATTTTCAGAATGATTTGGTGTCCTAGGAAGCTCCAATGGTGACTAATGTGTTTTTATTATCTCATTATGAATTCATGGACTTTTATATATTTGATATGCTTCAATAAATCACAGTGACTTTTCCCTTGAATACCCAAATTGTTCCATATTAGGCCAATGGGAGCCCCATTAAAGTTGACTTCTGAGGCCTTCTGACATGACCACAGTAGCTACTGATAACGTACTTGTTTTCTAGCACAAGCAGACAGACATGCCAAGTGCATCTAGTGCAGCTCCTGCCCGGGACCTGGAGGGAGTCACTTCTCTAAGGAGTCCTGGTTTTATTTAGTGGGAAATGATTTTCAGAGATTACAATTTGTGTTGTGTGTTGTTTAGTCACTAGGTCATATCTGACTCTTGCGACACCATGGACTGTGGCCCACCAAGCTCCTCTGTGCATGGGATTTCCCAGTCAAGAATACTGGAGTGGGTTGCCATTTCCTTCTCCAGAAATTTGTCAGGTTGCTTATTGCTATTTGATGAACATTGCTTCTAGGTCTTTTCAGTAGTCAGGCTAGAATAAAACTACCCTATGATCCAGCAATCCCACTACTGGGCAGGTACCCTGAGAAAACCATAATTCAAAAAGACACATAA
>NW_011494939.1:6359730-6359977 GCF_000754665.1 Bison bison bison
GAACCAGAGATCAAATTGAAAACATCCACTGGATCATGGAAAAAGCAAGAGAGTTCCAGAAAAACATCTATTTCTGCTTTATTGACTATGCCAAAGCCTTTGACTGTGTGGATCACAATCAACTGTGGAAAATTCTGAAAGAGATAGGAATACCAGACCACCTGAACTGCCCCTTGAGAAACCTATATGCAGGTCAGGAAGCAACAGTTAGAACTGGACATGGAACAACAGACTGGTTCCAACTAGG
>NW_011494939.1:6360367-6360845 GCF_000754665.1 Bison bison bison
GGGTGGGATGAATTGAGAGTAGCACTGAAACATATACATTACCATATGTAAAATGGATAGCCAGTGGGAATTTGCTGTATGACACCAGGAACTCAAATCTGCTGCTCTGTGACTACCTAGAGGGATGGGATAGGGTGGGAGGTGGGGGGCAATTTCAAGAGGGAGGGGATATATGTATACTTATGATTGATTCACACTGTTATATGGCAGAAGCAAAGAGAATATTATAAAGTAATTATCTTCCAATTAAAAATAAAATTTAAAAAATGAGTTATAGTGATATTTCCAATTCAAATTTAAGATAACAGGATTTTTACTTAACTTCTTTGAATTTATACTTCTATCTCCTTTCTCTTATTTTGAGCATTTTGGTTCTTAGAATTGACATCAGTTCAGTTCAGTTCAGTTCAGTTCAATTCAGTCGCTTAGTCATGTCCAACTCTTTGCAACCCCATGAATCGCGGCACGCCAGGCCTCC
>NW_011494939.1:6360945-6361341 GCF_000754665.1 Bison bison bison
TAGAAAGCATCACTACGAACAAAGTTAGTAGAGGTGATGGAATTCCAGTTGAGCTATTTCAAATCCGAACGATGATGCTGTGAAAGTGCTGCACTCAATATGCCAGAAAATTTGGAAAACTCAGCAGTGGCCACAGGACTGGAAGAGGTCAGTTTTCATTCCAACCCCAAAGAAAGGCAATGCCAAAGAATTCTCAAACTACCACACTATTGTACTCATCTCACACGCTAGTAAAGTAATGCTCAAAATTCTCCAAGCCAGGCTTCAGCGATACATGAACCATGAACTTCCTGATGTTCAAGCTGGTTTTAGAAAAGGCAGAAGAACCAGAGATCAAATTGAAAACATCCACTGGATCATGGAAAAAGCAAGAGAGTTCCAGAAAAACATCTATTT
>NW_011494939.1:6361638-6361994 GCF_000754665.1 Bison bison bison
AGAAAGTAGGGAAAACCACTAGACCATTCAGGTATGACCTAAATCAAATCCCTTATGACTATATAGTGGAAGTGAGAAATAGATTTAAGGGACTAGATCTGATAGAGTGCCTGATGAACTGTGGACAGAGGTTCGTGACATTGTACAGGAGACATGGATCAAGACCATCCCCATGGAAAAGAAATGCAAAAAAAAAAGCAAAATGGCTGTCTGAGGAGGCCTTACAAATAGCTGAGAAAACAACAGAAGTGAAAAGCAAAGAAGAAAAGGAAAGATAGAAGCATCTGAATGCAGAGTTCCAAAGAATAGCAAGGAGAGATAAGAAAGCCTTCCTCAGCAATCAATGCAAAGAAATA
>NW_011494939.1:6362163-6363180 GCF_000754665.1 Bison bison bison
TTTTTGTTAATTTTATTTCAAAGTCAAATATATAACAAGGGTATATTAAGGAAGTCTCAAGACCACCCTTCTCTTCTAACCTGGCCCTCCCTCCCGCTATTGATAAACATCTTTATTAGTTATTGTTCTACTCCAACCTTTGTTTCTCTTTGAAAGTATAAGTGGCTGTATATATGTGTGTTTCCCGTTAGTGTTGGCTACTCAAAACGTAGCATACAAGCATTGTTTACTCCTGCTTTTCTCAAAATAAGAGATGGTAGAGATCAATCCTATCATTATATAGAAGTCTCCCTCATTCTTGTATTTTCTTAAACAGCCGTATGATGCCCATTGTGTGGTTGTACCATAGTTTATTCAAGCAGTCCCTAATTTGTGCACATTTGGTTTCTTTCCAGTCCTTTGCTAGTACAAATAACGCTGCATTGAATCCATATGCTGTTTTCTATTGTCAGTGTGTCTTGTCAGTGACAACATGGATATAATTTTTAATGTGAGTTCCAGTTGAACAAGACTAGTTCCATATGCTAGTGACTGGTCAACAGTAAAAGCTCCTTGCTTAATCTAGTGTTGATGTATGCTGTGAAAGGAGAAATCCTGAACAGAGCAGATATATTCACGAGTCATTTCTAATTCATTGCCCCTCAGCTTTCCCCAAACACATCATACCACTCCAGTCTCTGGACCTTTGCTCTTCCACAGACCACTAGCCCCAGAATACTTTCTCTCCTTCATGAATTCTAATTTGAACATTTCCTATCTTTAGGCCTGTTTTCTCTCATCTCTGAAAGTATTTTAAAACTTTTAAGTTTTTAGTTTGAATATTCAAGAGGTCTTTGAAAGGATGCTTATCTTCTTCCTGCAATTAAGGTGTACTAATTGCTAGATGTGGATCTTCCCTGGTGGCTCAGTGGTCAAGAATCCATCCGCCTGCCAATACAGGAGACTCAGGAGATGCGGGTTCGGTTCCTGGGTTGGGAAGATCCCCTGGAGGAGGAAATGGCTACCCACTCCAGTATT
>NW_011494939.1:6363280-6364191 GCF_000754665.1 Bison bison bison
GGAGAAATATCAATAACCTCAGATATGCAGATGACACCACCCTTATGCCAGAAAGTGAAGAGGAACTACAGAGCCTCTTGATGAAAGTGAAAGAGGAGAGTGAAAAAGTTGGCTTAAAGCTCAACATTCAGAAAATGAAGATCATGGCATCTGGTCCCATCACTCATGGCAAATAGATGGGGAAACAGTGGAAACGTTTTTGACTATTTTTGGGGGCTCCAAAATCACTGCAGATGGTGATTGTAGCCATGAAATTAAAAGACGCTTACTCCTTGGAAGGAAAGTTATGACCAACCTAGACAGCATATTAAAAAAGCAGAGATATACTTTGCCAACAAAGGTCTGTCTAGTCAAGGCTATGGTTTTTCCAGTGGTCATGTGTGGATGTGAGAGTTGGACTGTGAAGAAAGCTGAGCACCAAAGAATTGATGTTTTTGAACTGTGGTGTTGGAGAAGACTCTTGTGAATTGTTCTAAAATAATATACTAGTATTACTTTTAACAATAAAACTACTAAATGCTGTTTCAGATCAGTTCAGTCACTCATTCGTGTCCGACTCTTTGCGACCCCATGAATCACAGCACGCCAGGCCTCCTGTCCATCACTAACTCCCGGAGTTCACTCAAACTCACGTCCATCGAGTTGGTGATGCCATCCCGCCATCTCATCCTCTGTTGTCCCGTTCTCCTCCTGCCCCCAATGCTGTTTGCCCCCAGAGGAAATGCTGTTTAGAATTTGCTTATATTTCTCTATGTCCTGAGAATATATCCAAGTAGGGGTGTGCAGTCAAAATTCTGTATTTCAAAGTCAAGTTGAAATAATTCTTTTCTCTGTATGGGTTTGTCACCAATGTAGTATAAAGTTAAGGTTGTTTCAGTTTGCTTTCTACTTTTAAGGTTTTCTCCTTTTTT
>NW_011494939.1:6365338-6368301 GCF_000754665.1 Bison bison bison
GTTTCAGTTTGCTCTGACCACCTCTTTTATTTCCTCTTGGCAAGAGAGAAAAATGAGATCCAGGCCTTTCCTAGACTGAGGGCATAATGCTCAGGAATTACCACTAACTGAACAGGAAAATTAAAAAGAAAATTTTCCATGTTGTTTTCACCAAAGAGTGAAAATCCTCCTCTTATTTATCAATCTTCTCCCCCTCCCCACTAGCTGCTGGCTAGGCATTACTTGAATCTATGTTTATGCCATTTGATATTTTTTTTACTTATTCAACCAACATTTATATAAAGTCTTCTATGTGCCAGGCACTACTTGGTCATTATTGGTTTTGCTATTTTGGTTGTTGTTTTGTTTTTAGCAGTAGCTTGAGCTCAAAATCTGTTTTCTTTATTTGGAGCTTCTAATTATAAATGCAAACAATTCCCAGAATAGCAACTTCTGAATAACCAATTGAAGCAATTTTCTTGACTAAACTATAAACCAGATTAATCATCTCTTTAAGTAGGTGGTAAGGGTGGTTCTCATAAGTTGTGAGTTAATGGGCCAGCAAAATTAAAAGAAAACAACTGAATGGCCTAGAGTTGCC
This sequence comes from Bison bison bison, assembly GCF_000754665.1. Taxonomy (NCBI): domain Eukaryota; kingdom Metazoa; phylum Chordata; class Mammalia; order Artiodactyla; family Bovidae; genus Bison; species Bison bison. The sequence goes on from NW_011494939.1 coordinate 6,365,919, forward strand.
ACTTTTTTGTTTTGCTAAGTGAAGGTGTTACAGAGAGACAACTGCCACCATAAAATAAGGAGCTTTTTGAGTTCCGAGGGAAAAAAAAAGCTAGAACAGAAATATTCATGAAAAATTTGTAGTAAAGGAAATTCTTTTAAACTGCATATAAATTTAAAGTCACAAAACTTTCTTTGGGTTTTTTTTTAAAACATCTTGCCTTATGGAAACATTGTCACAGACTAATCAAAGTCTGTGGACCAGTGTTTGCGAATCACCATTCTAGGATGGGAATTTTATTCTGTATTTTATTCTGACTTGTGTTCCCATTGTGCTGGGCTCCAAGAAATAATCATCAGATTCAGCTGAAGTCTACCCTTAGAGTTAATACATTTTAACAAAAGCATTATTTTTGTGACTGAGGAAGTGGTGTGTTATGCTGTGAATGACACTGATGAAGTAACAATGGCTTTGTACACGGTTAAATATTTGTAGCTCAGATTTTACTGATGATGAAAGAGACACAGAAAAGTTAAGTGAGCTAGCGCCCTCAACTCAGTGAGTCAGTAAATAGACAAGAATAGAACAAGACTCTGGACTTTTGGGACCATATATCCACTCTACCACAATAAAAAAGTAGAACAGATTAACTATGTGGTTTTCAATAGCTTTGGCTGACTCATTATCCTAATGATACAGCATGACTCTTCTAACAAATATGAATAAGTTTATACCTTACTCCCAGACTCAAATTAGCTTTATTCCTGTTACACTTGGCTGTGGAATAAATTCACCTTTTGCTCTAGCTAGTGAGAAGACCATGAACTTTAGTAGTGGTTGTCCAATGTCCCACTTAATAAAATTCTGTGAAGACGCCTAGACAAATAGGATCTTGACAATCGATGATTTTCCCCAGCATTCTCACAGTTCACTAATGCAAACAGGACTAATCTTCAGCTGAGAGATCCTAGAATTCTATGATTTTTCTACCTCTTCTGATATACAGGCCAATACTGAGTCAACTAGATCAGGGATTGTCCATTTTAGCAAGATTTTCTAAAGATTTTGTATATAGTGTGTGTCCAAAGCCATTTTTTCAACAGTGGAGTCATAGGGAAAAATTTTTTCTTTGTTTAAATTTAATTTTCTATTTTGATATAAAAATAATGAGAGTTTGCATGGAACCACATTAGACTCCATTACATATTATTATTAGTAATCTCATATTATTCTTTCTAATCCTAATCTACTCATCCTCTGGATTAAATTTTATCCCCCTTTTTGAAAGAAAAAAAGCTGAGGCATAGAAACAAAATCCAAGTGGTCCTGGACAACTGTAGGGCTGTCAACAGATGACAGTTGTTAAACAGTGACTAACACGGTGTGATCCCAGCCTAGTCATCACAGAAGACCGGCCCTTTAAGGCTAGGAGAGGCCACAAGGGAAGACCTGAGCCAAAAACCTGGCCAAGATCTACAGATTTTGTTAACACAGCCTAACTTCTGAGGAGAACTCCTCGAGGCTATTGTGTGTGACTAGGCTCCTGCCTTGCCATGGTTTCCACTTCCCTGTCTCCTCTCTGTGTCTGACTACAGCCCTGATTCCAAATTTCCTGCACCAGCCTGCTTTATTACGGAATTTGGTTTACTAATCTGTCTCACCCTCCCCCCCCCCATCAAAGCACATTTACCTTAATTTACCTGACTGAAGTCTGAATCAGTTCCACCTAGCAGTCACCAGCCACAGCTGATATTTGCTTTTGTCAGCCTAAGAATCTTCTGTTACCATTCTTACCTTGAATCTACGTATTCACTCTCACCTCTTCAAGCTGTGTTCCCTTTATCCTAGTCCTGCTACTGCTGCTGCTGCTAAGTCACTTCAGTTGTGTCTGACTCTGTGTGACCCCATAGACGGCAGCCCACCAGGCTCCCCCATCCCTGGGATTCTCCAGGCAAGAATACTAGAGTGGGTTGCCATTTCCTTCTCCAATGCATGAAAGTGAAAAGTGAAAGTGAAGTCCATCAGTCGTGTCCGACTCTTAGCGACCCCACGGACTGCGCCTACCAGGCTCCTCCATCCATAGGATTTTCCAGGCAAGAGTACTGGAGTGGGGTGCCATTGCCTTCTCCTTATCCTAGTCCTAGGCCTTATCTAATTTCCAGTAGATTTGGGATTATAATTGATTATATGACTTGTCTATTCTTTGACATTTATTCACTCACATCCAATGCATTCAAAATATAATCATTGAGTGTCTACTACTAGTCACTGTGATAGATACTAAGGATAAAGCAGTGAACAAGACAGACATGGTCTCTGCTTCTGTGGAGTTTAAAATTTAGCAAGAGAGATAGTCATTAATAATCACAGTAATGAATGTGCTCAGTAGCTCAGTCGTGTACAT
>NW_011494939.1:6368401-6369204 GCF_000754665.1 Bison bison bison
ATGTGGACTCCTTTGTTGGACAACTTTGGCTCAAGGTCTTGCAGAAGTTTCCTTAGACTGCCTGGTAGTCTCAACTGCTTCTATCCAACCTTTTCTCTTCTTTCCCTCCTTACTGGTCAGGCTTCACTCACAGCTCCTTCTCTATTTTCTTTCACACAATCATTTCTCCTAATAAAATCTTGCCGTGTTTAATCTTGTTTTGACAAGATCTTCTTGGAGGTATAGAATAACATAAGCAGAGTGGGTATTTGAGATTCAGGGAACAGTGTTTACTTCCTAGGCCTAGATCTGAGTCACATGACTTGATAAGAAAACCCAAAGCTGTGAGGCTTCAAGAAAACTTAGTGGTTGGTAGCTGTATATGCATGACCAGGCTATCAGGAATAATAAAGTCAAGAGGGGTGAGGAGGAAGATGCTGGGGCACTGGCTGCAAGCCCTGCTGTTGCCTTCTGCCATCCAAAAGCTGGGGAAAGATCTCTGAGTGTCTTGGGGACGCTAGTATTTTCATTCGGCACCATCTTACATGGCTGGCTCTGGTTTGTCTGCCTGGCTTCAGATGTCACCCTTTTCCCCCACGATTACCAAGTGGTTGCTGCATCATCAAGTGAGGAAATACTGGGTAACACAGTAGATAATTTGGAATCCAGGCTTTACTTCTTTCCTAAAGATGATCTCATTTGGTCAAGGTCTGTCTTCCAACTTCCAAAAATCTCATTTTTCTTGGTTTGGGCTTTTCCACAAGTTCTTTGCTATGTCTTTTGTCTTTGTAAACATGAAATGTTTTATTTTCTTCACTCAATTA
>NW_011494939.1:6369938-6373221 GCF_000754665.1 Bison bison bison
TGGGAGCGATGTGTCTTAGCCACTGGACCACCCAGGAAGTCGCACAGCTCTCTTCTTGAAGAGGCAGGTGTGTGTTCTGAAAAGAATGGGAACAGAGATGGAATGTCGACTCTACCACTTCCTACGTGTGAGACTTCGTGGAAGTTAATTTTATGAGCTTCGATTTTCTTGTTTATAAAATGGAGATAACACCACCTACCCCCCAGGATAGTTGTGAGGATTAAATGAGTTATGGTATAGAAAAAAACCTGGTACATAGTAGGTACAGAAAATATTAGCTCCCTTTTAGCTCCCATACCAGTGAAAGTCTTGGCAGAGCTAGTTCCATTTTGGTGTTCCCACATTTCATTTATCTGAGGACAAATAAGTCCTTTTTCTTGTGCATTACCTTTTATTATTCAAATCTTCAATGCATTCGAAACTCATATGGCAAATAATTGGCCCATCATAAAGACAAGGAGCTTACAGGGCTACAGAATGAAAACCTGAAAACTGCTAATTAGACTCCATTCATTCATTCACCTATTTATTCACCTAATATTTCTCCTATTATGTCTCCCCTGTGTGAGGCTAAGTGTCCCCAAGGCTTACATTTTCAGGATAGATCATAGCATGGAATTGGGAGCTATGTAAAATTTGTCAATCATATATCAGGATCCCAAGAGATTCTGGGCCACATCCCAATAGAGGAAATAGTTCAGTTCAGTTCAGTCACTCAGTCGTGTCCCACTCTTTGCGACCCCATAGACTGTAGCACGCCAGGCTTCCATGTCCATCACCAACTCCTAGAGTTTGCTCAAACTCATGTCCATCACCAACTTGATGGACATGAGAAGGAATATCATACTAGTAATTCAGTCTCTCTGGAGGCCCTGGTGACCCTCCATGCTGTGCGAGTCAGCTTTTCCTCTCCAGCTTTTCCACTACCTAGCTATAGAAGACTGGGCAAGTTACTTAGCCTCGAAGACTTTGTTTTTTCATTTGCAAAATGAAGTGAATATAAATATTTTCCCTCAAAAGTTGTTATGACAATTAAATGAACTATCCTGTATAAAGTGCTTACCACAATGCAAGGCCCATAATAAGTACCCACTATCTATCACCTTTCACCACCATTATCACCGTCATTATTATTCAGGTTGTGTTAAGTCACTTCAGTCGTGTCCAACTCTGCAGCCCTTTGGACTATAGCCCGCCAGGCTCCTCTGTCCATGAGATTCTCCAGGCAAGAATACTGGAGTGGATTGCTATACCCTCCTCCAGGGGATTATTCAGGTTAAGTGACTCTAATAGTTTGTAGGCCCAGATTTTAAATATTCACACCATTTTCCCTTTTCATCTGGAGGAGGATGGGGATGACAGATGTGAATGCCAACGCTACCACTTAGTAGCTCTGAGACCTTCAGTAAGTCATTTAATATTGCTAAACCACAATTTTCAGATCTTTAAAACAAGAGACTAATGGTCCCTATTTCATAAGACTGTTGGGAATATTCCATGAGATAATGGAGAAAGGCACTTAGCCCAGTGCCTAGAAGAACACTTATTAGAAGTCAGCTATCAGAATCACAAAGTTAGTTTTCTATCATCTCTGACCTCTCTTCTTGTCCTCCTTTCCATCTCCTTTTTCTGGGGTGGGGCTCTGTTCAGAGGAGGGAAAAGATAATTGTGCAAGGGAACAATCTCTTTATCTCTAGAAAGACCTACTTTTACTTTATAATATAGGCAGTGAGACCTCCTTTGGCTAAATCTCTCCATTTCAGCCTATGCCCTGGGCTTTATCTTTTATCCCCAAAGTGTCCATAATCGTGTTTTACTGAAGAGAAAAATAGCATCCCACCACACATATACACACACACTCCCCAGTTAAATTCTGCTATCTTCTCCCTCGTATGGCTCCTATCAGTTTTAAACATCAACTTTCCCTTCATGTAATACAATGGGTCACTAAATAAGAGATTTCAGGCGTCAGCCTCAGACTAAGAAGTCTCATTGACTATACTGTGCGTGCTCACCACCTCCGCCAATTTCAGTCTAGAAACATCTCCCAGCCATTAATGTCAAATGCAATGTGCTCAGCCTCCGACAGTCTCCACCAGTCTGTCTGAGGATGCTTTGGCACGTAGGTGCATAAATGCCTCTCTGATCTGCAGAAGCCTTCAGATCAGCCCTGTGGGGAGAGAGGGGAAAGCGATGTATGTAGTGGGGGATGGGGGAGTGGGGGAGAGCAGAAATCCACTGAATCACAAAGCACTTACTTACCAGGTTATAAGACACATTACACTAAACAGCTTGAACAGTCCATTTGCTGAAAAGACATTTAATTATTTCAGTGAGAGCTAGTTAGAGATGAGAGCCCATAAAATAAACAAAGAGATATAGCGTTTGATTTTAATGTCTTTCTATTTTGCTACAGGCCACAATTTAATTAAAATTCTGAATAGAAATTTTAAGACGACACATTCTCCTCCGTAGCAGCCAGACAATAGAGATAAAATATCCCCAATATCTTCCTGGAATTTGAGACATTTTAGCTAAATGCCCACAGCTAGATGATCTTTGCCAAGTGTCCCCCCACCAGCCCGCCCCTTCCGCTGATGAGAGATGCTTGCTGTCGTTAAGCTCCATGTTTTAAATCTGGGCCAAGTGCCCATGGGTCATAGAAACTTTGCTATTTATTTTAGAGAAAAATGCACAACTGATTATTGGAAAAACTAATCAAACGAGGTAGAGATGAGTATGGCTGTTGTGGGAGAGACGTGGGGTAGTTTTATTGATTGATTTTCATTGGCCGAGCAAGCACTGAATCAGAATTATGATTGTGGATTCTAGTCCTGGCTCTAAAAAATGTATTTTAAACTTCTCAACACTTCAACTTTGCCATCTGTGAAATGGGAAAGGATAGATTGGTGATTCTTTAAGGTTCCTCTGGCTCTAATATTCCATGTCTTTAATATAGTAAGCTAAATATGGCCTAGACTAGACATGGCAACAAATCCAAATAACATGGAAATGGCAGCGGTTCTTCTAACTGTGTTGATCAGGTTCCAGAAGGAATTACACAAATTGACACGTCTATTTCTTGTCCATGTCCAGTGTAAAGAATACACAGAAGAACTGTACAAAAGAGATCTTCACAACACAGATCATCACGATGGTGTGATCACTCACACTTACCTAGAGCCAGACATCCTGGAACGTGAAGTCAAGTGGGCCTTAGGAAGCATCACTATGAACAAAGCTAGTGGAACTGATGGAATTCCAGTTGAGCTATTTCAAATCC
>NW_011494939.1:6373426-6373642 GCF_000754665.1 Bison bison bison
GAAAACGAAGATCATGGCATCCAGTCCCATCACTTCATGGGAAATAGATGGGGAAACAGTGGAAACAGTGTCAGACTTTATTTTTTGGAGCTCCAAAATCCCTGCAGATAGTGAGTATAGCCATGAAATTAAAAGACGCTTACTCCTTGGAAGGAAAGTTATGACCAACCTAGATAGCATATTAAAAAGCAGAGATATTACTTTTCCAACAAAGGT
>NW_011494939.1:6375077-6376113 GCF_000754665.1 Bison bison bison
AAAATAAAAGTCTGTCACTGTTTCCATTGTTTCCCCATCTATTTGTCATGAAGTGATGGGACCAGATGCCATGATCTTTGTTTTTTGAATATTGAGTTTTAAGCCAGCTTTTTCACTCTCCTCTTTCATTTTCATCAAGAGGCTCTTTAGTTCCTCTTCACTTTTATTAATATTATTATTATGAGCATTATTGTAATATGATGTATCTTTTGGTGAGAACTGTGTTGGATACCTGTGCCAGTGGTCTCAGGGAGCATCTCAGGTAGGGTGAAAAATGATGCCTTTGGACAGATGCATAGATTGTGCAGGAAACGCAGCCAATGTCTCCATATTCACCTTAGGACTCTTGAATATCAGTTCTGCCAAAAGTAAGTGCATCTGAGCAATTACAGGTTCAGTTTACCTGGGCCACAGACAACAGTAGCTCCTTTTAGGAGCCATTGATTCCCTCCCCGTGAACAACATGTAATTATAATCTGCATAGACATGATAGAGCAGTGCTCCTCTGGACCCCAAATGGCCAAATATTTGCAACCTTCATGCGTAAAGATGTATATTTACTTTTCTGAAATTGTCATGACAACAGATGTTCATTCACTTCCTGGGGGAAGTGGGCCTCCCTTTTGTAAAAGGCTCTGGTAGGGTAGGTGTGATCATTAACAGACGTGGAAAATAAGTAAGAGAAGTTCAGCCTTCATTGTCAGAGAGCACCTGAAACTTGCAAAACCCCAGCCTCCTCCGTGGCTGTGTCAGGAAACCCAGCTCCCACTGATCTCTCTGCCTCTGATCTCCTGCTAGCACTGACTGCCACTCAGTTTGGCACTTAAGTAGATCCCACCTAAAGGGAAATCTCCCCTTGCCAATTATAGGCCCACTCCAAGAGTCCCCCTGTTCTCCAGTCAAAAGCAGCAGGAGACAGTTGATATTTGAGAGAGCCCCAGCTATTAAGTTAGCCATTTATTCCCCAGGATCCTCTAAGCCACATCCCTGTACCCAGATCACCAGATTAGCTACATAACTGGATAATTGCATGCGT
>NW_011494939.1:6376213-6379124 GCF_000754665.1 Bison bison bison
TGCTTCAGTCATGTCTGACTCTTTGCAACCCCATGGACTATAGCCCACCAGGCTCCTCTGTCCATGGGATTTCCTAGGCAAGAATACAGCAGTGGATTGCCGTTTCCTCCTCCAGGGGATCTTCCTAACCCAGGGATAGAACCTGTGTCTCTTGCATCTCCTGCACTGGCAGGTGGATTCTTTAACATTAGTGCCAGCTGGGAAGCCCGAATAACTGCATAAGGACATATATAGTAATAACTCCCATGTGGCGTTTGATCCCTGGGTCAGGAAGATCCCCTGGAGGAGGACATAGCAAGCCAGTAAAGTATTCTTACCTGGAGAATCCCATGGACAGAGGAGCCTGGTGGGCTACAGTCCACAGGGTTGCAAAGAGTTGGACACGACTTAGCATGCATGTAACTGTAGATAGGCTCTATAAGGAGCCATATTGCTTTTGTCTCCTCCCCATCCCCTTAAAATTGCCATTATAAAATTGTGTTTCATCACAAATGTTAATTTGTGTTTTAATTTTCCTGTTGTTGTATCGTGTTTTTAAGTGAACGTTCTCCCAAATCCATGATGGAAGGAGGAAACACATACATAAATCCTGTTTAGAGTGGACACAACCATCCCCATAATTTGAATTCCATAGTATGTGCTAATGAAGATGAAGACCTGGCAGTGTTTGTTTACTGGGTGGGCTGGGAGCAGGCAGGGAGAGAGTTGTAGGGAAATAAGGGACTTTTGGATACCTGTGGCTTCTGAAGTGTCAAAAAGTATAAAGGAGTTGTCAGCAGAGAAGCTGTGAATGTGGCAGGGTACTGGCTGCCTGAAAAAGGGGAGCCCTCCAGCTCAGCAACCCTAAATTAGCCTGCTGCGCTCTCTCTACTGGCTCCAGGACACCTCCTCCAGATACACTGGCTGCAGTTTCCTGGGGACTCTGGTGTATGTTTGCCTGCTTACACGTCGTCGACTACGCTGGCATGTGAGTGTCCGAAGCCATTTCGAATGGCACCTATGGCACAGGTGCCTGGCATCTTGTCTCCTTTTATCTCGTATGTGATCTGTCATCTGTCTATTGGAATTAGGCCTAAAAATATCTTTGTGGCCAGCTCTGGACCACAGGATGGAAGCCTATTTTGATACGTCATAGAGTGGGATTCTGATCTGCAAGGCCCTTCCAAACTCTCTGGCACTATGAGTCCATGACTAGAAACTGAGACAGATCTTTGAGCTGATTATAGCTACATTCTGGCAACATTCTGGCATAATCTATCCGTCATGATCTTGTGCTTCTGGGAATCAGTAGAAAATATGTTACCATTTTTTTCTCTTAAAGTAAAAACAAAATGTGGACAGCAGATTTCACAAATATTTTAATGGGTAGTTATTTGCTCTACAAAATGACTCAGAAATTCCTTTAAATAGCCAGTTCCTCTGGTGTGCTTAAAATATGGGTCAATTTATTTTTTTTTAAAAAAAGCCTTTTCACGTGCAGCACATTTAGAAATGAGTCTGTTATATAAAGAAAGATACATATGCATGATGGTTTGGGGTTTGGTTTTGAATTGAACAGACTTCACTTGTCCAAATGAATTCACTTCTATCTTTGTCCAGGAAAGTCTTATTTTGACTTTGGGAGCTGAAGGTAATTGGATTAGGATTGTTTTAAAAAAAAAAAAGTCAACAGAGGAGTACCATTCATCCTGTTTCCTGTGGTGGTTTCAGACAACCAGATTCTTGTTACAGAGGAGTCAATGGTCTCAATGGTCCTTTCTATGGACTTCTTCCCTGGGGGGGTGTTAGCAGAAAGTGTGGTATTTTTAATTTTTAGCTGGGATATGTAGACTTTCAAAAGAAGTCAGAAAATTCTGGTAGTATGTGAATCATATGGAAAAGGTCTGTGATTTTTTAGACAAAAGCTGATCTTGAGCATCCCAGAAAGATTTGTACATAGCCTTAGATTCTTTTTGGAGTCAATGTCGAGACCTTTTGGAGTGTAAATAGCTCTGAAAGTCAAGAGACGATCCTTACTTTACTGTCTTGTTCTGCCTTTCGAGTGAAACCTGTAAGTATTCAGCTGTGAGGCTTGCTGAGACTTGGCAGGAATGGGGAGAAGGCCAGCACTGAGCTGAACCAGGGTAAAGGCTCTCATCCGAGGGGGTGGCCAGCTATCCAAGTCCCAGCATCCGAGAACAAGGGGCCAGTTTCATCTTGAATTAGGCAGTTATGTCCAGAGGGTCTCATCTCATGGTTTGTGCCCAGTAGCACAGGTAGAGCTAAGAGCTAGGCACGTGGTGATAGAGAAGTGGGAAGGAGTGTCTGTCCAGCTTCAGGATGACTTCGGCTAGTTGCTAGGGAGAGAGGGACGGGTCTAATACAAGAGGAAAAGGAGTGATCCAGGCTGGATTCCAGGTCCAACAGAAGACATCAGGGAAGATTCAGGAGCTATTGAAGAAGCACGGTCATGCCAGTTATACTTAGAGCTGCTTTTTAGTAATCACTTACTGTATGTCACAGATTATTTAATCCTTGCAACAACTCTATGCGGTTTTCTCCTTTGACATCAAATATGTTGTATCTTTTCCAACACCAACCATTCCTCTAATCCTTTGACAGCAACTGGGTATCCCACAGTTGGATTCAGTTCTGATACTCACTACCCAGAGTCAGCCTGGATTTTCCTGGTTATGGGCTCAGTCCCACAAGATTGCCCTCACTTCAGAAGCCAGTCGCAAATGGGGTCCATAGGTTATCGGCACTTCTGCACAGCTGACTATCCGATTCAGGAATTCCCCCAACTTCCCCCTTCAGGTTCGATAGTTCACTACTTCAGGTTTTGATAGGTCATAAAGAAAGCTGAACACCTAAGAATTGATGCTTTTGAACTGTGGTGTTGGAGAAGACTCTTGAGAGTCCCTTGGACTGC
>NW_011494939.1:6379832-6380145 GCF_000754665.1 Bison bison bison
ACTTTGGTCTTTCTGGTGACCAGTCTCCATTCTGCAATTATTCAGGGGCCCCTACCTGAAGTCAGTCATTTGCATAAACTCTGGTATTGAAAAGCACTCATTAGGAATAACAAAAGTCACTCCTGTTCCTCACAAAATTCCTAGGGTTTTAGGAGCTTTACAACAAGAATCAGGGACAAAATCCAAATTTGTTTTTATTATACTACTGCTAGGTATTTTTATTCTTATCTTCAGTTCAGTTCAATTCAGTTGCTCAGTCATGTCTGACTCTTTGCGACTCCATGGACTGCAGCACACCAGGCCTCCCTGTCCA
>NW_011494939.1:6380245-6380712 GCF_000754665.1 Bison bison bison
ATGCTGAAGCTGAAGCTCCAATACTTTGGCCACCTGATGTGAAGAACTGGCTCATTGGAAAAGATTCTGATGCTGGGATAGATTGAAGGCAGGAGGAGAAGGGGCAACAGAGGATGAGATGGTTGGATGGCATCACCGACTCGATGGAGGTGAGTTTGAGCAAGCTCTGGCAGTTGGTGATGGACAGGGAGGCCTGGTGTGCTGAAGTCCATGTGGTCGCAAAGAGTCGGACACGACTGAGCAACTGAACTGAACTGAACAATGACTCACAGAACTCTTGCCTTACCTTGAGCGCTTTACTTTACATAAGCACTTTACTTATGGTTACTAATTTATTATAATGGATGGAACTCGGGAATAGCCAAATGGAAGAGATGCATAGGACAAGGGACCGAGCTGAGGAGCACAGAGCATCTGTGTCCTCTCTGGGTGTGCCATTTCCAAGCCCATTGATGTGTTCACCAATG
>NW_011494939.1:6381012-6382206 GCF_000754665.1 Bison bison bison
GGGTAGTGTCATCTGCATATCTGAGGTTATTGATACTTCTCCTGGCAATCTTGATTCCAGCTTGTGCTTCCTCTAGCCCCACATTTCTCATGATGTACTCTGCATATAAGTTAAATATTTTACAGATAAGGAATCTTAGGCGCAAAGAGGTGAAGTAACTTGCTTAAAGTCACAGAGCTGGGAATTAAGGGGTAGACCTAGAAATTGAACCATGTCTTAGCTGCTGTTGAAACCCTGTACTTAACTAGCATCCTGCTTATAAACCACATAGTGGAAGTCAGGGCAGAGGCTAGAGACAAGGATTGCTGAAGCTCAAATGGCTCCCTGCATATACACTGCTGAGGACAGACAAGCCCTTAGGTATCAGACAATAGAGAAAATAAAATTCCCAAGCAAACAAAACAAAAATTAAAGCTCAGCTTTGCCAAAAAAACCACGACATAACAAAAAAGGTAGTAATGCTGAGGAACATTTTTACTATTATTTTTTGAAATTTAGGGATAACTCTAATCCGTATGACCCCAGTCACATGTCGGCAGGAAACTGGGTTTGGGGGAGGAGTTTCAAGAAGCAACGGGAAGCTGCATTCATCACACCTTTCTGAAGTGCATGTCTGCTATTTGCCACTCTGTTAACAATCCCCTTCCGCCTTTGGTAGCTCAGTCGGTAAAAGAATCTGCCTGCAATGCAGGAGACCCAGGTTCAATCCTTGGCTCAGGAAGATCCCCTCGAGAAGAAAATGGCAAACCACTCCAGTATACTTGCCTGGAAAATCCCATGGACAGAGGAGCCTGGCAGGCTACCGTCCATAGGGTGGCACAGAGTCAGACACGACTGAGCAACTAACACTGCTAACAATGCCCACAGAAGACAAAAGGTAGAATGTAAAAAGACATTAGTCCGGAGTTCATCAGGTTAAAATATGTCAACTCCTTAAGAGCAAAACAAGTCTCTTGGGCGCTCTGTCACCAGCCACCAGTCTTCAGCTTGTGGAATCAGCCTTGCCTGGTCTAATCTTATCTCCCCAGCTCCTACAGTTGTGTAAGTGATAGCAAGGTCCTGAGAATTGAGTCAGTCTAGATTGGAGAAGGCAATGGCACCCCACTCCAGTACTCTTGCCTGGAAAATCCCATGGATGGAGGAGCCTGGTGGGCTACAGTCCATGGGGTCGCTAAGAGTCAGACATGACTGAGT
>NW_011494939.1:6382306-6383702 GCF_000754665.1 Bison bison bison
GCATTCGAGGAGGAAATGGCAACCCACTCCAGTGTTCTTGCCTGGAGAATCCCAGGGACGGCAGGGCCTGGTGGGCTGCCGTCTATGGGGCTGCACAGAGTCGGACACGACTGAAGCGACTTAGCAGATTGGTTGGGATTCCCTGGTGGCTCAGACAGTAAAGAATCTGCCTGCAATTCAGGAAGACAGGATTTGATTTGATTTGATTTGGGTCGGGAAGATACCCTGGAGAGGGAATGACAACCCACTCCAGTATTCTTGCCTGGAGAATTCCATAGATAGAGGAGCCTGCCAGACACGAGTCTATGGGGTCACAAAGAGTCAGACACGACTGAGTGACTAACACATACAGATTGCTTGTTATCCAGGGAGGCATGCGGCTCCATTTCCACTGTGGAGACACAAACTTATAGCTCTTTCTTTGGTCCTTTGTTGTTGTGGTTGTTTAGTCACTAAGTTGTGTCCGACTCTTTGAGACGCCATGGACTGTAACCCGCACTTCTTACATCTTCTGTTTTGACAAGCAGGTTCTTTACATCTAGCGCCACCTGGGAAGCCCATTTGGTCCCTTAGTCTGCAGTAATTCACTGAATACTGAATGAGGGCCAGATACTGTGCTTGGTACATTCAGAGAGAAAATATAGGTTACTATCAAGAAGAAAATAATATTGTGTAGACATAAAGGTGTTGGAGGGTACAGAATGGGAGAAAGAAGTCAATATAGTTCAGAGTTGAATAGGGTATGGTCCTGTTATAAATGAGTCAAGCAGTTAAAAATGTAGCCTTTTAAGGAGGGCATGGCTGCTTAAAAGAGCCAACTCAAATTGTCAGACCAGCCATAGTAAGCTTTTTTAACACTCGAGCTCAATAGAGTCTCTTCAAGTGTAATGATAGTACCCCCAAGGTGTGTGGGGAAGAGCACTGGAGCACAGGAGCCAGAAGATTGGGATGCTAATTCAAGCTCTACCACTAACTTTTTGTATGATTTGGAGCAAATCACATAACCTCTCTGTCTTAGAGTCCTTCTCTGTAATTGGAAAAAAAAAAAAAAAAAAAACAGGCTTGATTTTTCTTTTCAAACATCCAATCCAAACATGCAAGTAAAGCAGGACTTTAAACTGATTCTTGACTTCTGCTTTGCTCTTCCCCCACCTGCTCTCTGGACAAAGAATTTCAACACTCTTCTGGCCCACATGACAATCTTAAGTTGGAAAACCCTAAGGTCCCTTCCAGCTCTAAAATTTCATGATTTTTTTTTTTGTGGCAGTGTAAATGTGGGCTTTGGATACGTTACTTTGATCCTGTAAAGATTGATTGGCAGTCAGCCAGAAGATATGTTCTGGTCAGATATGGGAGTTAGTGCTGGCCAAGTAAAAAACTCTGCAGAGAAAACTGG
>NW_011494939.1:6384456-6393674 GCF_000754665.1 Bison bison bison
TAGTGGCTGTGCGTGTGCTTCTCAATGCAGTGGCTTTTGTTGTTACAGAGCGTGGGCTCTAGGGTGCGAGGGTTCAGTTTTCCCGTGGCATGTGGGGTCTTCCTGCACCAGGGATTGAACCTGTGTCCCTGCATTGCAAGGTGGATTCTTAACCGCTGGGCCACTGGGGAAGTTCTAATTTTTTTTTTTATTGAAGTATAATTGATTTACAATGTTGTGTTCGTCTATGTGTATAGCAAAGTAATTGTTATACATATATGTATGTATATATATACATATGGATTCTTTTTCAGATTATTTTCTATTATAGGTTATTACAAGATATTGCATATAGTTCCCTGTGCTATACAGTAGGTCCTTGTTGTTTATCTACTTTTTAACCATTTTATAATCACCCGCTGTGTGGCAGGCACTGAACCAAATTCTCTGTGTAAGTTCCACCTTTCACTCTCACAATAAACCAATGAGATATTATTGTTTTCTGATCTCCATTTTTTTTTTCAGAGTAGGAAATTGAAGCTTAGAGAGAATGTAGACTTTTCCCACACAGCAGAGGAAAGGAGGCTTCTTAAGGTGCTGGCAGCTCCCAGAGCCATGTTAGATAGGGTTTGAGTAGTCAAGAAAGTGTATCTTGGGTTTGAAAAAAAGGATAGAATCTAGAACCCTCAAAGGAGGGACTGAGTGTCTCCAGTGACTGGGTTAAGTGATAGTTGGTTAAGTTGGAGGAGAAACAATAAGAATTTGATGTTGAATCAGATATGTGAACGAAGGTATCACATTTGTTTGGTTTGGTCTTGTTTGGAGGCCCCGTCATTTTCTTCAAAGATTATTTTTTGTTTTCATTGTGAATTCTTTGTTAGTAATAGAATACATAAACTGGATGTCTAGGGCTTGCCCGTAGAGAGGAATGCTCTATTTCTGTACAGACACGTCTGCCCACGGAGATAAAGTGTCGAGTCTGATGATAATTCCCCTTTAGGGAGGCACTGTACTAAATTTATGGGCTGATTTGATGTTCACTTCAGTTGGCACCATTTAAATTCATTGATCTTTAAAGCTTGGTAGCCTATATCAGGGAAGCAATCAATAATTTTGTACTTGGTAAGAATTTAACTGTAACCAAAAGATGGAGTGCTTTTTTTGTCATGGCTCTTTATTGTAAACAGAATTTATGCTTTTTGGGTGGTAATCAGAATAAATGAAAAATGAGAGTTTTCTGTATTCCTACTATGCTCTCAGACAAGTCACAGTCACACTCATTCATAGTCAGGTTAAGAGGCATAGAATTCAAATTGTCATAAATATGAGATTCATGGTTTCTACTTAAGTATGATGGAAATGATTTATTAATATAGTACTCATCATGCTATTGTGTTTGAAAAGATCTTTTAAAAATCTTTTATTAAATATCAGTAAGAGAAAATTATATCTGTCTTGATAAGAATTTAATTCGAATCACTGTCCACGAGTACAAGTTAATACTGCTGTGTGTTTTGTTTTGCATACATTTCCTACAGAAACATATCTATTTTCTTAGATCTGTAATGGTTGCTAATTGGATGCTAACTATTAGTTTGATCACGTATTGATTGTAATGCAGCCTATATCCTACTTGTATAAAGCAATCCTCAGAATTTTCAACAAGATTATACAATCCTGTTGATCAGTTCAGCCTTGGTTACTCTGGAGTATTTTAAGAACTCCATTTGGGCCCACCTCTTCTTTTGGTCGCTCCTATTGACCCTCTCTTCTTGATCTGTTCTTAAGTTTCCACCATTAAAGTAACTCTGAAAAGCCATGCCAAAATATTCAGACCTGATCACCACGCTCTGTTTCAAGATGATTTATCAGATTAGTTAATTGTTACCTTGAAAGACAAATCTTAACCCTGAAAATATTGTTTGTGTAGTGAATAGTGTTTGGGAAGTCAAGAGATATGGGGGCCTAGGCTCTGCCCTGGGATAGGTCACTACCCCTTTCTGGGCCCCAAACTCCTCATCTGTTGCATTAGGCTGAATAATGCTACCCTCCCCAACATGTCCATGTTGCAAGCTGGGAATGTTACCTTATATGGCAAAGGGGACTTTGCAGATGTGACTAGGTTAAGGATCTTTTTTTAAATTGTGTGTGTTTGTGTGTGTGTGTGATCTTAGTTCCCCAACCAGGGACTGATAAGCAGCTCTAGTAGTTTTATGGTGGTGAATGGATAAGGAAGATGTCATATATATATATATACACACACACACACATATGTATACACACAGACACAATGAAATACGACTCAGCTATAAAAAAGAATGAAAATTAGTCATTTGCAGTAACATGGAGGGACTTGGAGGGTATTATGCTTAGTGAAATAAGTCAGAGAAAGACAAATATTGTATATCACTTATATGCGGAATATAAAAAATAAAACAAGCTAGTGAATATAGGGGAAAAAAACAGACTCACAGATATAGAAAACAAACTAGTGGTTATCAGTGGGGAGAGAGAAGGGATGAGGGGCAAAATAGGGGTTAGGAATTAAGAGGTACAAACTGCTATGTATAAAATAGATAGCTTACAAGGATATATTGTACAGCACAAGGAATATAGCCAACAGTTTATAACATATGTATGTATATTTATAATGTATGTATTCTATCTTCTCTATCCATTCATCTCTTGTTGGACACTTAGGTCGCCTCTCTATTTTGACTCTTGTAAATAATGCTGCTATGGACATTACAGTATGTGTTGTTGTTGCTATTTAGTTGCTCCAACTCTTTGCAACCCATGGACTGTAGCCCTCCAGGCTCCTCTGTCCATGGGATTTCCCAGGCAAGAATACTGGAATGGGTTGGCATTTCCTTCTCCAGGGGATCTGTCTTTTCAAATTAGTGTTTTTATTTTGGGGGATTTATACCCAGGGGTGGAACTGCTGGGCCATATGGTAGTTCTATTTTCAGTTTTTGGAGAAACCTCCATACTGATTTCCACAGTGTCTGCTCCAATTTACATTCCTACCAACAGTGTACAAGGGTTTCCCTTTCTTCATATTCTCACCAACATTAGTTTTTTGTGTTCTTTTTGATGATGGCCATTCTGACAAGTGTGAAGTAGTATCTCATTGTAGTTTTAATTTGCATTTCTTGAGTAACCAGTGATGCTGAGCATCTTTTCTGTGCCTGTTAGCCATCTTTGGAAAATGTCTATTCAGGTCTTCTGCCCATTTTTTAATCAAGTTGTTTTTTTTTTTTTTTTTTTTGATGTTGAGTTGTATGAGCTGTTTATCTATTTTGGATATTAATTCCTTAACGGTCATATTATTTGCAACTATTTTCATTGAATAGATTGCCTTTTCATTTTTGTCAATGGTTTTCTTTGCTGTGCAAAAACTTTTAAGTTTAATTATGTTCCGTTTGTTTATTTTTGCTTTTATTTCCTTTGCTTTAAGAGACAGATCTAAAAAATACTGATTTATGTCAAATATTTTTGTAAATTACTGATTCAATTTCATTACTGGTAGTTGGTCTATTCACTTATTGTTGTTGCTGAATCACTAACTCGTGTCCAACTCTTTGTGACCCCATGGACTGTAGCTTGCCAGGTTCCCCTGTCGTTCACTATCTCCTGCAGTTTGCTCAAATTCATGTCCATTGAGTTGGTGATGTTATCTCACCATCTTATCCTCTGTTACCCTCTTCTCCTTTTGCCTTCAATCTTTCCCAGCATCAGGGTCTTTTCATATTTTTTCTTCCTGGTTCAATCTTAGGAGATCACACATTTCTAGGAATGTGTCCATGTCCTCGAGATTGTGCATCTTATTGGCACATGGTTGTTTGTGGTACTCTCGTATGATCTTTTGTATTTCTGTGGTGTAGGTTGTAATTTACCCTTTTTCATTTATGATTTTTTGATTTGGGCCCTGTCTTTTTTTATAGTCTAGCTAAAGGTTTATCCATTTTTGTTTATATTTTCAAATCATTAGCTCTTAGTTTCATTGATCTTTTCTACAATAGGAAAAATAGAAATATGGATTTTTAAAAATTTTATTTATTTTTAATTGAAGGAACCAATATTGTAAAGAACTATGAATTTTTAGGTAAAATCTCCCACATTTCAGTTGTGTCTGACTCTTTGTAACTCCATGGACTAACTAGTAGCCTGCCAGGCTCCTCTGTCCATGGGATTTCTCAGGCAAGAATACTGTAGTGGGTAGCTATTCCCTTCACCAGGGGATCTTCCTGACCCAGGGATCGAACCTGGGTCTACTACACTGCAGGCAGATTCTTTACCATCTGAGCCACTAGAGGGTTGGCCCTAAAATCTCCCACATTTCAAATGTTAACTTTTTAAAAGTGATGCAAGTCACTGTGTGGGCCACACAGAACATGGCTGAAGGCCTCCAGTTTTCATCTTTTGATTTACATAATGTTACCAACTTTATCTTCTCTACTCCAGCCTCCATCAATGCCAGGCATAGTTGCCAATGTCTTACTCTGAAATGAGAGTGAGAACATAAGCCAGCCCCTTGTTAGAGATAAAGAATGAATGTGAAGAAAAGGAAATTAGAGAGGAAAAGAGAAAAAAAAGATACTATTGTCTGTCTCCTTGCCACATCAATATTGCCTGAGCTGTCTTTCTCATGTATAGATATATGTCTAAGGAGAGTAATTGCATTTTATGAACAACAAATTGGTACAGATGATCTGACAGTGGAACATAATGTTTGAATGTGGGCATTTCCAGGACAATTAGGGAAACATGACAAGAGTCCTAAGAAAAATGCAAATAGAAGTGCCTCTTAGGGATTCACTATCTGGCCTTCTTTCTAGGTATAGCCTCCTGCCCCAGGGTCTTCTGTGGTTTTTTTTTGTTTTTAATATTTATGTATTTAGCTGCTCTGGGTCTTAGTTGCAGCATGTGGAATCTAATTCCTTGACTAGGGATTGAACCCAGGCCCCCTGGGTGGAGTCTTAGCCATTGAACCACCAGGGATATCCCCTGTGGTTTCATTTTCTTAATACCTCAGTAAGTAAAACCCCTGGTATGGACCCACCTTCTAGTAAATTGCAGATACACGGAGGCTCTGGTGCTCTGGCTCTTGTTCAGAGCACTGAAGAACCTAGCTGATTCCACCCTGGCCTGCAGTAGTCCCCTGTTGCTGTGCTTAGGGTGCAGGCTCACTTCAAACTGCTTCCTGTATTGGCTGGCGTGGAAGTGCATGGGGAGCGCTGTCAGGTCCAAGTCAAGTGCCTTCTCATTAAGTCCCTCCTCAGCAAAAGTTAGGACTGATTTGACATTGGGGTGGTTTAGTTTTGGAAAGCCACTAGAACCGAGCTGAGGCTGAGACTTGAGGGAATGGCTATAAAGGGAGGGAGACTGAAAGGCCACCTTGGCGTCAGGAAACACTCTGGTCTCTGAGTCAGCAAGACATGAACTGAATTAAGCCTACCTGCTACCCGTTGGAGCCCGGGCCTAGATCCTCTCTAGGAGCCCTCCAGCTCTGGCCCTGTATCATTTGCTAGTACCGTCCTTTAAAAAAAAGGCAAACTGAAAGGAGGTCAAGTGGCTGTGTGGCCAGACCACATTTCTGTCTTTTGCCATGCATGTTTTCTTGCCCTGCTGCCTAGACCCCGTGGTCTTCTTGACTTCTTGTTTAGATCCATACTAGCCACAGTAGCCTTAAATCCAAACATATCCAAATCAGTAAGTGTAACTGTTCATGTTCTGTTCAGTGCTTTCCGCTTCTCTGCCTGCCACTCTTGGGCTCGTGGGCTTAGATTTGGATTTGTTGATGGTCCCTTATTTGACTTCTGAAGTGCTGAAGAGTAATATTACTTCCGAATGGGGTGTGAGAAGGGGTGAGGCAGAGCTCTTTCTTGGACTTTGAGTTCTGGCTCCTGTCTGTTGAAAGTAAGACCGACGAGCAAGGTCCATTTGTTTAATGGGCTTCTCCCTGCCTACTCATTCACTCACTTCTAGTCCTTACATGTTGCTGGTGTTTGTTGACTATTGTAGAATATGTACATGCACTGAGTGGTTTGGCTGTGAATGTGGGTTTTATAGACTCATGAAATGTCAAAGACTAAGGAGCATTGGAGGGAATCTCATCCACCAAAGCTCTCATTTATAGATAAAGAAACTGAGGCCCAGAGATGTGAAGTGGCACAGTGATTTCATAGCAGAGCTAGTAGAAGAGCTCAGAGCTCCTGTTATATATTTTTTCAATCTAAAGCTCTCCATCTTTATTATTTCCTAACATGTGCTGGCCACCTAGGTCAATTGTGAAGATCAACCATCTCCTCATTCATGACTCTGGTACTTTCCTTTCTAAGACTCTGATAAATATTATTAATTCAGCATGGGGACTTCCCTGGTGGTCCAGTGGTTAAGAATCAGCCTTCCAATATAGGGGACACAGGTTCTGTCCCTGGTTGGGGAACTAAGATGCTGTGGAGCAACTAAGCCGGCAAGCCCCAGCTACTGAGCCCATGCTCTAGCACCCAAGCTGTGCAACAAGAGAAGCCAGTGCACTGCAATGAGAAGCCCTTGTGCTGCAACTAGAAAAGCTCCCGAGCACCACAACTAGAGGAAAAAGCCTGTGCATTTCAATGATTGAGCTTCCCTGGTGGCTCAGCTCGTAAAGAATCTACCTGCAACACGGGAAACCTGGGTTCGATCCCTGGGTTGGGAAGATCCCCTGGAGAAGGGAGAGGCTACTCACTCTAGTATTCTAGACTGGAGAATTCCATGGACTGTATAGTCCATGGGGTTGCAAAGAGTCGGACATGACTAAGCAACTTTCACTCACTCACTCACTGCAATGATGACCCAGTCACCAAAATCAATCAATCAATCAATCTAGCATGAATGATAGCTACTGTGGAAAATGTTGCTAGTGAAAATGATGCTTCCAAGTTACAAGATTATCATTATATCCAGTGGAGGCTCAGACTTACTAATAAGAGGAAACACTTAAAATGTACATATATTTTGCAACTATCACCATCTCTAATTACTATTAGTACAGTTTTAGTTGCTTAGATACCTATACTCATGGTAACTGTTTTTAAAAAAAACCTCATGTTTAAAAAACTATGTTGTACTTTTTTCTTTTTAATCTCAGTATTGTGTATGGAGTAGATGCTTAATACATATGTATAGAATGAAATAAATGCTTCACCACAATTCTAGGTTTTGCTATTCTATCCATTGGCCCAGGCCTCCCAGGGGAAGCTATTCTATCCATATGCTCTGAGCTGCAGGAAATCTGATGCTGTTTCCTAGTGCTGCAGGAAAAATAAAGGCTCTATGATGTATTTTCTAGTGGCATCTGTATATCATATAGAGAGGGCTTAGAATGTTCTTCCTCATCAGCACAAAGTTCCAGGCCAATGTTAAAGTAAAGTATTATTGTAAGGAGCCTACCTAGGTAAGTTTATGTTGTACTTTTTGGCCGTCTTGATGACACCCTTTATTTTCAGCTACTTTTTCCTCCCACCCGCATCTCTAGATATAGTGCTTCTCAAACAATTCTGTTTTTCTTAATGATGGAGAAAAGTAAAGGTGGACCCTCTAGCAAGTCAACGAGTAGTTTAAAGTGGCTTCATGCAGATACCCAATTTTTGTTTAAGTTTGTGCTCAATTTTTTTAATTCATGAAAAGTTTTTATTCTGCTCCATCCATTGTTTCAATAGAATATCAGTATTTGCTCCCAAATTTGGGGGTAAAGTTTCTTCTCAGGAAAACGTGCCATGATTAGCTCATGTGGGATTCTTTGGGGACACTTGGGCCACATTGTCAGGGCCCAGATAGAAGATGATGGAACTAGAGAAGAACCTGATGTATCCATCCCCTGAAGCACCTCATCATTCTTAGCCTGAAGAGGTTATCTGCTTCTTTAGATTTAGGGCAGTCATTTTCAGATAACTCTTAAAAACCCATTAAAGTAATGCTTTCTTCAAAAACAAGGCTGTTGAAAAACAAATATCATATATTGTTAATAACGCATGTATATGGAATCTAGAAAAATGGTACAGATGAACCCATTTAAAAAGCAGAAATAGACACACAGACATAGAGAACAAATTTATGGTCATTAAGAGGGGAAAGGAGAGGTGGGATGAACTGGAAGATTTAGATTGATATACATACCCTACTGTGTATAGAATAGGTAACTAACAAGAATCGACTGTATAGCTTAGGGAACTCTACTGAATGTTCTGTGGTGACCTAAATAGGAAATACAGAAAGAGGGGATATATGGACGCATTGAATATGTAAAGCTGATTCACTTTGCTGTACAGCAGGAACTAACACAACATTGTTAAGCAATTATACTCCAATTTTTAAAAAAGCAAAGCAAAACAAAACAAAAACAAGGCTGTCACAAAAGCTAATATGTAAGATTTGGGTTTGCTCTGGTTAAAGCATGGGACTGAGGGGCCAGAGTTTTATTCCCTTGGGTCCCTTCCCTTCTCCTAGTAATGGGTCACTGGGGGCTCTGTATGTAGCTTGAAAATCATTAAACTAGGGTGAATCCATTCTTCATCCAGATCAGCTATTGTTCATTCATTAAATATCCATTCACTCAACAAGCATTTGTTGAATGACTACTATGTGCAGGCAGTGTTCTGACACTACTGATATAGTGCTGAATAAAACAGATCAAATTTCCTGCCCGCATGGAGCTAACATTCTAGTGGTCAAACAACTAGCATGATAAATAATGTAGAATGCATGGTTTCCTAGCTAATGACAATCCTAAGAAGAGCGTAAAACAGGGAAGGGAGACTGGAGATGTCAGGATATTTGTCTTGCAATTTTATCAAGTGTGGCTGGGGAAGGGATTGAGAAAGAGATGAGAAAATGAATTTTGAGTAAAGACTTGAAGGAGATGGAGAAGGTAGTCCTGCAGAGATCTGGTGAAAAAACCTTCCAGGTGGAGGAAAGAGCAAGTGCAGAGCCCTGAGGTGAGTGTGTGCTTGGCAGCTTCAAGAAACAGTGAGGCTTTCACTGTGAGTGAAATAAGAAGTCCCTGGAGGGTTTTGCTGCTAAGTCGCTTCAGTCGTGTCCGACTCTGTGCGACCCCATAGACGGCAGCCCACCAGGCTCCCCCGTCCCTGGGATTCTCCAGGCAAGAACACTGGAGTGGGTTGCCATTTCCTTCTCCAATGCATGAAAGTGAAAAGTGAAAGTGAAGTCGCTCAATCACGTCAGACTCTTTGCGACCC
>NW_011494939.1:6393774-6394875 GCF_000754665.1 Bison bison bison
CAGAGACTTCATGGTTTCCAGTCCCAGTCACTTGAGGCGACATTCCAGTTGGCATGTGTACAGACAATCTTTTGCTCTCACCCTTAACCAAGTGGGTTAGATAAACATGTCCACACTTTCTCTCAAGGACCCCTAGGGATGACTTGTGAAGCTCGGAACCACAGTTCCATGGAACTAGGGCTCATAATCTGCGATCCAGAGAGTTGCTTTTCAATGCCAATGGCCTCCTTAGGGGGCCACAAAAAACTTTGGAATAAAGCAAAGAAAACTTGTTTAGCTACCCAGGCTGCCTTCGTAGAACCTGGGGCAGATCACAAAGCTGGCTTTATCTCACATCATGAATGACTTTATCAAGAGGAAATCCTCTTCAAAGTAACGTCAAGGGCAGGGTTGAGGGGAAAATAAGTAAAACGTGCAACAGGCAGCCCTGAGAGGAGGGATGGCAGATTGGTTCTGCCTAGATCACAGAAGGAGTGATTTTTGTGACTTGTGTGCACAGGAGCTTGCACTTCATTTAGTAACAAAGGGCCAGGCCTCCAGCCCAGTGTGGCTACATCCTGGAGGAACTGCTCAGTCCCGGGTCCAAAGCATGGGAACTGAAACAAGGCCATTGGTCACTCAGTACTGACAGAGGAAAGCCCTGCTGCCTGTGTTAGTGTGGAAGGCAGGGGAAGGCAAGGAGGTTGAGATGGGAGGAAAAGTAGATGGAGTACAGGAAAAAGTATCAGGAATTCTAGGAAGTGAGCTGAGGGTGGATCCAGGAAGCTTTGAGGAGTAGTTGGCATTTGAATGGTCAGCAGGATTTGGCCAAGTGGAAAGGGGAAAGGAACAACCTTAGCAAAGGAAATGACACACACCGAGGAAGATGTCTTCAAGGAACAGTAAATTACAGTGGCCAGAGGGACTTCCCGGTGGTCCAATGGTTAGCTCCCAGTGCAGATTCGATCCCTGGTCAGGGAACTAGATCCCACATGCTGCAACTAAGACCCAGCACAGCTAAATAGAGAAATAAACAAAGTGGGTAGAACTAGAGTAAGAGAAAGTGATGCTATTGTGGTTTAGTAAGTAGTCTCTGGAATCAGGCAGAGAGTGAATTGAAAG
>NW_011494939.1:6394975-6395620 GCF_000754665.1 Bison bison bison
ACTGGAGTGGGTTGCCATTTCCTTCTCCAATGCATGAAAGTGAAAAGTGAAAGTGAAGTCGCTCAATCACGTCAGACTCTTTGCGACCCCATGGACTGCAGCCTAACAGGCTCCTTCGTCCATGGGATTTTCCAGGCAAGAGTACTGGAGTTTGGGAGGGTTTTGAGTTGATTCTAAGTTTCAACAATGTCACCTAGCTGCTGGGTGGAGACTAGACTGAACGTGGGGGAGGAGACAGTGGAGAAACCTAATAGCAGGCCATGTGATAATCCAGAAGAGAAAAGGGGGTGACCTGGGAAAGAATGGTGGCAACGGGATGGTGAACTTCTGCCCATGGGGCCAACGGGATTTCCTCTGGGCCAGAGGTGGAATGTGAGAAAAAACAAAAGAGCTAAGAATGATCTGAGCAACTAGAAGATTGCGGTTCTGCAGGTTAGTGGGACTATTAGGAGCTCATTTTGACTTGTGGAATTGAATACTTTTGTCATACACCTAGGTAAGAATGTCTGGTAGGCAGTTGGACGTGTGAATCTTGAATTTAGGACCAAGTTCAGGCTGGAGATTTCACATTTTCCCACACCGCTGTAGTAAGGATGTGGTGTATCAGAAATACATTGGCAAATCATCTTTCTACAAATGGCACTC
>NW_011494939.1:6396195-6396528 GCF_000754665.1 Bison bison bison
TACTGTGTGACTTATTTGATCCTCTGTTTCCTGTGTGTTCAATGTAATGAATAACATTGTCTAAGAGGGTGTTTGCGAGTATTAAATGAGATCATCTATTTAAGTGCTTGGCACAGGCCTGTATAACTATCCATCTTACTATGAAAGGTAAAAGAGCAAAAGAAATTATAATAAAACATTGTAGTAGTCAGCCTTGGATGGAGGGATGCGGGGTAATTCTTCTCCATTTGGTTCTTTCTGTATTTAGTGTGTTTTCTTCTACATGTATTCTAATACTAGTAATCTGGTGTACAGAGCATAACAAGTTTTCATTCTTCTTAAGACTGTGTGAAA
>NW_011494939.1:6397264-6399293 GCF_000754665.1 Bison bison bison
AGTTCAGAAGAATAGAATGAAGCTAGATCACCAAGCATTTTTTTTATGGCAAGAGTTTCAACTTGTCTCATGAACTCAAAGATTCTATACACATGTTTTAAGAGTTCCATAGATATTTAATTTTCTACATTAAAATATTTGTTGAAATATATAATTTGAAACTATAATACATTACATGTTTAAATATATAATACACAAATATTAACATATCAGAAGCATTAAAATTACTTATATGTTACCACTTATCTTGGTGCAGACCTTAGAGGAAAGCTACTTTTGCATTCTTGTGCAAATAAGATCTGTTAGAAGATGAACTATTAAAGCTGTTAGCATTTGCCTCTACTTGACTGTGTATGGCTTCCCTGGTGATTCAGATGGTAAAGAATGCGCCTGCAATGCAGAAGACCCAGGTTCAATCCCTGGGTCGGGAAGATCCCCTGAAGAAGGGAATGGCTACTCACTCCAGTATTCTTGCCAGGTGGTGTTAGTGGTAAAGAATCCGCCTGCCAATGCAGGAGGCTCAGGAGACCCAGGTTTGATCCCTGGGTCAGGAAGATCCCCTGGAGTAGGAAATGGCAACCCACTCCAGTATTCTTGCCTAGAAAATACCATGGACAGAGGAGCCTGGTGGGCTACAGTCCTTAGGGTTGCAAAGAGTAAGATACGACTGAAGTGACTTAGCATGCATGCATGCATGACTGTGTATAAATTGTCTCAATACAGTAAAACCAAAATAAAAAATAAAATAAATGCAATGTTAGTATAAGAATGTAGTTACCTTACCCTTGATTTCACACTTTTGTGTTTATCAGAAGAGCCTCATTTTTCCTCATTGGTTGATTTTGTGATACATAAATGTAATAATTTTTAACTTGGGAAATAAATTCATATTAATAAAATATCCTTTTTATTTGTTTTATGCATTGGAATCTGTATCAGATTTTTGTCTATGAAACCATTCATCTGACTTGAAAAATTGTAAAGCCTGGTTCTTAGAGAAAGATGCAGTCATTGCTGCCTCCAAGCCCTGGTTCACTAGACCAGGAAACCATGCTGCAGCCTTGGCTTTTAAAGACTCCCCTGGAACCAAAAGTGGAGACTCGTCGAATTAGAATGATCTTAACCAGCCCCAACACAAAATCTTTGTAGAAGCTGTATGCTGACTTGATCAGAGGCATGAAGAAAAAGAACCTCAAAGTAAAAGGACCAGGTGGGATGCCTACTGAGACTCTAAGAACAACTACGAGGAAAAGTCTTTATGGTGAGAGCTTCTAAGACTTGGGATCATTTTCAGATGAGGATCCACAAGTGACTTGTCTTGCATAGCCATTCTGAGATTTTTAAGCTTCCATCAGTATTGGGCCAGGAGTCAAGGTTGAAGTCACCATTGCAGATACTTAAATCAACCTTTTAAATAAATCGATAATCAGTGTTTTTTTTTAAAGCCTGAAAGCAAATATTCAATAGGAATAAGGGAGCCTCTGAAAGCTTTAGGGTAGAAGAGTATAAATCGTAAATCTTTGCAGTCTATCTGGCAGCTCTGTGAGCGATGGATTGAAAGGGAAAGGGTGCAGGCGGAAATCAGGGAGACCAGTTAGAAGATCACTTCAGGGGGACTTTCCTGGTGGTCCAGTGGTTAGGAGTCTGCCTGCCAACGCAGGGGACATGGGTTCCATCTGTGGTTTGGGAAGATACCACATGCCTCAGAGCACCTAAGCCTGTCTGCCACAACTACTGAGTCCATGTGCCCCAATTAAACACGGAAGCCCAAGCACTCTAGAGCCTGTGCTTTGCAACAAGAGAACCCAGCGCAGTGAGACGCCTGCGCACTGTAACTAGAGAGTAGCCCCTACTCGCAACAACTAGAGAAAGCACGTGCGCAACAAAGACCCAGCACGGCCTAAAATACAATCAATCAATAAAAATTTTTTTTAAAAAGGTCACTTCAGAAGTACAGCTGAGAGTGAATAGGGTCTAAACTAGGGGATAAGACAGTAGACATGGGGTGGAGAAGATGGATGGGAGAAAC
>NW_011494939.1:6399393-6399952 GCF_000754665.1 Bison bison bison
GATACACTGATTTCAAGTGTGTGTGTGTGTACAAAAAGTGGGAGAGACATCCAATCAACAGCTGGATTATATGGGTCTAGAGCTCAGGAGATTGTTCTGGGCTGGACATGGAGCTAGAGATTTGGGATTGATCCACTGAGAATCCACAAAGCTCCAAAATTCCTACTGCAAACTGTAAATAGTAGTATAATTAGATTCTCTGCTGTCTGCTCAGTTGCTCAATCGTGTCTGATTCTGTGACTCCACAGACTATAGTCCGCCAGCTTTCTCTGTCCATGGGATTTCCCAGTCAATAACACTGGAGTGGGTTGCCATTTCCTCCTCCAGGGGATCTTCCCTACCCAGGGGCTGAACCAGCATCTCATGTCTCCTGCATCGGCAGGCAGATTCTTTACCGCTAGAGCCACCTGCGAAGCCCCATAATTAAATTATGTGTCACTATTTTGGTCAATACAAGTCAAAAGGCATCAGATCAGATCAGATCAGATCAGTCACTCAGTCGTGTCCGACTCTTTGAGACCCCATGAATTGCAGCACGCCAGGCCTCCCTGTCCATCAC
>NW_011494939.1:6400052-6400647 GCF_000754665.1 Bison bison bison
TTTCCAATGAGTCAACTCTTCGCATGAGGTGGCCAAAGTACTGGAGTTTCAGCTTTAGCATCGTTCCTTCCAAAGAAATCTCAGGGCTGATTTTTTTTGTTTCATTTTAAATGAAAGTTTCTTGCGGTCTATTCCAAATAGTGATTTGTTACTTGAAGTAGTGGTTTTCCAGCTTAAATTATAGAGTGATTATGGCAGAACCTAGGTAAGACCTTGCAAGACCCATGTCAGAGCCTTGACCTTGGAGAGCTGGGAAGCCCTAAGAGGATCATAGATGAAGATAATACAACTATATCCCAAATCTGCCACTGACTACAAGAGGCTTATGTTTCAGTAGTAGGAATATTTATCTAGTGCCAGAATGATGTGAATTACAAGCATCAGACAAAAATCCCAGTGCTGCTAAAGAAAACTAATTATTTTCTGAACAGAGTTGTTTCTGTGATATGCTCACAAGTTCAAATCTGATAAATAATGGAACTTTGGAACTCAAATGGCATGTTATTCCAGCTCAAGTTTCTAATTTAACAATTAGCCCAAAGTTATACTTGGTAGCAGAGCTCAGTATTCAGGTCAGTCCACTGTGCTTCCCAAG
>NW_011494939.1:6400770-6402695 GCF_000754665.1 Bison bison bison
GACCTAATTCCATTCCTCTATTTTGCAATGAAATGGCATCCCACTCCAATATTCTTGCCTGAAAAATTCCACGGACAGAGTAGCCTGGCGGGCTGCAGTCCATGGGGTCACCAAAGAGTCGGATGCGACTGAGTGAGCACCCACGCACACATGCACGGACAGTAGTCCTCTAAGTCAGTGATCCAGATAGCCTGCACTAGGGGCAATTAACCTTATCTGTAAAAGGGTGTATACATATCAAGCAGTGCTTGACCTGATGGGAGATGCAATCGTTCTATAGCCTTTTACCTTTGTGGATCAGCTTCTTTATTATTTCTTCTTGTATGCATTTGTATATAGTACAGTTGGAGAGTGTAGATTATACAAGTGATAGCTAAATCTACAAGGAAATTATCTCTGTTAAAATGTCAAAGTACTAAAAATTAAGGGGTCTATGATGGAACGGTGGTGGCCACACGAAATGTGTGGAAACTAAGCAGAGTAGCTCATCTCCCTCTTTTTTCCCCCTGACATTTACTGCTGCTGCTGCTGCTGCTAAGTTGCTTCAGTCGTATCTGACTCTGTGCGACCCCATAGACGGCAGCCCACCAGGCTCCCTCATCCCTGGGATTCTCCAGGCAAGAACACTGGAGTGGGTTGCCATTGCCTTCTCCAATGCAGGAAAATGAAAAGGGAAAGTGAAGTCGCTCAGTCGTGCCTGACTCTTCGCGACCCCATGGACTGCAGCCTACCAGGCTCCTCCATCCATGGGATTTTCCAGGCAAGAGTACTGGAGTGGGGTGCCATCGCCTTCTCTGTGACATTAACTAAACCCCATTTATAACATCCTAGAAATGGTATTTACCTTAGAGGGGTGAAGGCAACTTAAGACTAACTTAAGTCAAGAGATGATCGATCTTTTTATTAAAGCAATGAGAATGCAATTTTGTCCAACTGAAAGAGATTGGCTTTTAATAAGAGTGGCACTAAGTTAGAAGCCATCAAATAATATACTTTCACAATTAAAATATTTTGAAAGATCACAGTTACTTTTTCGAATAGTGTGTCTCAATTTTTATCACGAGCCTCAACTGTGTAATACTGAGTCTTCGTAATCCAGAAGAGGTTAAAGTAACTTAAAACAGGTACTAGATTATGTAATACTTAATATTTCAAACTTTTTTTCAGATTTTAGAAAACAATATGTAATCATTGTAGAACATTTAAAAAAGGTTAGGAAAGGGACTTCCCTGGCAGTCCAATGGTTAAGACTCTGCACTTCCAATGCAGGGTGGGTGCGGGTTCCATCCCAGGTCTGGGAACCCAGATCCTACATGCTCGACCAAGGGAAAAGAAATGCAGGAAAGTGTGAGAAAGAAAACAAAACTCATTCCCTATCCCAGCCCCTTTTCTGGTGCCTGTTTTTAGTGAAATGCACATATCATTAGTTTAAAAAACATTAAACATTGAAGTTCACGAAGTAAAACTGTGGGACAGATTGATATCACTTGGCTTTTAGGAGTTCAAGTGTCATCTCTCCCAGACAGATAGGAAGGGAGCAGTGTGGCTCAGTGCTCCGCAGGAGTTGCTTATCAGCAGGGTGACCTGGAGGGCCTGCCAGCTGGTAGGACACATTGTCATTGTTGAGGTCATCATGGAAGCAGAGCAGGCTGGTTCTGGACCAGATCTCATCCTGCCTCTGTCCTCCCAACTCACCTTTAAGTTAGTCAGTTGACATCTATTTATTAGGCTGAACTGAGCTAGGCATTCATAGAGAGGATAAGAGAAGCCATCAAAATAGGGCAGGTTCCATGGCTTAATGGAGATTAGAGACTACTGGGAATGATAAGCATTACATAATTGTGCCAAGAAACAAAGCTGTGGCATTGGTGCACTTCCGTGGTTTCTGTTCTGAGCGTTCTCCTTTTTATGTAATTAAAATACTG
>NW_011494939.1:6402795-6404983 GCF_000754665.1 Bison bison bison
ATTTTGCCTACATAATGTCATATACAGGATATTCCTATGCACATAATACATTTATTCATATATATTGTTGTTTAGTTGCTAAGTTGTGTCTGACTCTTTGCGACCCTATGGACTGTAGCCCACCAGGCTCCTCTGTCCATGGGAGAGGCAGGCTCCTCTGTCCAGGCAAGAAAGAATACTGGAGTGGGCTGCCATTTCCTCCTTCAGGGGATCTTCCCAACCCAGGGACAGGGTAGTATATGCAAACAACCCATATGGCACTTTCTGGGAGATTTAAGTGGTTGATAATAGAAATTTTGATTCTACTCTTTTCACTTCATATGCTGATTTTAGACCTTCACCCCTGGGTGAGCTGATCTGTGCTAAGGATCAGGAGGGAGGCCCACAAGGTGCTAAGAGATAACCCAAGAACTATTTAGATTGGGAAAGCAACAGACACTCACAGCTTCCACCCTTTCCCAGAGACCCTGTTTGGGTCAATATGAAGATCAAGAACAATTATAAAAAGAAATATAGCTCCCAGGCAGCAGTTCAACTTTGCTGAAAAAGAAGGTAGGAATGGAAAACTGAGGGGCTGTCTCAGGCAGTGGTTCTAGTTTAGAAATGCTCAAGCCCATCCTTCTCACAGAGTGGCCCTTTGTTTCATGTTTGATTTCTTCTACATGAACAATTCCCATTCTTGTGCTCAGATGCAACAATCCAGCATTCATTGTCATGATAAAAATAGAAAATGACAGGCATTGATTTTTCACAGTAATTCACCCTACGTCTGCTTTCTGATTTCTTGAGCATATACAGGCCAAACAGGCAGGACAGTAATATGGAAGAGAATGCCTCATGCATTTGACACAAGGCAGTTTTTTTCACAGGAAGGTGTGATGAAGGACACTGTATTTGAGAGGGATTTTTTTTTTCTATTGCAAATTTAACCTTCCCTATTTAACAGGTAGTTCTTGTGTAGGAACTGCCTGCTAAGAGGATCCAATTTATATCATTAAAATTACAATGACTTTATCAGGTTTTCCTTAATATCTTCTGATACTTGCCAATGGAGGGACTGGTTCTCAACCCCATCTGTTTTGATTGTACTAAAAGGACCTGATAAGATCAATGAAGATAATGTATACAGCAGCATTTTGTGAACTGTAAACGTGTTTCAGGATGATAAGGTATTGTTAGTCTTCATTCAGTTCATAAATATTTATCGAGGGACTATCCTGTGACAGATTATACTGAAAGTGAAAGTGAAGTCGCTCAGTAATGTCTGACTCTTTGTGACTCCATGGACAGTAGCCCACCAGGCTCCTCCATCCATGGAATTTTCCAGGGAAGGATACTGGATCAGTCAGTCAGTTCAGTCACTCAGTCGTGTCCAACTCTTTGAGACCCCATGGACTGCAGGCTTCCCTGTCCATCACCAGCTCCGGGAGCTTTTTCAGATTCATGTCCATCGAGTCAGTGATGCCATCCAACCATCTCATCCTCTGTCGTCCCCTTCTCCTCCCGCTTTCAAACTTTCCCAGCATTAGGGTCTTTTCTAGTGAGTCAGTTCTTTGCATCAGGTGGCCAGTTCTTCGCATCAGCTTCAGCATCAGTCCTTCCAATGAATATTCAGGACTGATTTCCTTCTCTCTTAGGAGAGACTGATTGGATCTCCTTGCAGTCCAAGGGACTCTCGAGAGTCTTCTCCAACACCACAGTCAAAAGCATCAATTCTTCAGCACTCAGCTTTCTTTATAGTCCAACTCTCACATCCATACCTGACCACTGGAAAACCTGGATAGCCTTGACTAGACGGACTTTTGTTGGCAAAGTAATGTCTCTGCTTTTTAATATGCTGTCTAGGTTGATCATAGTTTTACTTCCAAGGAGGAAGCGTCTTTTAATTTCATGACTGTAATCACCATCTGCAGTGATTTTGGAGCCCCCAAAAATAAAAGTCTGCCACTGTTTCCACTGTTTCCCCATCTATTTGCCATAAAGTGATGGGACCAGATGCCATGATCTTAGTTTTCTGAATGTTGAGTTTTAAACCAACTTTTTTATTCTTTTACTTTCATCAAGAGGCTCTTTAGTCCTTCATCACTTTATGTCATAAGGGTGGTGTCACCTGCATATTGGAGGTTATTGATATTTCTCCCGGCAATCTTGATTCCAGCTTGTGCTTCCTCCAGCCCAGCGTTTCTCA
>NW_011494939.1:6405083-6406910 GCF_000754665.1 Bison bison bison
TTTTACCATGATCCAGCAGATGTTGGCAATTTGATCTCTGGTTCCTCTGCCTTTTCTAAAACCAGCTTTAGCATCTAGAAGTTCACAGTTCACATAGTGTTGAAGCCTGGCTTGGAGAATTTTGAGCATTACTTTGCTAGCATGTGAGATGAGTGCAATTGTGCAGTAGTTTGAGCATTCTTTGTCATTGCCTTTCTTAGGGATTGGAATGAAAATTGACCTTTTCCAGTCCTGTGGCCACTGCTGAGTTTCCAAATTTGCTGGCATATTGAGTGCAGCACTTTCACAGCATCATCTTTCAGGATTTAAATAGCTCAACTGAAATTTCATCACCTCCACTAACTTTGTTCATAGTGATGTTTCCTAAGGCCCACTTAACTTCACATTCCAGGATGTCTGGCTCTAGGTGAGTGATCACACCATTGTGATTATCTGGGTCATGAAGATCTTTTTTGTAGAATTCTTCTGTGTATTTTTGCCACCTCTTCTTAATATCTGCTGCTTCTGTTAGGTCCATACCATTTTTGTACTTTATTGTACCCATCTTTGCATGAAATGTTCCCTTAGTATCTCTGATTTTCTTGGAGAGATTGCTAGTCTTTCCAATTCTATTGTTTTCCTCTATTTCTTTGCCTTGATCACTGAGAAAGGCTTTCTTATCTCTCCTTTCTATTCTTTGGAACTCTGTATTCAAATGGGTATTTCTTTCCTTTTCTCCTTTGCCTTTAGCTTCTCTTCTTTTCTCAGCTATTTGTAAGGCTTCCTCAGACAACCATTTTGCCTTTTTGCATTTCTTTTCCATGGGGATGATCTTGATCACTGCCTCCTGCACAATGTCACGAACGTCCATCCATAGTTCATCAGGCACTTTCTCTGTCAGATCTAATCCCTTGAATCTATTTGTCACTTCCACTTATAATTGTAGGGGATTTGATTTAGGTCATACCTGAATGGTCTAGTGGTTTTACTACTTTCTTCAATTTAAGTCTGAATTTAGCAATAAAGAGTTCATAATCTGAGCCACAGTCCGCTCCTGGTCTTGTTTTTGCTGATTGTATAGAGCTTCTCCATCTTTGACTGTAAATAATATAATCAATCTGATTTTGCTATTGACCATCTGGTGATGTCCATGTGTAGAGTCTTCTCTTGTGTTGTTGGAAGAGGGTGTTTGCCATGACCAGTGCATTCTTTTGGCAAAACTCTGTTAGCCTTTGCCTTGCTTCATTTTGTACTCCAAGGCCAAACTTGCCTGTTACTCCAGGTGTTTCTTGATTTCCTACTTTTGCATTCCAGTCCCCTATAATGAAAAGGACATCTTTTTTGAGTGTTAGTTCTAGAAGATCTTGTAGATCTTCATACAACTTCAGCTTCTTCGGCATTACTGGTCAGGGCACAGACTTCAGTATTCTTGCCTTGAGAACCCCATGAACAATATGAAAAGGCAAAAAGATAGGACACTAAAAGATGAATCCTCCAGGTCAGTAGGTGCCCAATATGCTACTGGAGATCAGTGGAGAAATAACTCCAGAAAGAATGAAGAGATGAAGCCAAAGCAAAAACAACACCCAGTTGTGGATGTGACTGGTGATGGAAGCAAATTCTGTTGCTGTAAAGAGCAATATTGCATAGGAATCTGGAATGTTACTTCCACGATTCAAGGCAAATTGGAAGTGGTCAAACAGGAGATGGCAAGAGTGAACATAGACGTTTTAGGAATCAGTGAACTAAAATGGACTCAAATGGGTGAATTTAACTCAGGTGACCATTATATCTACTACTGTGGGCAAGAATCCCTTAGAAGCAATGGAGTAGCCATCATGGTCAACA
>NW_011494939.1:6407010-6407158 GCF_000754665.1 Bison bison bison
CACGTGAGGAACTTGAGCCCCAATGATGTGCTATATGAATTTAGGCAAAGCAGGTTATTGTTCTGTGTCTCAGTATTTCCAACTGCAAAATGTAGATAAAAGACTTTTAGAACTGAAAGAAATTTCTCCTTGTCCAAAACTTCATTTA
>NW_011494939.1:6407258-6408107 GCF_000754665.1 Bison bison bison
ATTAGGCAGGCACAAGTGCTGGTCCAGGCCCTCATGGGGCTTTCATTTATTTCCATAAGTGTTCCCTGGCTCCCCCTTCTACCCCTCCTGCTGTGATGTGTGCACATCTCTATCACCTCACTTGTCTCACTGTAGACTGATACATCCTGGTTTACCCATGTATCTCTTCTGTTATCTTATGAGCTCCTCAAAAACAGAGGACATTTCCTCTGGACAGAGGACATCATTGGTATCTATGATGCCTGCCTTGCACATAGTATGTTATTTCATTAATGTTTATAGTCTATTATATATCTATTGAGCTTCCCTGGTGGCTCAGCTGGTAAAGACTTTGCCTGCAATGTGGGAGACCTGGGTTTATTCCCTGGGTTGGGAAGATCCCCTGGAGTACCCACTCCAGTATTCTGGCCTGGAGAATTCCATGAACTGTATAGTTCATGGAGTCTCAAAGAGTCAGACACGACTGAGTGACTTTCACTAATGGATCTATTAATAAATGGTGGTTACTGTTGGCCCTGAAACCATGGACTCTCAGTCCAGACACATAAAATATGCTGTGATATGTAAGACTGGGATAGTCTACCCTTTTTCCACGTGAGGAACTTGAGCCCAATGATGTGCTATATGAATTTAGGCAAAGCAGGGGAAATAGAGGCAACTTACCAATCTGCTATTACACTGGCTGAAATTTCACATGTGCACAGATAGGAACTGGTAGAATAGAGCTGTAAGATGTGTCTATCTCATATAAAAAAAATCCCAGAAGATCCCCTGGAGAAGGAAAGGACAACCCACTCCAGCATTATTGCCTAGAGAATTTCAATGGACAGAGGAGCCTGACAGCTACAG
>NW_011494939.1:6408207-6410610 GCF_000754665.1 Bison bison bison
GCCTCCTAAGTCTCCTGCATTGGCAGGCAGATTCTTTACTATTGTGCCACCTGGGAAGCCCTCCAAAGGTTAAGCAAATCATCTAAAAGGAAATTAGTAGAAGATTTGCTGATGTTTGTAATAATTCTCTTTTCACAATCTCCTTGCTCTTTCTTTCTGTGAGCCTTAGTAGTATCACAAAATTGCTGTGAGGTCACAGGGAAAGAATAGAGATGGATGCTGTGGTTGAAGCCCAAGTGCTACCACTTTGGAAAAACATTGCCATTGTCTACTAAAGATGCACGTCCTCTGGGGGTTCCCTGTGGGCCAGTTGTCAGGACTCTGCTTCCACCGCAGGGACCATGCTAGACCCCGAGTCAGGGAACTAAGATCCTGCAAGCCAGGAGGTGTGGTCAAAAAAAACCCACCACATTACTTATGACCTAGCAGTTCAACTGTTAGTCATATACTCTACAATTCTTGCACATGTACATAAAGAGGCATGCACTGGACTATTCAGAGAAGCTTTGCCAATATAGTAAAAAAAAAAAGAGAGAGAGAGAGAAACAACCTCAATATCCATTGAAAAGATGGATCAAAAAAATATGGATCAATAAATTGAAACATTTGTATAATTAGAGTATGCTACAGCAAAGAAAACAAATCCCATTAAGATAATGTTGAGCAAAAAAGCAAAAGGACTAATTAATATCATCTACTGAAAGTTTGTTTCTAAGCAAAGCTAAGCAATATATGGTTTTGTTGTTTAGTCGCTATGTCATGTCCAACTCTTTGCGACCCCATGGACTATAGCTCACCAGGCTCCTCTGTCCATGGGATTCTCCAGGCAAGAATATGGAGTGGGTCGCCTTTTCCTTCTCCAAAGGATCTTCCCAACCCAGGGATCGACCTGCATCTCCTACATTATATTGTATTACAGGAGGTTTCTTTACCATTGAGCCAATATGTAGTGAAGCAATGAATAAAAATGAGATTGACAATTACAAAATGCTTAAGGGCTTAGTGTAATATCAATATTCAGCCCAAACCAAATATCACCATTTTAGAATGAACTTGTGAGATATAAGAACAAACCTGCAATTTCATTTTAAAAATTAATTCTTGCTATATGTCCATTAGTTATCATTTTAGAATTAAAAATATATTTTTACATCCAGAACCAGAACAATTTTTTTTAAACACTGTCATCTTCTGTGAACACTGAGCTGCACATTTGTGAAACTAAATAGATATCACTGTCCACCGAGGTCAGTGCAAAGGCAAGATATTTTTAAGGTGACTCAACTTTGTTTGGTATTTTCTTCTTTACTGTACTCTTTTCTGGCTTCCCAGGTGGCACTAGTGGTAAAGAACCCACCTGCCAATGGAGGAGATGCAAGAGATGCGAGTTCAATCCCTGGGTCAGGAAGATCACCTGGAGAAGGGCATGGCAACCCACTCCAGTATTCTTGCCTGGAAAATTCCATAGACAGAGGAACCTGGTGGGCTATATAGTCCAAGGGGTCACAAAGAGTCAGACATGACTGAGTGACTGAGCACATACTCTTCATATTCATTTTTACCTAGAGGATTGAAGATGCTTTGTCACAGATGATTTGGGAATTTTTTCTTATGAAATTTTGAGGTGATAATGTTGATATGCCATTGTTAATTCAAACTCAGAAAATGTAAAGCATTCTCAAACAGAACTTTTTCTTGAAAGGCTTATGGCCTGAATGGAGTTAGAGACCTGAAAATAAAATTTAGTCCTTGAAGATTATTTTGTTTCATGTTAGAAATACAATTACACCAAACAATTCAAAAATATTAGAATTATTTGATCTAACCTATACTACTTGACCTTGAATTATTTTATTTTTATAACATTCATTAGTTCAAAAAGTATATAATTTACTTCATAGACTAATTTAGTCAACATACTTTTTTAATATTCATATTCTTTATCTATCCCCCTGTTTAATTATTTGATGTTCATAATCATTGTACATAAACTTAGCAGCTCATTTGTATAACTATCATTTATAGTGCAGCATTTTGTTCTTACAATAGTAAGGGAATTTTCAGTGCATGTAACATTTAGAATGCCTACCTATATTTGAAACAATGTTTTGATACTCATAATACTTCCAAATACTGAGCCTTGGTCATGTGCAAGTACAGAAAAACAACAATGGTGTTGATGTGAGCATTATCTATTCAGCCTTCCAAGGATCTAGATCAAAACCAAACCCTAATAACAGATTTTCCCCAAATACAGACTCCAAAACCAGACTTCCAGTGTTGTGAGGATGCTTTCTAATTACATCAACATTAAAGAGAATACTTTAAAGGCATGGAAGCACCAGTTAGAACTGGACATGGAACAACAGACTGGTTCCAAATAGGAAAAGGAGTACGTCAAGG
>NW_011494939.1:6411069-6411381 GCF_000754665.1 Bison bison bison
TGCCGGGAGAAATATCAATAACCTCAGATATGCAGATGACACCTCCCTTATGGCAGAAAGTGAAGAGGATCTAAAAAGCCTCTTGATGAAAGTGAAAGTGGATAGTGAAAAAGTTGGCCTAAAGCTCAACATTCAGAAAACGAAGATCATGGTATCCAGTCCCATCACTTCATGGGAAATAGATGGGGAAACAGTGGAAATAGTGTCAGACTTTATTTTTCGGGCTACAAAATCACTGCAGATGGTGACTGCAGCCATGAAATTAAAAGACGCTTACTCCTTGGAAGGAAAGTTATGACCAACCTAGATAGC
>NW_011494939.1:6411925-6414403 GCF_000754665.1 Bison bison bison
TTCAGCACTTGAGTGCCCCATGACTGGATGTCTAGCCCTGGCAGCAGGTGCCCCACGTAGCAGCATTCACACTCAGGCTATGCTCCGGCAAAGGCTTCCCCAGTGTTTCTTTGGGTACCATATAAACCCCTGTCAGACATTCAAGTAGGCATGTGGATGTTAACAGACCCTCCCTCGGTACAAATTATTCCTGAGAAGATTTAATGAGCTAAGCGTGTTACCATTTAATAGCTTAAGCAGCATTTACATTTACTGTGAACTCCCTGGAGGTAAAAGAATATTTATGCAGGAATTAGTTGATTGCCTTTAGGAAAAGTATTAATGTATACCTGCTCATGTTTATGGAGCCAGAGACAGTAAAAGTCAATTCTGTGAGGCAACCAAGGACATACCACATTATGATTCCCTCCTTCCTTTGTTTTTGTTTTGTAATTAGGGGGTTATGATAAGAGAAGCTCTCTTTTAGTGGGAGATCAATTATTTTGCAACTGATAAGTAGAAAGGGGACTTCGCTGTGGTCCAAAAATTTAGCTATAACCATTCAATAATAGGAAGGGGCTACCATGAATATTTTATTGGTATTATTAGAGGTGGTAGAAATAGAAATATTAATAGGTATTATTAGAACAATGGGGGAAAGGCAATTTGTTGGATTACAAAGATGCTAACATTTAGTGGCATAAAAGCATGGCGCTGAACTCGAGTGACACTGCTGTTCAGCCATGTAACCAACTGTGGGCACCAGGACAAGTGACATCGTGTCTCTGAGCCTCCATTTTTACTTCTATAACGTGAGGGTGAGAGTACGGCCTATTTCATAGTGTTGTTAAGAGGACCAAATGAGCTAAGGCCCATAAAGTGCTCAATAAACATTATAAATAGCATTTTATTATTATAGACACTAAGTTATTATCGTTACCTGTAAGCTTTATTTATGGCTGCCTTATGATATTTACTACTATCTGTCTTATATCAGAGTTATTTACATTAAGGCTAAACTACTGAACAAAACTTCCTGGGGGAAAACTGCTTGTCTGATTCATACACCAAACACTATAGAGTCTAGCATGCTGAAGCAGCACTAAATCACAGTAGCTATCAAACATTTTTTATACATACAGACATGATTGAATCTAGAAAGTTTAACAAGACACACCTTACTATGTACAATGCACTCTGATATTTATTTTTCCGTTCTATTTCATCCCACTAAAAACTAGTCTCATCTTGACCTACTAAATTCACTGCTGGGTCTGTCCTATGACTTGAAAATCCCTGGGCTACACCACGAAGCAGCCTTGAACCTTCCCCCCAAGGCTGGTGGTGTGGTTAGTGACGAGTGAACAGAAAGGCTGGGCAAGGACCAAATGGCAGCTACTTTTAGGACACTAAATAGCAGAGATGAGGCAGATCAAGAGCACAAGGGATGGGGAGGAGAGGGCCTTGATTCAGAAATGCTGAGTTCTGAAGGTAATAGCATCAACTTCAGAGCTGGGTCATTGTAGCAGTCTTAATGAAAAACAAAGAAAGGGGAAAAATAGAAACAGGGATCAACTGCCTGGAAATGAGGCTGGCAGTACAGAAGGCCAGGTGGGCGTTGGTATCTCTCCTATTCCAGGAACTCTCCTTTTTTCCAGATTTTTCTTTTCCTATCAAAAATAACTTGGGTGTGTTTTTAAGTTTAAAGACTATGAAGTGTACACACATACACCCCCTAACTTTAAAAAATAATGTTTAATTGCCTTGTCTTGACTCAGTGGGTTCAATAATTCTCCCCCTTCCTTCCTGCTTTTTCCATTAGCTTAAACTCCATATTTTTTTTTCTGTCTTATTTTCCTTTAAACATGATTTTGGTCTAAGAACTTTTGCTTCCACAGCCTCATAACTGTTTCAAGGCCCAGACCATTTTACAATGTTATCTGCAGTCTTATGGTTTCAATTTATTTTTTCTTCCATTTGATCCTCTGCACAGCAAGTGAGATTTAGTCATTCTTTCATTCATTGAGTCTAGCAATTTGTTGAACATTTATTACGTGCCAGACACATACTACCTGCTGCTCAGGTAGCCGTGATGAAAAACAAGCTCCTTACTGTTACAGATATCATAGTCAGGTAGGGGATGTAGACACTAATCCTATAATCACACAAAGAAATAAAAACAGCCACTGTGATATATTCACTACAGGATAGGTACGTGACAATTTGAGAGTGTTCAGAAATGACCAGTCAAGGAAAAGTTCTTTGGGAAAGTAAGGTTTGAGCTGAGAACTGCAGAATGGGGAGCAGTTAGGAAAAAGGATCGGGAGCATCCAGGCAGGTAGAATATGGTCTTGGGGTGAGAGGGAGCAAGTTGAGTGAAGGGGACTAAGAGAAGGCCAGTGGGGTAGCAGGAAGTTTCTAGAAAGGCATAGTGGGAAACGGTTCTGGTTTCATGCTGCGGAAATTCATGCACTACTTTCTCTAGTCTGTGTTAGGGAG
>NW_011494939.1:6414503-6415475 GCF_000754665.1 Bison bison bison
TTTTTTTTTTTTAAGAAGTTGAATATTTTATTATTAAATTGTTTATTCTTCTGCAAGTCTGTTGCTTCACTATATAAAAATAGCACCAGCAAACACAGCAAAATTAAGCAAACACAGCAAAATTAAGATAGTAATATTCTTCATTGGACACTATACAACTAACAAACTTTCCTCCACTGGCAGTTATTTCTAGTGGGAAGATAATTTTGACCCAAATCCAAGGATAGCTGTAAGCAAGTTACAATGTCATATAAGGTTTAAGATAACCATGTTATCCTTGAATTACATAATTTTTATAATCAGTTTTACCAGAGATAATTCCAGGAATTCTGAATATTGTAACTGGAGCCTAGCCTAAAAATCACAGGATGCTGTGGAAAAGATGCACACTGTTTATCTGAAGTCAGTAGAAAGTTAAGGGGTATTTTCTTCAGGAAACATTGTTAGAAGTAGCTTCTTTTGCTAAAAGTTGCTTTTTAAATATCTATCCACCACTAATTTAAGACAACTATGATAGATTTAATTGTTTCAAAGTAGTTTATGTTGGGGTTCCATTTTCACTCCTCAATAGACCTTATGTATTTCTCATATGCTTCTTTACTCATTAGTTCATCTAGTTCTGAAGGGTTACTGAATATCATCTTGATCAGCCAACCATCTTCATAACAAGACTTGTTGACAAGTCCTGGATTTTCTGCTAGAGCTTTATTAATTTTAGTTACTTCTCCTGATAGAGGAGAATAGAGTTCACTAGCAGCTTTCACACTTTCCAAAGCACCGAACTCCTCTTGTTTGTTCAACTTTGTCCCAACTTCAGGCAGACTACAGTAAACAACATCTCTCAAAGCTTCCTGTGCAAAACTGCTGATTCCCACTGTTGCAACACCGTTTTCTGTTGTTACCCATTCGTGTTTTTTT
This sequence comes from Bison bison bison, assembly GCF_000754665.1. Classification (NCBI taxonomy): domain Eukaryota; kingdom Metazoa; phylum Chordata; class Mammalia; order Artiodactyla; family Bovidae; genus Bison; species Bison bison. The sequence goes on from NW_011494939.1 coordinate 6,415,422, forward strand.
GTGAATTTCCGCACCGACAGCAGAGTAGGGCCGGTGCACAGCGCCCGGACGGCA
>NW_011494939.1:6416009-6417054 GCF_000754665.1 Bison bison bison
CCGCGGCGAGCAGGGCGCGCTAGGTGCCGAGATGGCGCGCAGGCTGCCAACCGCGCCGCGCACAGCGCCATGTTCGCACGGGTGCAGAGGGCCTCCGCGCAGCACCTAGAGCACCCCGGCCGGCCGGGGCTGTTAGGGAGTTTTGACGTTATCCTAAGGGCGATGGCAATCCATTAGACTGTTCTTTGGGTCCTTGTGTGTGGTGGTGGTGGGGAGGATGTGAGCATATTTATTTCAGAAAATGCCACTTTGGCTACAGCATGGAGAACGAATTGGTGTCTGGCTAAGTGTGACTATAGATAAAATTTAAAAGCTATCACTTTCTGTGTGTTAAGCACTGTTATAAAGGGTTTTTCTACACTTTGTCATTGAATCTTCACAACCCTATGTGAATGGAGTAGCTACAGTTGTTATCCCCACTTAACCTGTGAAAAAAACTGAAGCTCAGAGAAGTGAAGAGACTTGCCCAAGATGGCATAGCTGGGATGTGGCAAAGCTCACTCACCTGTTTCTTTCCTCCTCCCAGCCCCTCCCTTCTGGCAGCCACCACTTGTTCTCTGTATCTATGACTCTGTTTCTGTTTTGTTATGTTTGTTCACTTGTTTTTTGGATTCCACATTTAAGTGAAATCATATGGTATTTGTCTTTGTCTGACATTTCACTTAACACAATACCCTTTAGGTCCTTCCATGTTGTTGCAAATAGCAAGATCTCATTTCTATGGCTGAGTATGGCTTTTCCAGTGGTCATGTATGGATGAGAGTTGGACTGTGAAGACACCTGAGCGCTGAAGAATGGATGCTTTTGAACTGTGGTGTTGGAGAAGACTCTTGAGAGTCCCTTAGACTGCAAGGAGATCCAACCAGTCCATTCTGAAGGAGATCAGTCCTGGTTGTTCATTGGAAGGACTGATGCTGAAGCTGAAACTCCAGTACTTTGGCCACCTCACGTGAAGAGTTGACTCATTGGAAAAGACTCTGATGCTGAGAGGGATAGGGGGCAGGAGGAGAAGGGGATGACAGAGGATCAGATGGCTGGATGGCAT
>NW_011494939.1:6417154-6419173 GCF_000754665.1 Bison bison bison
AAAGTGCCGCTATGAACATTAGGGTGCATGTATCTTTTCTAATTAGTGTTTTTTTGTTTTGTTTTCTTCAGGTAGAGCCACCTGATAGTTTTGAATGAAACTGCCATCAGAAGTTTCCTATTTCATAAGCTTGTTGTTTTTCTTCCTCCACGTCAGGGGTTACTTGGCCTTCTACCTGCAGATTCAGTCCCACCTGAGTCCCTGGACCAATCCTGATTTTAGACAAGAATAACCCAGGCCACTCCAGTATTCGTGCCTGGAGAATCCCATGGACAGGGGAGCCTGGTGGGCTGCAGTTCGTGGGATTGCAAAGAGTCAGACACAACTGAGCGACTGAACAACAAGCCAGGCAGTTCCAGCCTAGCCATCAGGTTTTCAGTATTAAAATATCTGAAATCTGGGCTTTTGGGCTTTCTGCCATGTATCTGAGTCCTTGTCTTGGCCAAGTGAAACAATGGCTATGAAAATGTTTTGGAAATGATAGTGCTTAATATATGTACCTAGCATAGGGTGTGAGTACGCAGTAGATTTTCAGTAAATAGTAGCTACTGCTACCTGGATCATGGCTTGGTTATTGCAAGTCAACCAAGCAAAGTCACAAGGAACAGAGTTCAACTGCAGTATCTTTTCAAGAAGTGACAAACCCTCTCCTCTAGAGAGCCTTCTTGTCCTGCTCTTGACAGGGTGTTGCTCTCTCTGATTTTCCACTGACTAGTCTGTGCGTCTTCCCAACCTGGTTCATAAGGTGGAGGGTAGAATATTCAAAAAGAGCCTGGATTCTGGAATCAGTTCTGCATTTGAATTCTGACTGCATGACCTTAGGAAAGATGCTTAACCATTCTCCAATTTCATCATCTGTGAAATCATAAATACTTCATACCCCTTGGCAATCGAATTAAGCAAAGTACATAAGGGCATTTGTATTCAGTAAGCATGAGCTTCTCTTTCTTTCTTTCCTTCCTTATTCCATGTACCTCTGCAAAACTGGTCCAATTTGGTCTTGGGCTGTCAGACTCTGAAGCAGCCCTTGTTTAACTGTTATTAATAAAAATGCCCCATAACCTTCTCAATAGCATGCCCTAAACTTTGGTCTGGTTTATTCTTGTGCAAGCTAATATGACACATTCCGACCACCAGGGCTGTGTGTACCTAATTACTGCTTGACTAGCTCAGTTAATATTAACTGAGAATTTACTTTGTGAAAGGTACCATAGGAAATATTAATCCACCTCCTTCCTGACTCTTTACATTGGGCTGACTTACCTGCCCTTCTTTTCAGCACATCCCTGTGGGCCTCTCTGAAGCCACCCCCAGTAGTTAGCAGGCATTCTAATCAATTGATGTGCCTTCTCTTGCCCCTAATTAGTCTTGATTTGATTTTACTTTATCTTGTTTTCCTGTTTCTCTCCTTGACTGTGTGCTCTGATTTTGATCATTCCCATCTTTGTTCCTTCCAGGACTTGATCTTTTCCCTGACTTTCTCTTTGGCATTTGGACTTTGGCAGACTGGCATCCTTTCTGGCTCAGCTCCTCATTTTGGGTCTGGGGTTTCCTGTTGCCTCTGGTGACAGAACTTCTTTCTTGATCCAGTTTTCCTGTCCAATGGGTTCCTAATGCTTGTTCAAATCTGAATTATGTCTAGATAAGTCAATCATGGTGGCCCAGGGTGAGGATAGGGTGAGAGCAGGGGAGTGCTAACCAATACAAATTACATGACTTGTCTTGCTGCCCACAGGGAACACACACACTGAGCAAGCAATGACTGGTAGGTATCTAGCATGTACTCATTATACATATAATACCAACCAACAAACTCGATGCATCTGAAAACGAAAATCCCAACACCAGAGAATGGTGGATCTGGCAGTCCGGCCCATCGAGGCCAAGTTGGCCTGGGGCGGTAAAATTGTCTTCTGGTGTTTTTAAAAATATACATCAGTATATCTTTCAGAGGTGCCTGATTTACAGGCAAGGAAGACACTCTTAGAAGACCTGGTTTTGAAACAGGAGGAAAGGGAG
>NW_011494939.1:6419273-6419874 GCF_000754665.1 Bison bison bison
ATTTTGGTGCCTCTTACTTTCTGAGATGGCCCACATACTGTCTGTGGAGTGTTCCTCCCAAGGTCATTCTTGCCTTTGAGACAGACCTCATTCTGTCTATGGAATGTGTATCTCTCTAAATAAATCCACTTCTTACTTGTGACTTTGTCTTTCACTGAATTCTTTCTGTAATGAGACATAAAAAACCCGAGCTGCATTAAGTCCTGAGACCAGATGTATGATCTCAATTAAAAGATAATGGGTTTGGACTTCCCTGGTGGTCCAGCGGTTAAGTCTCCATGCTCCCAATGCAAAGGGCAGAGGTTTGATCCTTGGTCAGGGAACTAAGATCCCACATGCTGCATAGCACAGCCAAAAACAAAACAAAAGATAGTGGGTTCAAGTTCCAGTTCACAGATTCAAGTCCCAGTCTGAGCTGTGTTTTCAGTTTAATATGCTTTACAGATATTTTAAAATAATTTCAAGATCAGTTTTTCTTATTTTAACCACTTAAAATATATTTCATTGCTCATTTTGCTATTAAGATCATAATTTTAGAATATGTGATTCTCATAAAAAGAAACTCTGTTTGCAGTAGGGCCAAAATAACTGAGACTTATAG
>NW_011494939.1:6419974-6420798 GCF_000754665.1 Bison bison bison
AGAAATATCGTAATTGTATTGTTGTTATAGTGTATGCTTTTCATACTTTTGTTCTACAAGATGCAGCTGAAGCCACACTCAAATCTGATACATACAGTTCTATGAAAATATGATCGGAGAAGGCAATGGCACCCCACTCCAGTACTCTTGCCTGGAAAATCCCATGGATGCAGGAGCCTGGTAGGCTGCAGTCCATGGGGTCGCTAAGAGTCAGACACGACTGAGCGACTTCACGTTCACTTTTCACTTTCGTGCATTGGAGAAGGAAATGGCAACCCACTCCAGTGTTCTTGCCTGGAGAATCCCAGGGACGGGGGAGCCTGGTGCGCTGCCGTCTATGCGGTCGCACAGAGTTGGACACGACTGAAGCAACTTAGCAGCAGCAGCAGCAGCATGAAAATATGGTACTCAGGATCATTCACTTTTACTTTTCTTCCTTTTCATCTACTGCCATAAACTGTTCAAGCAGGCACAGGTTAGTGGGGAAGCAGTGGAACCTGAGAAGGACAAGAAGAACTAGGAGAATTTAGCAGTCTGTATAATGGCTCCCAAGGATAAGGAAATTGAAACAGAATGAGTGCTAGTGGAGAAAGCATCCCAATAGTGTTGTGATACTGTGATTTCTGGGCTTCCCACATGGCTCAGTGGGTAAGGAATCCACCTGCAATGCAGGAGACGCAGGCAGATGCGAGTGCAATCCCTGGGTCAGGAATATCCCCTGAAGGAGGGCATGGCAACCCACTCCAGTATTCTTGCCTGGAGAATCCCATGGATGGAGGAGCCTGGTGGGCTACAGTCCACGGGGTCGCAACGAGTCAGACACG
>NW_011494939.1:6421425-6422386 GCF_000754665.1 Bison bison bison
CAGAGGACGGGGGAGCCTGGTGGGCTGCCGTCTATGGGGTTGCACAGAGTCAGAGACGACTGAAGCGACTTAGCAGCAGCAGCAGCAGCAGCCCATGTAATGAAGCTTCCAGAGAAACCTAAAAGGCCAGAATTTAGAAAGCTGCTGGGTTGGTAAATTTGGGAAATTTGGGGACAGTGGCAGCCTGGAGAGAGCACAGGAAACTCCTCATCCTTTCCCCATACCTTTCCATGTGCATCTCTTCCCTCTGGCTGTTTCTGAGTTCTATTCTTTTATCATAAGCTGCTAATCTAGTAAAATCTAGTAACAGTTTCCCTCAAATTCTGTGAGCCACTCTATTAAATTAACTGACCCCAAGGAGAAGCTTGTTGGAACCTACACTCTATAACTGGTTGCTCAGAAGCACAGGTGATAACCTGAAGTTGGGGGATGGGACAGTTTTGTGGGACTGAGCCCTGACCTTGTAGAATCCGAGGCTATCTCTGGGTGGATAGGGTCAACATTGAGCTGAATTGTAAGGCAGCCAGCTGGTGTGTGGAGAGTTATTTGCTGCTTTGAGGGATAAGACCTGCCCCCTCCACCACACACACACACTGAAACACACATTGGAATTGGCTTCAGTACCCAGATTAAGTGTTCAAAGCAAGCTCCAGCACTGAAGACCATCCATGTGCTGATGTTTGGAATCAGACAGATAATTGCTCTTGGTATGTGGAAGCAGCCCCAGTTCATGGTGCACAGAGAGTGTTTGGGCTCTGGTCAAGTAAGTTGAGGTCAGGGCAGGCATTGAGGCTCATTGAGGAACTGGAGGACAAAGCAAGAATTCAAGGCAGGAGGTCACTTTTCTAGACTGAGCAACCCCACTGCGGATTAGCAGAAGAACTCATGTGAGCATGTTCAGGCTTCCCTTCAGGTCTGCCAGTTTAAGAAGATCAAGAGTTATTTCTTTTTTTATTTTTAT
>NW_011494939.1:6422486-6422987 GCF_000754665.1 Bison bison bison
ATCCCATGGATGGAGGAGCCTGGTGGGCTACAGTCCACGGGGTCGCAACGAGTCAGACACGACTGAAGGGATTGAACATGCATGCACTGTGATTTCTAAGGAGAAATATATGTTTGTTTTTCACTCTCAATTCTGGAACAGAGCTGCTAAAAACCTTGGAAGTTCCTGGGAGGAGAGCAAGAAAGGTGTCTTGTTATGTCAATGAAGTGACTTTTGGACCCTGTTTGAGGATGGGGGTAGGTTGCCCGGAGAACCAACCAGGTGATTAAAGGGTTGTAACTTACAGTCCCACCTCTTGGTGTCCAAGGAGAGGAGAGGACCTGAAGGTTGATTCAGGGGTCGTTGGCTAATGATTTGATCATTCATGCCCATGTAATGAGGAGAAGGCAATGGCACCCTACTCCAGTATTTTTGCCTGGAAAATCCCATGGACGGAGGAGCCTGGTAGGCTGCAGTCCATGGGGTCTCTAGAGTCGGACGACTGAGCGACTTCACTTTCAC
>NW_011494939.1:6423821-6425789 GCF_000754665.1 Bison bison bison
TTGTCGGTTGCTTCATTTGCTATTATTTTCTCCCATTCTGAAGGCTGTCTTTTCACCTTGCTAATAGTTTCCTTTGATGTGCAGAAGCTTTTAAGGTTAATTAGGTCCCATTTGTTTATTTCTGCTTTTATTTCCAATATTCTGGGAGGTGGGTCATAGAGGATCCTGCTGTGATGTATGTCGGAGAGTGTTTTGCCTATGTTCTCCTCTAGGAGTTTTATAGTTTCTGGTCTTACGTTTAGATCTTTAATCCATTTTGAGTTTATTTTTGTGTATGGTGTTAGAAAGTGGTCCAGTTTCATTCTTTTACAAGTGGTTGACCAGATTTCCCAGCACCACTTGTTAAAGAGATTGTCTTTAAACTTTACATAATTGTATTAGTTTTGCCAAATATCAAAATGAATCCGCCACAAGAGTTCTTTCAAATATGAATCCTCTAGGTCTCAAGCCTTCATAGGCTGAACCTGACTATCTATTGGGTTATTATTTGCCTCTCTTTGCAATGCCACAGGGACTAGCAGGACCAAACTACAAGTTAAAAGTAGCATTAGTTTGAGAAGTCATGGGGCTTCTATATACAAAAATCCATTTTATGTACCATTTCCCAGGATCATCTGTATTGCTCAAGAAGTATTTGTTGAGGGTTCATTGGTGTGATAGTCAGTTTTATGTCCCATCTTGGCTAGGCCTAGGTATCCAGATATTTATTCAAGTGTTATTCTAGATATTGCTCACAAGGTATTTTGAGGTGAGATTAACATTTAAATCAGTAGACTTTGAATAAAGCATGTTACTCTCAGTAACAGGCCCAGTGGGTTGGCCTCATCCAATCAGTTGAAGGCCTTAATAAGACAAATTTTGACCTCCTTCTAGGAAGAAGGACTTCTGCCAGGAGACTGGCCTGAACTTCAACATCAACTCTTCCTTGGCTCTCCAGCCTGTGGGTCTCCACAACTGTGAGAAACAATTCCTTAAATTAATCAACCAGTCTCTAGATATCTCTTATATATTAGGCTGGCAAAAAAGTTCCTTCAGGTTTTTCCATACTGGCTGATGGAAAAAGCTGAACAAACTTTTTAGCCAACCCAATATATATTAATATATAACCTTGTATATATGATACATATGGGTGCATGCTAAGTCACTTCAGCCATATCTGACTCTTTGCAACCCTGTGGAGTCTGCAGCCCAGCAGACTCCTCTGTCCATGGGATTCTCCAGGCAAGAATACAGGAGTGGGTTGCCATGCCCGCCTTCAGGGGATCTTCCTGACCCAGGGATTGAACCCAAGTTGCTTTGGCAGGCAGGTTCTTTACCACTAGTGCCACCTGGGAAGCCCATATAATATGTATATATAAACTTACATCTTGTATGTATGTGTGTGTGTGTGTGTGTGTATATATATATGTATATAATATTTATACCTTACTAGTTCTGTCTTACTAGTTGTCTTTCTGGACAACACTGACTAACATAGTTTTCATAATTTCCATTATGAAATTACATAAATTTCACTCCATTGAAGAGCATCATTTGCTTATGTCATGTTTTCTTCCGAACTATTCTATTAATAGCATCTCTAGCCTTTTCCCTCACCTGGTTCTATGATAAGGGTAATAGAAAAAAAATTGCAGAGCTGAGAAACTTTATATATTAACACATTTTGAAACAATCTGCTTTCAAGACCTGTTTGTTTTCAACATCAAAACTGACCATCATCATAACGATGTGTGGAAAAGTAGTCACTTGAGAATAAAATGTTAAACACTGAAGGCTATTCAAGGATGTTGTGGACAGACTCGTTTGAACTGATTTCAGTTGCGCAAGTGCTTTCAAATACTGGGAGGGGGATACATAAAAATGCAAGTGGTGATCTCATGGTTGACCAAGCCTGCCTTCTGGCTTTCTATGCAGCAGAATGCTGTGTTGTTGCTTAGAGCTGTGACTTCTCACGGGATACACATTATT
>NW_011494939.1:6425929-6427282 GCF_000754665.1 Bison bison bison
ATTTATATATAATAACTGTATTTGAATATCTGTACAGGAGTAACTGTAATATTAATAGGTTTGGGTGGTTTTTAAAATATGTATCATTGATATTTTGTGAATGTATCATTTTAAACTGTTTTAAGTACCTTGAAACCAATTGAATCATTTTACAAAGTGTCACTTAAAAGTAGTTTAGATTGGGGACTTCCCTGGTGGTCCAGTGGTTAAGACTCCACACTTCCACTGCAGGAGGCCCAGGTTTGATCCCTGGTTGGGGAACTAAGATTCCACATGGAGTGCAGTGTGGCTGGGACAAAAAGAAACACTAAAACAAAGTAGTTTAAATACAGTAATGCACAAATTTTTGGTTGCCTTGAAGCTTATGAAATGGGATTCTATTTATATAGCTGCCTCAATTACTCATTTCTGCACAACAGATTACCCCCAAATTTAGAGGCTTAAAATGTTTGATTTGCTCACTAGCCTGTGATCTGGCAGTCTTCCCCAGTGGTCTGTGGTAAAAAATTTGCCTCCAGTGCAGGAGACACAGAAGTTGAGGGTTAGATCCCTGGGTTGTGAAGATCCCTGGGAGGACGACATGGCAACCCACTCCAGTATTCTTGCCTGAAGAATCCCATGGACAGAGGAGCCTGGTGGGCTACAGTTCATGGGACCACAAAGAGTTGGACACAAATGAGCATGCACGCATTGTGATCTGGGCTTGGTCTGGGTTGGGTTTATCTGGGTGGAGTGTTAGCAGGGTTTATGTCTGTGGTTGGGTTTATTCATTTGTCTGGTGGTGGTTGGCTGTCAGCTGGAGTGGTGGAAGAATCTAGGCCAAGTGTCACTCACACTCCAGCAGGCTACCCTGAACTTCTTCATATGGTTGATGGGTTCTACCAGTAGCAAAGGAGAGCAGGCTCCAATACGTACGTGCTTTGCAAGCCTCTGCTGGTGACATGCTTGCTTATGTCCCACTAGCCAAAGCAAGTCACAGAGACAATGTGAGAGGCCAAGCTCAGGGTTACTGTGTTAAAGGACTACAGGAAGACCATGTGTCCAGGGAGGTGTGATTCAATGGGGGACATTACTATAACAGTAATTGCTACCATTTCTAAAAAATTTCCATTATTTTATCAAAGCATTGATATTAAACAAACTCAACTCATGGTCTAGCAATTCTGTATACAACTGAGAACTAATGATAAGTTACAGCTGTTGTACTCTGATTTGGGCTTCCCTAGTAGCTCAGATGGTAAAGCATCTATCTGCAATGCAAGAGACCCAGGTTCAGTCTCTGGGTCAGGAACATCCCCTGGAGAAAGAAATGGCAACATACTCCAGTATTCTTGCCTGGAGAATTCCATGGAC
>NW_011494939.1:6427382-6428335 GCF_000754665.1 Bison bison bison
GTTATCTCAGTACAAGTTAATATTAAAGTTCGTGTGTGGTCTTTAAGATGCTTTTGAGTCCATCACATCACCAATATATTTATAAGCTTGAGAAAGATTAGTATGAGGTAACTTAAAATATGAGTGGTTCCCCTGTGAATTTAGGTCAGATACTTTCTTAGTAATGAAGTTGCTAAGTGTTGAAACTCCTTTTTCCCTGAAGGCATTTAAATTTTAGTTTTGGTTGGACATCTTCCTGGTGGTTGAAAGCTAGTAACTATGGACATTCCTAAAGCTGTTTTCTCAAGTTTCTTGTATTTTTCTTTTCTTTGGCTTCATGTTTGCTGTTTCCAGCTGTTTATGTTTTGATCAGTTGTTTTCTAAATATTCAATTTCCTTTAACACATTCAATAAAAAAAAAACTGGATTTCTTGGTTAGAGACTACTACATTTATAAAAACTATTGTTTTATTGTGAAATTAGAGTCATCCATTAAAAGCTACTTTTGGTTTCACTAGAGTGTATTGATGATTTCTTATCTAGGCTACATACAGAGCCAGAACCTAGAATTGTGTTTGAGAGGGGACTCAACAAATACTTCCTCAATTAATTTAGTTGATAAAACCTGAGCAAAAATTGATGATAAAGAGAATGGCAACCATCCTGTGCAGAAAGAGTTCTCTTTTAACAAATACCATTATATCCTCCCCTTTTCTCCCATTTGCTACTTTAAAATACATACAAATATAGTTTTGCTATTTTAGTTCTTGAATAAAAAAATCATAAACCCTGGAAGAATATATAAGAAATGAATAATAATGGTTGTGTGGCACGGGGGTAGTAGATGGATATGACAGAAATGGGAAGAACTTTTAACTGGATATCAGTTATGACATTTTTGGTTTTGAACCTTGTGAAATTGTTATTCAAAACTTAAAGAAAGAAACTAAGAGGGAGGGGACATATGTATACCT
>NW_011494939.1:6428435-6432519 GCF_000754665.1 Bison bison bison
CTGATTTAAGGCTTTAACACCACTTAATATTATTATGTAAAAAACTAAGACATCTTATCACCGCTTCTTATTACAGTTAGAATAATATTAAAATTCCTTGACACAGACCACAGGCTGTTAGCAGTTTTATTTTTATCCTCATTTTCACAGTATCATGCTCTATACTACTCAGCCCTTAACTTACCGTTCTTCAGCTATAATGGCTATTCTTCTATTACTTTAATCCATCCAATTCATCCCCACCTCAGGGCTTTTCACTTGTCATTTCCTCCCTGGAATGGCTTTCTCTCAGATCTTTGCTTGGGTGGCTTCTTCTCTTCATTCAGAGCTCAGTGCAAATTTTGCTTCTTAAGAGCATTATTTCCTGACCATTTCTTTAGAAATAGCTCCTCCCATCTCAAATCACTCGCTGTCGCATTTCTCTTGTTTTCAGGTTTTTTGTTTTGTTTTTAAAGAATTTTAAAATTTCATGTATTTATTTATTTTTGGCTGCCCTGGCTTTTCATTGCTTTGCTCAGGCTTTCTCTAGTTGCAGTGAGTGGGGGCTACTCTTCGTTGTGGAGCACAAGCTCTAGGCACATGGGCTTCAGTAGTTGCAGCACGGTAGGCTCCACTATTGTGGCTCACGGACTTAGTTGCTCTGTGGCAGGTGGAATCTTCCAAGGATCAAACTAGTGTCCCCTGCATTGGCAAGCAGATTCTTATCCAATGCGCCACCAGGGAAGTCCTCATTTCTTCATTTTTTCTTCATGCACTTCTTATTGCCTGAAATTATCTTGCTTATTCAATTGTATTTGTTGTTGTTTAGTTGCTAAGTCTGAGCGACACCCATGACCCCATGGATTGTATCCCACCCAGCTCCTCTGTCCATGAGATTTCTCAGGCAAGAATACTAGAGTGCGTTGCCATGCCCTCCTTCAGGGGGTCTTCATGACCCAGGGATCAAACTCGTGCCTCCTGTGTCTTCTGCATTGGCAGGCGGTTCTTTAACACTAGCGCCACCTGGGAAGCTGGTAGAACACATAGCAGATACTCAATACTCAATAAATGTTTGCAAAATTAATGAATAAATGAACTAAAGGACTAACATATTCAGTCTTGATGCAGGAATCCTTGCCTTTAAGATGAGGAGGTTGGGTCTTCTCTAAGATCCTTTCCAACTCAGAAATTTTAACTTCCCATTCATATAACTCAAGTTTTAGATGAATTTTGAGCAGAGGGGGAAAAGCTGTCTGTAACAAGGATCATGGTAATAAATATGTATTTATTAAATATATATACTATTTATTAGCTGTTTCCTGTTGGAAAAAAATATGTTGTAGTGATTTTCAAATATATAAAAAAGGTAGGTAGAATTTAGGAAGAGGAATGATAGTGTAACTTAAGTTGAAAAAAACTAATAGACATTCTTTTTACTATATCATTGCCAAAAGTATCTTAAAACATTTTTTTAGTTTTATTGAGATTTAATTGACATATGACATTATGTAAGTTTAAGGTGTATAAATGTGATGATCTGATATACACTCAAGTATCTTGAGTAAAAATTATATATAATAGCTTTTTCATTTTCCACTGAGAAGGCCAGAGCAAGGCAGAGGCACTAGAATACAAACATTTTCATCAAAATGATGTAGCCTAAATTCTGGAGCTGCTCTGCTCAGGATCAGTGTTCAGCTCTGCCTCTTAATACCTGTGAATCCTTATGGAAGTTATTTAACCTTCGGTGCTTCACATTGCACCTCTGTGAAATGAAGACACTCATGACACCTACCTCATAGGATTGCTGTGAGGATTAAATGAAATAATGTTTCTAAAAGGCTTAGCACAGTACCTGGTCCACCATAGCACTCAACAAATATTAACTCTAGTCTTTGAGAGTAATAAGGGAAACAGTAGTGAGTGTCATATTGAAGAATGACAAGCAAAAATGTCCTAGAGTGAGATGGGAAACAGAAGAGTTTAGAACGTTTGTAACATTCCTGAGGCTGCACAGCTAATTACTAGCAAAGTGTTAGAGTTGGGCAAGATGGGTGTGGCTATTTAATGGGGTAGCTCCTGGCTGTACATATTTCATGCTGTGGGGAAATAGTTGTTAAAAAATTAGTTTTTCTAAGAATGTCAGGAAAGTTAAAATTCAAGTGAAATACAGTTTCCCGTATCATGAATGTTAAAGTAGAGTTTGGATATAAACACTACATATATATGGATATAATGTGGGGTTTATATCCAAACTCTGTATTAGGTTGGAGAAGGAAAAGGCTACCCACTCCAGTATTCTGGTCTAGAGAATTCCATGGACTGTATAGTCCATGGGGTCACAAAGAGTGGGACACGACTAAGCGAGTTTCACTCACTTTGACCTGCCTTGAATTAAAGAGAGACAACCTTAAAATCATTTATGTCAGGTAGATAAATCACATTCTAAAACTTTAATCCCTGAGATGAAGTGGCTGGTGTGAAGTTCCAAGGATCATTTAATCATAATACAGGATAGCTTCATTAATATGCACTTCACTGATTGAGAATATGCAGACCAAAACTGAGATTTTGCCCTCTTCATGGCAATGCAGGAGACCCAAGTTTGATCGCTGGGTTGGGAAGATCCCCTGGAGAAGGCAATGACTATCCACTCCAATATTCTTACCAGGAGAATTCCATGGACAGAGGAGCCTGGCAGGCTATAGTCTATGGAGTCACAAAGAGTCAGACATGACTGAGCGACTTTCACTTTTCATGGAAAAATAAAAACATTGCCAAGAACATCAGTATTATAAATATGACTATATTAGAAGAGTATAAAGTACTTAAAGGAATAAACACTGTTGATGCCTTCTTCTACATGCAATTGGTATGCTAATACATTGGGTTGTCCAAAAAGTTGTCCAGGAAAATCCCGAATGAACTTTTTCGCTAACCCAACAGTTGTCCATAACAAAACATAATTATTAGGGGCTTGAGTTAATGACTTAACAATATTTGTGTGCTCCCAATGTGCCAGGCTTCATTTGAGACACTGGGGTTCATCAACAAACAAGACACACCTAGTTCATTCCTCCATGAGGCTTACATTCTAGCATGAAGGCAAATAATGGTTTACAGTAATGGGGTGATACTATTTGAGTACAAGGTGCTTTGGGAATATTACAGAACTATCCATTCTAGTCTAAGATATGAGAAAAGGTCATCTGGAGAAAAACATTAATCTGAGATCTGGAGATTAGCAGAAGTTGCTTGGGAGAAAAGGACTTGGGGCATGGCGTGCTTAGACAGAGGAAATAGCACATGGGAAGTATTAGATGCCCTTAGTTGGCTGACTGTCTTCCTGATTAATAGAGCGGGTCTATCTATCAAGGGTTTCTACCAACTCTTTGCCAGTCTAATTTGCACTTCTCTATATACTTGAAAGTAATACAATTGTTTTTCTTTAAAAATATTCATGTGATTCCAAATCATCAAAAATTCAGACAAAGCATTGCTTTTATTTTTTAAATGTCTTCTGTTCTAAACTTGATACACTCAGTGGGTAATTCCTGCTCCCTATTTCTCTTCTGACTGGTCAGAAATGTAACAGTTGGTCTTCCATATGCAATTAATCCTTTAGAATTTTCATATTTTTCTGTACTATCATGTTTGCCATTCTATCATATTACTACATAATGCCTTTGTAGTTTATTAGTAGTACTTAGGAAAACTTTTAATGTGTAGATAATAAAAGTTACATCTTCTATGTCATTTCTTACACTTGTAGGGTATTGTGCAAGGGGAGTGCTGCTGGAGACAATTCTCTGGTATATATAAGTATATAATTTTAGGTTATTTCAGGTCAGTAAACCAGATCTCTAAACTTACCATGTCCAATATGGTAGCCACTAGCCACATGTGACTATTGAGTAGTTAGTATATAGCCAGTCCAAGTTAAGATGTGTTGTAAGTATAAAATACACACTGGATTTCAAAGGCTTAGGACAAAAAAAAGAGTAATATAAAACGTCTCATTAATTCTTTTTTGTAATGATCACTTGTTGAAAATATTTTGGTTTCATTGACTTAGATAAAATGTTATTAAATTAATTTCACCTGT
>NW_011494939.1:6433074-6433613 GCF_000754665.1 Bison bison bison
TTTCACCTGTTTCCTTTTACTTATTAAAATATAGCTATTTGAAAATTTAAAATTGCATGTGTGGCTAATGTTTTTGGCTCACATTATATTTCTGTTGGCTGGTGCTACTTTAGACTTTTTTATTTTGTGGGTGTTAGCGGAGGCTGAAGCTAGTCTGAAGTTGTTCTGTGGCTATTAGTAGGCATGAGGCGTCATGACTGCTGGTTAGGGAAGGTTTGACTTTTGCATGGAATCAGTTACCGAAACTGATCAACAACTGCTGATGTAATGGAGACTTCGTTGGGCTGAAAGACTAGAGAAAGAAACTTGATCAGATGCTGTGCAGGTCTCACCTAATGATAAGAGGCAGAGACCCCCAACAATAGCATGTTTATGAAACTGGGACCATTGTTCCCAAGAAGCTCCTGCTACTTTGCCGTTGAAATCTTCTAATGTAATGTTACATTAGAAGAAAGCTAGGTGATGGACAGGGAGGCCTGGCATGCTGTGATTCATGGGGTCACAAAGAGTTGGACATGACTGAGTGACTGAACTGAACT
>NW_011494939.1:6433713-6434138 GCF_000754665.1 Bison bison bison
TTTTTTTGTTTTCTTTTTTGTTTTTGGCCATGAGGCATGTGGGATCCTAGCTCCTCAACCAGGGATCAAACCTGCACTCCCCATGTTGGAAGGTGAAGTCTTAACCACTGGACCACCAGGGAGGTCCCTATAGTTTCTAGGAATTCTGTAGCGCTTCCTGTGTACCAGGTATAGTTCTAAGTGCTTTCATGTATAGTAACTTATTTAACCTTCAGGAGAATCCAATAGATAAGGAATTATTAGGATCCCCATGTTACAAAATACAGGTGGGCAAAAAGAGATTCAGGCATTTGCCCAAGGTCACAGTGAGTGGCAGAACTTGGATTCAAACCCAGACAAACTTAGCTCTTCACCACTGCACCGAGGTGTGTGCATTGTCTCCTGGGTGGACAGAAAATATTTCCTAGGGAAAGTGACATTAGCTC
>NW_011494939.1:6434238-6434858 GCF_000754665.1 Bison bison bison
GGGATTCTCCAGGCAAGACACTGGATGGGTTGCCATTTCCTTTTCCAATGCATGAAAGTGAAAAGTGAAAGTGAAGTCGCTCAGTTGTCTCCGACTCCTAGCGACCCCATGGACTGCAGCCTACCAGGCTCCTCCGTCCATGGGATTTTCCAGGCAAGAGTACTGGAGTGGGTTGCCATTGCTATTCATTACAGTTTGTGAAATGTTGAATAGTGTGTTACTATCCCATTTACATGCTGGAGAAGAGTTAGAAAATGTAAAAGACTTGCCCAAATGACATAGTATTTAAGGGAGCTCATTTGCTCACATGGAAGAAGTGATATGCAAGTCTTTTCAAAAGTAGTTTTGACATCATATTTCGCAGCTAATTATTTTATGTACCCCTTAACTGCTTATGGCTGTGCGTGTGTGCTAAGTAACTGCTTATAGTCTAGTAGGGGGAGGCAGGTATGTACAGAATACCCGAGAGGATTTCAGGTGCTCTGGTGAGAGGAATGGGTTTGAGATAATGACAGTATTTAAGACTTCTTTTATATTTTTTTAAAAGATTTTTTCCTGTGGACCATTTTTAAAAAGTCTTTATTGAGTATGTTATAATATTGTTTCTGTCTTATGTTTTT
>NW_011494939.1:6434958-6436768 GCF_000754665.1 Bison bison bison
GATGATGATCGTAGGAGCAGAGTCCTGGCAAAATGAAGCAGTCCCCACAAAAGAGACAGGTTTAGGGAAAAGGAGAGGGGAAGGTGGAAAGAAGGGGCATAGGTTAGGCCCAAGCCGAGTTACAGGAAAAGGAAGATCGTGAAAGGAGGAACCTTAAAACTGTTGACAAAGCGAGATTAGTGCAATATCTAAGGATTCATTTACCAAGGCTCCTGCATTCCCCTTTAGCACAGACAGCTGAAAAATTGTGACTATATTTAAGTCACTGGTTGTATAACCCTGGGCAAATCAGTTTAATTCTCTGGGCCTCAATTTTCTCATCTGTGAAATTAAGGGCCAAGATGAAATGGTCTTTGCATTCCTTTCTAGCTCTGGTCTCCTGATTTCTATGAGTTCTAATGTGCAAAGAAGAAGCAATTTGACACTAAATGACATATTTAGATTTGCATTTGAGAAAGATGACACATTTTATACGGTAATATCATGGTACATTTTTTTAAAAAGGCATCTTCTGTTTAAAATTCTACACTTGCTTTGGACACTTCTACTTAAAGAGTGTCACTGTAAGTCCTACAGGCACTTACTCCTGTAAGAGTAAGTGCCTCTCACTCTCTTATGCTTAGCACACCTACATTTCTGTTCATTCTGATGTTTTCTTGTTTCTCACTTGGAAGTGACCTCTTTTTTCCCCCCATTGTTCTTTTGGTGTCTCCTCTAGTTAACTAAGGGCTTCCCAGGTGGCTCAGTGGGTTAAAAATCTGTTGCAATGCAGGAGATGCAGAGACGGTTCAATCCCTGGGTCAGGAAGATCTCCTGAAGAAGGGAATGGCTACCTACTCCGGTATTCTTGCCTGGAGAATCCCATGGACAGAGGAGCCTGGTGGGCTACAGTCTATGGGATTGCAAAGAGTCAGACACACCTGAGCACACACCAGTTGTAACTAAGTCTTAAGTGATAACTAAGTCTTTTGTGAGTCTAGGTTCCTCTGAGTTTTCTTAACTATTTCCATTGTTTTAACTACCATCTCTCAAGAAACATATTCTAATTAAGTGCCCTAGTTGTGTATCTCTAGTAGATATAGTCTCATCTAGACATGACGTGCCTAGAGGGGTTTAGGGGGGCAAAGTGGGTCAAAAGGTACAAAATTTCAGTTATAAAATAAATAAGCCACAGAGATATACGTACAGCATGGTGACTATAGTTAATAATACTGTATTGGACATTTGAAAGTTGCTAAGAGAGTAGATCTTAAAAGTCCTCATCACAAGAAAAAATTTTTTGTAACTATGTATGGTGATGGATGTTAACTAGATTTATTGTGGTCATTATTTCACAGTGTATGCAAATATCAAATCATTTGTTGCACACTCGAAACTAATGTAATATTATATGTCAAACCTCAGTAAAAAAATTCAAAAATGACTTGGCTAAAACATGACTCTGCATCAAAATTTCTCTAAAGCCTTTCCTATTTATTAGAAAAAAAAAGTCCCATTATTTCCTTCTTTTAGTCTCAATATACAAAAATCAGAAAGTACATAAAAGTAAAAGAATATAAGAACCCCCAGAAATTCCCTGGCAGTCTAGTGGTTAGGACTCTGGGCTTCCAGTGCTGAGGGCCCAGGTTAGATCCCTTGTGGGGGAACTAAGATTCCCACAAGCTGCATGGTGTGGCCAAAATAAATAAATAAATAAAATTAAAATAAAATTGAAAAAAAGAATATAACCCACATAATCTCATACCTGAAAGAATAATCACAGTTAGTATCTTATTGTATAGTTTTCTTAACTATTTCTCTGTATGTGTAT
>NW_011494939.1:6436868-6437636 GCF_000754665.1 Bison bison bison
GTATGTGTATACGTGTGTGTGTGTGTGTGTGTATTTATTGTGGGAGGGGTATCGTAGTACCATTTTGTAATCTATCATGAATCTTTCCATTTCAATAGATAAAATCATGTATTGTTTTTGAAAGAGTGTGGAGTATTCAGTTATATATTCATATAATATATGTAACCAAATATCTGATGTTAGGATTTTATTTCCAATTTACTGATATGACAAAGTGTGATTGTATGAATTTCCATTGCTTGTGTCACACATATGACACATCACACGTGCTTGGTATAATGGTTACTTGAACTTTTACATATCTCCTCAAAATGATTTTATAAATTTTGAGACCAGATCTTATATTTCTTTGTGTCTCTCATAGAATTTAGCATTTGCCTTTCATATGGGAAACGTTCAATAAATAGTTATCGAATGAATGGACAAATGAGCTGCACATCCCCAGGCAATCATTTACCTGCTTTCTACCACTCCAGGTTTGTTTTCATTTTCTAGAATTTTATATGAATTGAGTCGTATGGTATGCGCCCCTTTTTGTGTGGCATCTTTCACTTAGAATAATAATTTTGGGATCCATCCAGGTTGTTATGTATATCATGTTGTAGCACGCTGGGGAGACAGACAACACTTGAGCACCACTTTCTGTAGAAGCATGCCAATGAAGCCTCTCCATCACACAGAATTTATTCTGAGCCTTTGGTGCATACATCCCTGCCTGCTTGATCTCTCCTCTTGAGTATCTCAGTAACAAAGGTAACATGTCTCAAA
>NW_011494939.1:6438111-6440874 GCF_000754665.1 Bison bison bison
TATCTCTGCTGTCTCTGCCTTTTTTAAGTCTCTTCTGCTACCACCCTATTCTAAGCTGCATCGTCACTTGTCTGCCTACTGCAGCTCTTCCTACCAGTCTCCCTGCATTTGCCTTTGCCCCTGTCTGACTCAGAGAAGTCATGCTGATTCTCAAACAGACATTGCTTCTTATTACTCTCACGCTTCAGAATGCTCAGTGGTATCCTTTGCACTCATCCTATAGTTCTATTTTTAGAACCCTTTGATTCCAAAGTGCCCAGAACAGTTTTTATTTCTGACCCTCCCAACTTGAGCTCTTGTAAGAATGAAATGCATAGAAGCTGTGTTGAGAAGTCAGCTCTGAGAAGTTTTGACAGAAGAGGGCAGGGTTAGAGTCTTCCCAGAGTCCTGCATGCAAGATAGAGTTCATGTTGTTTATGGCTAACGTCATCCTTTGATGTTAGAAAATCTGTACAGCTTTAGATCCTTTCCTGGCTTTAAGCTCCATCTCGATCTCTCCTTGAAGCCCAGTTAAGAGCTCACTCCTTTAAGGGGATGAAACATATTTGTTTCACTTAGAAAGTCCATATTTATTTCTATATTTAAACACACACCCCACCCCACTAGGCTACTTGTCTACATTATTTTGTGAGCCACAGGGGAATAGAAACCTTCTTCCTTATTCTGCTTCTTATTTCACTCTTTGGAGTAAGTCAGGGGCTTAAGCAGGCCCCCTGTGGGCTCGCCTTAAATAACAGTTCCATTCAATAATGGACCAGAAGAGTGTTTTAAAGAAACGCAAATTGAGCGGAGAGGCTAAAAAAGGTGTCCTGATACTTTTCAGTTTGTTCTCTAATCAGAGTTAATGCACTCGAAAGCCCTTAGTTTCACATCTATTAGGCACACAGCAAGCTGGCAAATGCTTCCTGAGGGACTAGGCCTCAGCCGTGGCTGGGTGCTTTGTGGCGTGTGTGCGCCTGTGTATGTGTGTGTCCATGTCTGCCTGCATGGTCTCTGTCTTGTCGAATTTCTATAAATATATAATTAAATTGATCTTGTCAAACTGCTAGGGGACCTGGTGGCAGAATTCTAAGATAACTTCTAAGATTCTTCCCCCCAGGTTTATACACCCTGTATATTCCCTTCCGTGTATATGAGTGCTTGGTGACCACTCTGATAACTGTTGCTGTTTAGTTGATAAGTTGTGTCCAACTCAGTGACCCCATGGATTGTACTCCGCCAGGCTCCTCTGTCCATGGGATTCTCCAGGCAAGAATACTGGAGTGGGTTGCTGTGCCCTTCTCCAGGGGATCTTCCCAACCCAGGGATCGAACCGGTGTCTCCTGCGCCTCCTGCACTGGCAGGGCCACCAGGGAAGTCCCACTGTGATGATTAGGTTACTTTATATGAAAACAGTGAAGAGATTTTGAAGATGTAATTAAAGTCTCTTCTGGAGGAGAGAGAAGTTCTCCTGCTGAGCATGATGAAATGAACAGCCCTATTGTAAGCTGACTATGGAGAGGGGCAGTCTCTAGAGCCTGGAGATGCCCAGGGTGTCAGCCCTACCAGCCTGAGGAACTGAATCCAATCACCTGAATGAGCTGTAAAGAAGACTCTGAGCTCCACAAGTTAATGCAGCCTGGCTGACACCTTGATTTCAACTTTGTGAGACTGAGCATCACACCCAGATCTGCTCTGCTTGGACTTCTGACCCCCAGGAACTGAGATAATACATGTGTGTAGTTTGAGACCAGTACCAGGTTTGTGGCAATTTGTTATGCAGCAATTAACAGTTAACTAATACAGAGGATATCAGTTGCCATTTCAATTTTGTACTGTTATATTGGGCTTTTATGTTATAGTAGACACAACAGAGTATCACAGACTGGATGGCTTAAACAGCAATAAGCAAAAATTTATTTTCTCACAGTTCTCATAGAGCCTGTGTGTCTGAGAATGAGGTGTCAACAGGTTTGGTTTCCTCTGAGGCTTCTTTCCTTGCCTTGCAGATGGCTGGCTTCCCACTATGTCCTTACATGGTCAGTGTGTGTGCCTGTGTGTGTCCTAATTTCCTCTCATAAGGACAACAGTCATGAGTGATTAGGGCCCACCCTAAAGATCTCATCTTAATTTGATTACCTATTTAAATAGTTTATCTCCAAGTAACATTACACTTTGAGATACTTAAGATTCAACATATGAATTTGGGGACAGGGGTACAATTCAGCCCATAACGTGTGTGTGCATGCTCTGACTCTTTGCGACCCCAAGGACTGTAGCCTGCCAGTCTCCTCTGTCTAGAGATTCTCCAGGTAAGAATACTGGAGAGGGTTGCCATGTTCTCCTCTAGGGGATCGTCCCAACCCAGGGATCAAGCACTCGTCCCCTGCATTGCAGGCAGATTCTTTACCGCTGAGCCATAGGGGAAGACCTCAGCACACAATAGCCATCACCATTTTCAGCATTCTTTTCACCATTATTATTTTGTTTTGACTTGTTTTCTTATTTCTTGAACTTCTGTTACATCTCCCCATTCTTCAGAGTTTGTCCTATTTCATTACAAACTCTAATTCTTGACATTTTAGGCTACAGGGTAACTTGCAATATCTTTCATAATTACATCCCTAGCTTCTAGTGGCCAATCAGTCTGATTTAAGAAAAACATTGTTTTACATTTTATATATAATTTTTACAAGTTTACAAGGTACTTTCATGACTTTTTTTTTTTTTAACCTGGAACAATGCTGTGAGGCAGATCAGTCCAATATCTTCATTAGTAGTGAA
>NW_011494939.1:6440974-6441394 GCF_000754665.1 Bison bison bison
TGGTCGTGTTAATGTAACATATCTCATGTCTTCTGACTCCAAGCCATGGTGCTCTGTCCACTAGATTAACTATTCAAAGCATTCTAACCCAAACAACAACTAATTCCTATCAGATAAGTCTATTTGTAATCTATCTTATTCCTATCCAATTGTTCAAATGCAGATTCTATAACTGCTCCCATCCTTGCTATGTATCTGGAGGGTTTTCTCGTAGGGTGAATTGGGGAGGCTATGGCCACACGTGATTACCCTATTTTCCCATTATTTCTGTTTGAAAACGTATTGTAAAACTACCCCACTTAAACCTTTTTATGTCCAGGATGAAGCAGTATCTTGGATGTATTTCACTCAGTTGTATTCACTTGTTTATTTTTAACTTAACGTGCCAGATTTTTCATACACACTGAAATCAATTGCTTT
>NW_011494939.1:6441494-6442456 GCF_000754665.1 Bison bison bison
CTCATCAGTGAGACGGTAAACTCTTGTAACAGGTGCTTTCTACCTAACAGGCATTTTGTGTGTAACATAGGTATACGGTGATAAATATTAAATAAGCATGGTGGAGAAGTCAAAGAATGCATGCGTGCCTGTTAACAAAGATGCATTGTGTTGAATCCACTGACAGGCAGGTAAAAGATAATATAAATTCCACGTGCATTTGGAGTTCTCTCTTTCTTTTTACCAGTTTGGTAAAGTCTAACAATGTGGTGATAGCTTCAGTTCTTGCCAGTTTTTGAGTAACTGATTATTTCAAAGTTACTTAAAATGCACTACTAGAATTTCAGTGGAGGGAATTTGAAATACCAAGTCAGCAATGTTGAGCTCTCAGACACCAGAGGAGTTGACTGGTAGGCAAAGAGAAATGTTACAAAGCATAAAGAACTACCGTCCCACACCCACCCCATCACTTTCCTTAAAAAACAAACTGAGTGAACTGGTTGCTAACAGCACGCTCCATTATTTTTCTGAGGAGGAGTCTGGAATTATAAGAAGAAAAGGCAAAGGAAGAAGTGTAAGAAGGTGGCCCCGGGCTATAACCGTCAAGAAGGCAAAGAATGAATAGAAGACCTGCAAGGGGGAAAACAGGCTTGACTGGGGTTTTGTTGGGGGCTTGGCTGGCAGAACTTGGGGGAGAGAGTCAAGATTGTGACTCAGAATAGCAGTTCCACCAGTTTGGAAAGAGCATGGCACAGCGGTTAAGAACTTGGGCGCTGGAATCACGCCGCTTGGGATCCTGGGCCCTGTTCTGCCCCTTACCAATTATGTAACCTTGGGCAAGTAATCATTTGACTTTGACACCTCAGTCTTGGCGGTTGTGAAATGGAGACAACACTGCCTGTGGACCTTGTGGAGTAGCTCTAAGAGTTCAGTGCGTTCATAATTCAGCGCTGGGTGCTTAGCAGACCCTGGGTAAAGTGTCG
>NW_011494939.1:6443695-6444224 GCF_000754665.1 Bison bison bison
GGGGCTGTCGCTGCCCTTGACGGTCTGGGGTCTCTCTGCCCGCCTCGGGCCCCGCTGTCTCTTGTCTTCCCACAGTTTCTGCTTTGTGCCTCCTAATCCATCCCTCCCTCCGAATCTTCTAACTTGGGAGGCTTCGCTGCTGGCTCCCGAGTCAGGAGCACCCTCCTCTCTTCCTCGAAGCTTTTAACTCTGCTTTGAGTGTCTTCATCTCTAAAAAGTCTAGGCTGCTTTGGATTAATCACAGTTCACTAATGATTTTCTTGGAAGCTTCCAGTCTACTGTACGGTGTACTGAGAGTGATGGGAACGAGCCTTTAGTAAACATCATCTAAAGAACTTCCAACTTTGTTTTTTTCCTAGTGTTCAGTAACTTAGTCCAAGAACCACAAGCACTGAGAATGGATATATGTATGTTGTTTGTATTTAATCCTAGCACATGGTCCTCCGTCTGATTCTTCCCACGCTGCCAAGCAGGCCGTAGAGAGAGACAGTGGGAGGGACCTTGATGCTTGGCTCCATTTCTCCTGCAA
>NW_011494939.1:6444324-6450345 GCF_000754665.1 Bison bison bison
TTCAGCGTTTCAGTGTTGTCAGAGGACTAGTAGTTTGGGATAAAGTCACTCAAGTTAGCCTAAGCTGGTTACCAAACCCACTCAATTGGAACTGACAGACTCGGGGGTTTAAAACTGCCTCTGTTGGGAGGGTCCCTTTTTTTTTTTTTTTAAGAAGCCACAATTTCTTACTGCTGATCACATATTTGTATGTACCCTCAAGAAGCAGAATTTAAAAACCATGTCAAAGGGATGACTTTTCTGTTTGCTGAAGTCAGTTTCACACAGTACCAGCCTACTGCCTTCTCCCCGTGCTCCTATACTGAGGTTCGTTTACTCACTTCCATGCTCTAATTAGCTCGTGAAGAAAATTGAATGAAGAAGCTGGATGTGGAGGCAGATACAGTGAACTAGCATAGGCCGACCTTTTCGGCTGTGTTCCTGGAAATGGGCTATATCCAGTGTTGAAGTTTGAAAACTGAGAAAAGTGAAATAATCCATTAAGTAGTTATAGTTATGACATCATTTTACATTTAAAAATATTAGCTTCCTTGTCTGCATGTATTTTTTTTATTAATCTCCTTACATTTAACAGTGATAGAATTGTTTACTTGGTGTGTGACCAGGTGTTGTCATTGACACAATGTGCACTAATTGGCAATCATCTCAGAAGAAACCAAGTTGTGAATGAAGGTGACAGCTAAATTTCACTGTCCTGGGAGCATTTTTTTTGGCCGTGAGACGATGCATGTAGTTTCTGCTGCAACATCAAATGATGTATTTTTAAAACGGATAAATAAGAGCCTCAAATTCCCAATGCTTTTAATCTGCCATTTTTATAAGCTCCTTTTAAGAAAGGGTGGTGTGACAGTATTGGGTTTATGCTGTTGCTCTGAGGAAAGTGGTTTTCACAAGAATATTAAAGAATATTTATATTACAGTTAATATAAATATTAACCGATCATCAGTTTAGTTATATGGCTTTCAGTTGATCTGTAATTTCCCTCATTCATTTGGTAAATTTCTGACTTCTCTTTAGTTCTTTTGAAAAATGGGTGTACTTGGGAAAGGGGATTTATACAAATAGGCCTACTCTTCTAAATCTGTAATTTTCTTGGCAACCCTTTCTGGAAAGATATATAAACTTGTCAACTGTTTCAAAGAAAAGAGTTTATGTTGTTATGTCATTTTTTTTTCCTTTTGTAATTATTACTGATACTAAGCTAAGATTGCCCTAATATGAACTATTTATGTTTGCCAGAAAAAAAATAAAGGTGGATATGAGTTTGTCTTAGGCATTTTGCTCTGAATCTTTAGACTCTTACTCAAAATGTGTTTGATAATCCACCTGGTACATCCAGGAGTTATCAAATTGGGTATTTCCGATGTTAGTAAACATGATTGAACATAATTGCACTTTGCTGCTGAATTCTCTTTTTCATTTATTTACATTTTAAATTACTTTTCTTCATGTAATTTGACTTACATTAGTGAAATGAGACTAACCAATTTTTTTAATTGTTTGATTTTATTGATGTTTAGGAAACTGCTACAATCTCCTTGAAGTATTTTCTCTTTAATCCATTGGTTGAAACTGGTATATTTTTCTTGCCGTGAACTAGCACAACAACTTGTCAGGTATCCTCAGATCTCAGAAAAAAAATGTAGAAAAAATTTTGAAAAATGAACAACTCTAGAGAAAACATCTCAAAATTAGATGAAAAGATTTTCTCAAGTTACTGACATTCATAGCAGTCAGCTTTTAAATATATTCTTCAGTCATTTAATAATTTATCTTACAAAATCTGTTGGGCATCTTCTATTTGCCAGGCCATGTGCTAGCCACAATGGTAAATTATAAATCCTTGATCTTCTGGAGTCTCACAGAGGCTATATTCCACCAGAGAATATGGACAGTAGGTAAGGAAACAAATGAAGAAGATCCTTATAGATGGTAGTGAGAACAATGGTGGAAATACTATGAGATGG
This sequence comes from Bison bison bison, assembly GCF_000754665.1. Taxonomy (NCBI): domain Eukaryota; kingdom Metazoa; phylum Chordata; class Mammalia; order Artiodactyla; family Bovidae; genus Bison; species Bison bison. Next base: position 6,446,293 of record NW_011494939.1, read on the forward strand.
AGAACTGGAAAGGGCCTTTTTAGCAAGGGTGGTTTGAAAAGGCCTCTCAACGAAGGTGACCTTTGAACAGAGATGTGAAAGAAGAGAGATCACTCTTACCTTGTCAGCTTACCTCATCAAGAGCTGAGAGAAGAGTAAGAGCCAAGACGTTGAGACAGAAAAACAAACTTGAGATATTTGAAGAACAGAAAGCCAGCCAGGATGGATGGAACCTAGTGAGCTTTAAAGGAGTTAGGGAGCCTGGAAGGAGTCAGTAATAGGTAATGCAGGGCCTACAGAGTCTGATAAATAATTTGATTCTCAAAAATAGTGGGAAACCATTGGAGAGTCTTTGTTACGTACTTTTCTGTGGAAGGTCAATGACTGAAAAAAAAATTAGTGGATGTAAATAAAATTTGTTTTGCAGAGGGTAAGTAGAGTATGTAGCTACTCAATTGTTTATATGTATAAAATATGTAATTGACTTCTTTCACTCTGCTTAGATAAGGGAGTAAGGGAATGGGAACTCCAAGGTGAATAAGTTACGAAGCAGTTGAGTTTGCACTGTCACATTGTCCACCAGAGCCCTGAGGTAAGTTGTCACCAGCCTCGTTAAAGATCAGATCATCGTTCAACTTAAGAATTTGTTTGGGACTTCCCTGATGATTCAGTGGCTAAGACCCTGTGCTCCCAGTGCTGGAGGCCTGGGTTTGATCTCTGGTTAGGGAACTAGACCCCATATGCTGCAACTAAGACCCAGCATGTGTGTGTGTGTGTGCGAGTGCGCATGCACGTCACACCCACACTTAGTCATGTCCTACTCTTTGTGACCCCATGGACTGTAGCCTGCCAGGCTCCTCTGTCCATAGAATTTTCTGGGCAAGGACACTGGAGTGGGTTGCCATTTCCTACTCCAAGGGATCTTCCCAACCCAGGAATTGAACCCTTGCATCTCCTACATTGGCAGGCGGATTCTTTACCACTGTGCCACTTGGGACACAGCCAAATAAAGAAATATAATAAAAAAAGAAATGTAAAAAATTTTTTCTCATGGAAATATACTTTGGAAGGTTGGAAAGTTTATTTGCATGTGAAGAAATAACTTAGGTTTTAGAAATGGCCTTTGGGATTTAAGAGGAGCTTGCCACTTCCCTTTAGCTATTGCCTTCTCCAGTGTTTTCAAATTGCCATACCTTTATTCTTTGAGAGATTAGAGTTTTCTCTATTCCTTGAGGATTAAATGAATTTATACTTGGCATTTATTTTGTTGCCCTGAGCTCTTGCTTGAACGCAATCCAACTTGGAGGTCTAATTGGCCCCAAATAAGAATGCAGATAGTCATTGACATTCCATAGGAATAAATCTGAATATTGTGAAGCAGAAACCTGCCAAATAACCCTCAGTGACTCCTGCAGGGTCAAATTCCAACCCCTCAACCTAACACTCAAGGATTCGCCATGATAGGACATAGGCCTACTATCCCAATTGTCCTTATTATTCTCTTAACAAGAAATCCTCTGTTGGTTTAAATGGATTTTACCTAGTTTGGAATTTTGTGCTTAGCATTATTCTTGGCATGGAGTAGGTGCACAGTAGCGGCCTTTTGAATGGATGCCATGCCATCATCCATTTCAAAAGCTCTCTCTTTTCCTTTCTGTCCTGCAAATCCCAATGCTAGTCAAGGAACAGTTCAAATTTTATATCCTATCACCCTGACCCTGACCTGCTTTCCTCCTCTGGATGTGAACAGCAGTCCTACACACTTACCATCATGCATGTCATAATCATCTTTATTTGTTGCCGGGCTGTTTCCCCACTGGGCTCTGGCTGCATGAAGGCAAGCTGCATGAACCTTGTCTGGTTCATGTGTCGTCATCTCCTGAGCACCTGGCATGTGGTATATCCTCTATAAATAGCTGTTGAATAAGGGATAAATGCTGCCTTGTGCCATTTTTCCTATTATTGTTTTGGATACTTTAATTGTTTATTACTGTTGAACTTATCACATGTTTGGTGCCATCAAGCAGTTTCTGAGAGAGGCCATAGAGCATAGTTGTTAAGAGCGCAATTGTGGAACTTGGCTGTCTGGGTTCCAGTGCAGGCTGGGAGTCTTACTTGCTGGGGGATACTGTGTGAGTTAACCTCTCTATACCTAATAGTTTTCATCTGTAAAATAGGAATAAGATAACTTTCTCCTTAGAGTACTTAGAAGGATTAAATGAGTTAGTTACATCTAAAATTTGTTATTTGCAATTTTTAATTAAAAAGGTGTGATGAAAATTTAATTTGGTAAGTTAGGTGCCAAAACTCAGGTGGTGACAAAATTTGCCTTAAACTGATATGAGGGTATTTGATAACTTTTCCTCTATTTAATGTTAATATTGATTTGGTTGTGTTGTAGCACTAGTAACGTGTTTATGGGGCAGTGCCTCAGACCTTGCTGAGGTATTACATAATATAGCGTATATGCAGGTTGAAGTGAAGTCAAAGTGAAGGTCGCTCAGTTGTGTCCGACTCTTTGCGACCCCATGGACTATACAGTCCGTGGAATTCTGCAGGCCAGAATACTGGAGTGGGTAGGCTTTTCCTTCTCCAGGGATATGCAGGTTACTGCCTACCTAAAAGTCTGGACATTTTTTAATTTGGAAACACATCTGGCACCAAGGTTTTCAGATAAGGGATTGTATACCTTACACAAAAGTGCTTAAATTAAGGCTTGCACGAAGTAAGTCATTGCTGTTGGTTGGGATTAGGGAGGTAAATATGCTGTTTTGTCCTTCCCAATACCTCTCTCACAATGGTTACCATGTAAATATATGCTGATTTATTCATGCAACAACTCTGGATAGAGGGCCTGCTGTATGAGCCTCATTTTATCATAGGAAAACAGATATGGCTGGGTCACATGATTGAAAGGAGCCAAGACCCCAGTCTTTCAATAGTCTTTCATCTAGTACCAGTAAAAGTATTTATTTTTTGTTATTCTTTTGTTATTTAAAACAATGCATGCTTCTTTAGGGCGAGTCTTTTGAGGGGGGGTTAGTGGAGAAGATGCAGTTAAGAATCTAATATGACTAGACACTTACTCTGTGCAGTTGTTAAACACTTCTTGAACTCTTCATGTATATAGAAATCTGTATTAAAAGCCAGAGAAAGGTATGAAACAAATGAGGCATGGTTCCTGGTCTTCAGTAGTTTCAGCATCATGCATGGTTACACAGGAACACAGATGTCCATTACAATTCCTTATTTTCCTCTGTAAGTTAGAAATCATTAATATTTAAAATGTACAAAGGAAGACACAAGAGTCAGTGGAAAACTCATTTTAGTATTCACTAAATGGAACTGGTTTTTAGTCGCCCTAACTACTCCCTACCCCCTACAATATGATCTCTATATGACATCCTGGCAGCCTTTTCCTTCCACTTAAACTGAGCAAAATATGTTTTTTATTGTTCTCCTTTATCAATATTTGTAAATCATAATTTGTATATTTTCTTTGTCCTTTTTCTTTTGTGGATTTCAGGGTATAAAGTGTCTCAAAAGGTTTTTTCTGGAATATTCTTAAAGTTGAAAACTAGTCCTCAAAGCTATTCTGCCTATTCATTCAACAAATATCAATACTTATGAATTAACTTCTTCTATTCTTGGCATTACACTTGTTCACACACGTAGAATCTCTGTGCAGTGCTCTTTCTGTCTATCTGGAGTACACTGGATGAGCAGAGTGGTGACATGATAGTGTGTAGTAGGAGCTACAAAATAAAGCAGCTTATGTTTTCTTGGAGTATTTATTATACACAAAGATTTAGAAGAAATTAAAATACATTGTGCTTTAGAATGCAGTATTCATGATAAAAATTTGAGGTAAAACCCAATACTTCAGAGAAAGGCTGCCTGTAAGGGTAGCTGTGGTAACCCTGGGTTGACCCTTTGGAAAACAGAGGCCACACTGTGCCCTTTGAGTCGTACCTTCAGTCAAATACCCATACATTTTCATAGCCTTAAAATCCTGTAATAACCTACAGAAAAGGTAATTGTTGTTTAGTTGATCAGTCGTGTCTGACTCTTTTG
>NW_011494939.1:6450445-6451674 GCF_000754665.1 Bison bison bison
TCTCTCCCCCTCCCCATCCCCCCCCAGATTGTATAATTTCTTCTAGTTCAAGGAAACACTCTGGTGGTTTGAAAATGACCTAAATCTTAAAACGTGTCAAGTGCTAACTGAGGTCCTAATGTTGAGGGGTAGTAGCTATGATTGATAGTGAAGGAAGGGCCTGCCAAGGGACTACTGTCTTCAGAAGAAAGGTGTTAGAATTGATGGGATCAAAGCTTTGCCCCATTCTATGCACGCTTTCCTGTGTCACTGACAGAAGTTCAGTTTTGCTAACTTTAAAGCTGCTTTCAGTCCTTCCCTGGTGGTGCAGTGGATAAGAATCTGCCTGCTAGTGCAGGAAACACGGGTCCAATCCCAGGTCTGGGAAGTTTCCACATGCCACAGAGCAACTAAGCACAACTACTGAGCCTGCGCTCTAGAGCTTGCACTCTGCAGCTACTGAACCCACATGCTGCAGGTACCCAGTGCAACTAAATATTTTTTTTTTTAAACTTCTTTCGTTTGTAATTCATTCACTATACAAACGATTTTGCTGGTTGCTGACTACTGAAATATTTAATAGTAGAGGGAAATTATCACAGCTTATGTGCTTTTGAGGTTGATAAAAGGTTTCTGGAGTTTGAGGTGGTTTTGAAAAGGGGTGGGCTGTGCATCAGAGGTGTGCCTGTTACAAAGCAGTGATTTGCTTTCCTCCTGATGAGAAAGATGTAGAGAAAAGCAAGTGAAGAAAGGGGGTGAACATGAATGGAGTAAGTCTAAGAATATTATCTTTCAGCTCGTTTTTATTATTGCTGTCCCACCCTTCTTAGTGCTGCTGCTGCTGCTGCTGCTGAGTCGCGTCAGTTGTGTCTGACTCTGTGTGACCCCATGGACTGTAGCCTACTAGGCTCCACTGTCCATGGGATTCTCCAGGCAAGAGTACTGGAGTGGATTGCCATTGCCTTCTCCACTTCTTAGTGCTATTGCATAACAATTCCCGTGGCCTGAACTTGTTGTAATGTGTTACTGCTGGAAGATCATAAGGACCTGGGTATAGAGGGGTGATTAAGGAATGGTCTTTATATTCTCTGCATGACATGCACTTATAGTCTTTTCAGGAGAAGATGGTAAGAGAGTTGTAGTGTTTTGCTTCGTAGTCTCACTTATTTCTAAAGAATGCTGTATTTCAACCAAGTTTTCTGTTACGCTGTTGTCTGTCTCTCAGTGGGAAGGCTGTAGAATTCAGTGGT
>NW_011494939.1:6452125-6452306 GCF_000754665.1 Bison bison bison
TATTTTATTTACTCCAGTGGACATATTTACTCTGCTAAGTGACTTGGCAGAAGGTCACGTTGTCTAAGAGGGATCTAGGAGCAGAATGTAGGGCCCTTGGTTGTAACCTAGTGCTTTTCCAGTAATGATATAGAAAACTAAAGGATCCTTTCATATCTATAGTTTTTCAGTTGACAGGGTG
>NW_011494939.1:6453287-6453954 GCF_000754665.1 Bison bison bison
GAAACAGAGATGCAGGAAAATGTGCACAGCAAGCAATGTTGTCTTTTACACAGCTAAATTTTGTTTTGATAATCTGAGAGGTAATATATTTCCCTGATTTATCTCTGTTCCAGATTTCAAGCCCTCAAAGTAGAAAATATTGAAAGACTCATAGTAGTTCAACTACTGGGAAGAGGGTATTTTTGAATAATGTGTTCTATTGATTTGGAGTTGCTATGGTTATCCTAAGCTTTTATAATAGTTACTCTAGCAACAAATCAACTAATAACTTACTACCTTAAACTTTTTAAGTTTTTAAGTAAATAAGTATTACTTAAACTTTTTAAGTAATAACTTTTACCTTAAAATGATAAAAGTTCAATAGCAGTTTTGGTAAGTGAATATCTCAGTTTAAATTATTGAGAGCAGCTTCAGGTGTTGCAGAGTGGGTCTCACCTTTTGAGTTGGAAGTACCTGAAGGCAAGGTGCCTGCTCTTTCACCTTCCAGCATTCTCCTTTGGTTGCCATGTCAGACACTTGAGGAGACAAATGTCCCTTGGGTAGTGGGCTTGCTTATGGAATGCCGTAAGTGCACAGATGGGAAAGAACCAGGAAACGCATTGCTGTCTATTCACAGGGTTTTGTGTTGATAATTACAATAATGTACATTCAAGTACTGAAAAGTGTA
>NW_011494939.1:6454054-6454922 GCF_000754665.1 Bison bison bison
ATGGCACCATTGTAAGCGCTGTATATGCACTGACACATTGAAACCACAGAATGATGCTATGAAGAAGGCGCTATTATTGTCCCCATGTTACAGTCGAGAAAACTGAGGCAGAGAGAAGTTAGATGGCAATCCCAAGGTTACATACCTAATCAGTAAAACCAGTAGCACTAAAATCCATGCAGTCTAGTTTTAGAGTCTATGCTTTTGAACCACAGCCTTTTCTTTTATTCTCTCTCTCTGACAGGGACATTATATAAGAGTATGATAGCTAAATAAGGCATATTAGAAGACATTCTGCAGAAATCTAGAGGTATGATCAGAGTTGGGTATTAAAGTTGCCGAGGCATTTTTAAGCAAGATACTTTTGAAGAGGATCTTACTGAAAAATAAGGAAAGTGTTCTGACATTTTAATACCCAAAGCTTTGTACCTGTATATCGCATGTGTGTGTGTGTATGTGTGTGCAGGTGCATGTGAGTTTATATACATGTTTATTTTGAACTGGGAAGAAATTTGAGGGTAAATCTAATTCAAAATCCTTTATATCTGCAGCCCTTTTTATGTTTTTATGTGCAACATTTTGTACCACAAACATGTTTTTAAAAATAAGGAACAACTTTATTGAGCTATAATTCAACTACCATACAGTTCACCCATTAAAAATGTACAATTCAGTGGTTTTTAGTATAGGCACAGGGTTGTGCAACCGTCACCACAGTCAATTTTAGAATACTTTCATCACCCAAAAAAGAGAAATACGTGCTTTGAAACCAATGTGGCCATGAAGGGGCTGGAGGTAGTGTGCCTGTTGGCACTACTGCTTCCCATCAAAATGTTCTGGAGCTGTGCTCAGCGTAACACAGATCTGA
>NW_011494939.1:6455022-6455468 GCF_000754665.1 Bison bison bison
GAACCAAAACTTCAGCAGTGGAAATGCCAACCATTATTCTAGGTCTGCACATGTACTGGCACAATCTGACTTTTATCAAAATGAGTTTTGGATTTATTATGAAATTTTCTACGTGCATTTGGTGTCATATAGGCATGATGTTTAAACATTCTGAGGAAGCAATCGTGGAGTAATTATATGTAAAGCATTCTGTTAGGAGGGAGAAAATGTATCCACTACCCTAGCAAAGGCAACAGACAACATGCAGCAACCTGACACCAGCCAGTACTATTAATAATACTAATGTCAATCAATAATAATTTACAGTAGTATTATAACACTGTGGCACCCCACTCCACTACTCTTGCCTGGAGAATCCCATGGACGGAGGAGCCTGGTGGGCTACAGTCCACGGGGTCGCTAAGAGTCGGACACGACTGAGCGACTTCACTTTCACTTTTCACTTT
>NW_011494939.1:6458512-6458939 GCF_000754665.1 Bison bison bison
AGAGTAATGTGCAAATTGAGTTTTCTTTAACTGGAGATATCATTTATTGATTTTAAGAAATGAACCCATTACAGTATATGCAAAAACTATTACTTGACAATAGTGTGATTTTCTGCTTAACTTAATGCCAAAAATGATTCAGACTCTTAAACAATTTGGAATGGCTCTAAGTGCAGGTTATTTCCATCTACCTGTTTTGAAGATGAATCTGCTTTATTTGCAAGTAGGGGAGACTCAATGACTGTAGTTAGCCTTAGTATGTAGGGCAGCACCATGTCTGATGAGAGGAAATGAGGCATTTCATGTCAATTCATTCAAGAAAAATTAGTGAAGTACCTTCTGACCCACATTTTGGGGATGCAGTGGTGACCAAGGCCAAGTTCTGTCTTCATTCTCAGAGGCAATCACAGTATCCTATTTGTTGTCT
>NW_011494939.1:6459385-6460122 GCF_000754665.1 Bison bison bison
AGCATGTTGATAACTCATTTTGCCTTCTATTCACATGTACTACTTTAAGTTGTTTTAGCACAGTTACATTCTGATAACCTATACACTCTCACTTAAACTTGAAAGATGTGAATTATAGAACTCCTTTTTAAATTCAGTCTGGTGTTACTGGTATGTATGTACAGTTCTTAAGTCTATTAGATCCAATTTTTAAATTTATTTTTTTGAAGTATAGTTGACAATATAGTTGACAAAACAATATTTTGTTAGTTTCTGGTATAGAGCTAAGTGATTCAGATATATAGATATAGATATATATGGACTTCCCTGGTAGCTAGTCAGGAAAGAATCTGCTTGCAATGCAGGACACTGGGATTCAATCCCTGGGTTGGAAAGATCCCCTGAATAAGGAAATGGCAACTTGCTCCCGTATTCTTGCCTGGAAAATCCCATGGACAGAGGAGTCTGGTGGGCTTCAGTCCATGGGGTCGCAACAGTCGAATATGACTTAGTGACTAAACCACCACCACCACTATATATATATATATATATATATGTCATTAGACCCAATTTTGAATTCCACTGTGTATTCATGTGGATACAAGTTAAGCTGCTGTAACAGAGACCCCCCCCACCCCAATCCAGTGCCTTTAACAAAATATTTCTTTCTCACATATCAGTCCAGGTAGGCAGTTCAGGGTCAGATGGTGGTTGCTCAATTACCATGTACTCAGGCTCCTTCTGTTTTCTTGCTTTCC
>NW_011494939.1:6464454-6464848 GCF_000754665.1 Bison bison bison
CTTTGAAATAACTGCATATTTGAAGGAACTTGTAAATAGAGTACAGAAAGACATCATATACCCTTCACTCAGTTTTCCCCAGTGCAACTATAGAACATTATCAAAGCCCAGAAAGTGACATTGATATGACTACACCATTTATCGGCATTGATAGTTCTACACCATTTATCACATAGAGTCATGTAACCACCTCCATATCAAGATGTAGAGCTATTCCATTACCACAAACATAAATCGGACAACTCAAGTGAAGGAAGGAAAGAAAATCTATTGTATGTAATCCATATTTTTCTTACCATGTTATTTTTCCTTTCTCATGTTGCAATGGAGAAGGCAATGGCACCCCACTCCAGTACTCTTGCCTGGAAAATCCTGTGGATGGAGGAGCCTGGTA
>NW_011494940.1:0-479 GCF_000754665.1 Bison bison bison
CACAGCAGTGAGGACACAGTGCAACCAAAAATAAAATAACTTTGAAAAATTAAGGAGCTGCCATCTTAGTGAGCAGCTGGTGAAGAGGGAAACCAGGGAAGCCTCTTGCTTCTGAGGGCTCTTGCCCACGTGGAGTTGCACACCCCTCTAGGGGAGGGGAGGTGAGTCATTTTCTAAAAGCAACTGAGGAATAGATGCCCACCTGTGTGGCACCAGACACAGCAAGTGGGGAGAAAGTGGGGAGCAGAGAACCCCTCTGCTCATCTTCTCAGGCCTGCCGCCTCCCTGGCAGTGCACCTGCGCTGAGTGGAGGTGGGACTCTGAGCTCCTTCTGGATCATGGCAAAAAATGATTCTCTGCTGGGATGACCCCCTCTGCTGAACTTGTATTGACGATTTTACTTTACCTGGAAGTACATGAAGCAGCAGGCTCTCCTTGCTTTTTGGAGTTAGACATCAGCATGTCAAATTTGGTACCAC
>NW_011494940.1:579-1607 GCF_000754665.1 Bison bison bison
GGGTTGCCATTTCCTTCTCCAATGCATGAAAGTGAAAAGTGAAAGTGAAGTCGCTCAGTTGTGTCCGACCCTCAGCGACCCCATGGAGTGCAGCCTTCCAGGCTCCTCTGTTCATGGGATTTTCCAGGCAAGAGTACTGGAGTGGGGTGCCATTGCCTTCTCCGATATATACATATATATAATTGATTTATTTTAATTGGGGGCTAATTACTTTACAATGTTGTGGTTGTTTTTGCCATACATTGACATGAATTATCCATGGGTGTACATGTATTCCCCATCCTGAACCCCCCACCCACCTCCCTCCCCATCCCATCCCTCTGGGTCATCCCAGTGCACCAGTCCCAAGCACCTTGTCTCATGCATTGAACCTGGACTGGTAGTCTGTTTCACATATGATACTATACATGTTTCAATGCTATTCTCTTGGATCATCCCACCCTCACCTTCTCCCACAGAGTCCAAAAGACTGTTCTATACATCTATGTCTCTTTTGCTGTCTGGTATATAGGGTCATTGTTACAACCTTTCTAAATTCCATATATATGCACTATATACTGTATTGATGCTTTTCTTTTGACTTACTTCACTCTGTATAATAGGCTCCAGTTTCATCCATCTCATTAGAACTGACTCAAATGTATTAATTTTAATAACTGAGTAATATTCCATTGCATGTATATGTACCACAGCTTTCTTATCCATTCGTCTGCTGATGGACATCTAGGTTACTTCCATGTCCTGGCAATTGTAAACAGTGCTGTGATGAACATTGGGGTACACAAGTCACTTTCAATTCTGGATCACTTGAGGTGTATGCCCAGCAGTGGGATTGCTGGGTCACATGGCAGTTCTATTTCCAGTTTTTGAAGGAATCTCCACACTGTTCTCCATAGTGGCTAAGTAGTTTGCATTCCTCATGTTGAGGTTTGACAGAAAACAGCAAAATTCTGTAAAGCAATTATGCTTCAATAAAAAATTAATTAATTAAAAAAAATAAAGGAAGAACTTCCCTAGTGGTTCAGTGG
>NW_011494940.1:1707-2580 GCF_000754665.1 Bison bison bison
CATACTAAAAAGCAGAGACATTACTTTGCCAACAATGATCCATCTAGTCAAGGCTATAATTTTTCCACTGGTCATGTGTGGACCTGAGAGTTGGACTATAAATAAAGCTGAGTACAGAATTGATGCTTTTGAACTATGGTGTTGGAGAAGACTCTTGAGAGTCCCTTGGACTGCAAGAAGATCCAACCAGTCCAGCTTAAAGGAAATCAGTCCGGAATATTCATTGGAAAGACTAATACTAAAGTTGAAACTCCAATCTTTGGCCACCTGATGAGAAGAACTGAGTCATTTGAAAAGACCCTGATGATGGGAAAGATTGAAGGTGGGAGGAGAAGCGGACGACTCAGGATGAGATGGCTGGATAGCATCGTCGAGTCAATGGATGTGAGTTTGAGTAAACTCTGGGAGTTGGTGATGGACAGGGAGGCCTGTATTGCTTCAGTCCATGGGATCGCAAAGACTTCAACATGACTGAGCAACTGAAGTGAACTGGACTGTACCCTGCAAGACTCTGTCCCTGGAATTTTCCAGGCAAGAATCCTGGATTGGGCTGCCATTTCCTTCTCCAGAGAATCTTAATGACCTAAGGCACTGAAGGAAGACTCTTTGTCTGAGCTACAAGGGAAGTTGGTCAGTATCATGTGTTAAACAAACTCTTGTGAGATAGCTAAGCTTTAACCATGTCACATTCTTGCTCCTCACATGAGAGCCTTGTAGAGCAGAGGTTCTCCAACCCCTGGAATGAAGACCCAGTAGGAACCTCCTACCCACCTCCCTTGGCCACACAACAGGAAGTGAACCAGGAGAGGGGAGGGAACAAGCAAAACTTTATCTGTTATTTATAACCCCTGCTCATCATCTGCATTACTGCCT
>NW_011494940.1:4984-5054 GCF_000754665.1 Bison bison bison
TTGCTGTACAGCAGAAATTAATGCAACATTGCAAATCAGCTGTCCTTGAATACAGTTTTTTAAAGAAAGA
>NW_011494940.1:5154-7260 GCF_000754665.1 Bison bison bison
GTATGGGCTTCCCTGGTGGATCAGATGGTAAAGAATCTGCCTGCAACTTGGGAGACATGGGTTCAATCCCTAGGCCACGAAGATACCCTGGAGAAGGGAATGAGTACCCACTCTAGTATTCTTGCCTGGAGAATCCCATGGAACGAGGAGCCTGGCAAGCTACAGTCCATGGGGTCGCAATAAGATGCAACTGAGCAACTAATGCTTTCACTATTTTTCCCCACTTTCTTCATCAATAGTATATATGTGTTAATCACAATCTCCCAGTTCCCACCAGCCACCTTGTTCCCCTTGGTGTTCATACATTTGTTACATGCACAGGCGTGACCTTGCATGCACTCACAGGCTGCTCATCAGAAGGTTTCATAATAGGAGAGTGTTCCACCCTCATGTGCTGATTGCTTTTCTGGCCTGAATTCAGTGAGCTAAGGGGGAAGTTGAAGCTTTCCCTTCTGACTGCCATGCCAGGTAATTAGGAAGTCACACTGGGATGATCACAAGGTGAAGGCCCAGCTTGAAATTTCCAGGGTGGAGTCTAGGTGGTGCAGTGTCTCCTGTGCATGGAACCTTGCCAATGGATCTCTGTGCTCCTAGAGATGAGGAGAAGCAGCCATGAGAAAGTCCTGGGCTCAATATGTGGTGCTGTTTATAACGTCTTCATTTTTAACTACATTTTCTCCTCATGTTTATAGCCATGTGACTTCCAGAAATGAAGAGCCAGGCTGAGGGATGGATAGGTTTGCTTACTGGCTGGGTTTTTCTTATGACTTCCTGTTATTCAGAAGGGAGCATTGTAACAGCAGTGGTTGGAGGGTTCTGGGGCTTACTTCATCATTCGTCACCACTCTCCAGCTCCAGAACTTTCTCACCACCCCAAAAGGCCTTCTTCATCCATCACCACTGTCCAATTCCAGAATCTTCTCATCACCCTGAAGGAATTAATTCATCCATCACCATCATCCACTTTCAGAACATTCTCATCAACACAGAGGGCCTAGTTCTTCCATCAACACCGTCTACTTCTCGAACATTCTCATCACCCCAAAGAGAAAGCTTTTACCCATTAAGAAATCATCAAATTCTTACCAGGATGTTCTGGATGTTCACGTGTTGTGTGTTCTGGGGTCACATTGTTGGAGGTGATGAGCTGGATGTCCCCATCAGGGACAAAATGTTGAGTTCAAGCTCACATGAGAACCCAGCTGTCTCCACACACAGGAAGTGAGCCCTCAGGGTGCCTTGCCAGCAGAGCTGTAGCTCCTATCCTTGCAAAGAGTAGCAGTGAGTTCTTACGTGACATGCGGGAACCCACGGTAACTGCACCTACAAGAAGTGGTGTGTCTGGGGCCATGAGAATAAAATTTTATTCCCAGTAAAGCTGTTAAATAAACGTTGGCTAAATGTTTCTGCTCTCATGTCACTTGCATATCTGTTTTATGTTTTATGGCTTCTCTGGTGGCTTAGATAGTATAGATTCTGGCTGCAGTGCAGGAGACACAGGTTTGATCCCTGGGTTGGGAAGATCCCACGGAGAAAGGAATGGCAACCCACTCCAATATCCTTGTCTGGACACTCCCATGGACACAAGATCCTGGCGGTCAACAGTCTATAGGGTTACAGAGAGTGAGACACGATTGAGTGACTAAAACTTAGTGTTTTATGTCTAACAATTGTAAAAATAAGGGAACTAGACATATTTAACAATATCGTAAAAAGCATCTTGTTGCGTAATTCTATGCGTAGATACTGCCCAGAACAGGCAGATCCCTGAAGACACAGTGAAGGTGGGTGAAGGTTGGGAGGATGGCAGTCTTTCCCAGGGGTGTGGAGCTCTTTTGTGGGTGATGCAAATGTTGTGGAATGAGATAGTGGTGCTGTGAATTTACTAAAAGCTGCTAAACCAGACACTGCCAGAGGGTGAATTTTGGGTATATGAGCTTCACCTCAGTTTTTCAAATCACATCAATGCTGGAAATGCGCAAAATAATGTTTTGTTTTGTTTTTAATTTAAAATGAGGCTATGTGGGAGCAGATTTGTGGTTACAAAGGGGGCTGGTGGGGGGGAAGGAAAACATTAGAGATTTGTGGTTAGCAGATGTAAGCTAT
>NW_011494940.1:7360-8600 GCF_000754665.1 Bison bison bison
AGCATAAAGAAAGTTGAGCACTGAAGAACTGATGCTTTTGAACTGTGGTGTTTGAGAAGACTCTGAGAGAGTCCCTTGGACTGCAAGCAGGTCCAACCAGTCTATCCTAAAGGAAATCAATCCTGAATATTAATTGAAAGGACTGATACTGAAGCTGAAGCTCCAATCCTTTGGACACCTGATGTGAAGAATAGACTCATTGGAAAAGACCCTGGTGCTGGGAAAGATTGAAGGCAAGAGGAGAAGAGGATGACAGAGGATGAGATGGTTGAATGGCATCACCGATTCGATGGACATGAGTTTGAGGAAGCTCCAGGAGTTGGGGGTAGACAGGGAAGCCTGGTGTCTTGCAGTCCATGGGGTCTCAAAGAGTTGGACACAGCTGAGCTACTGAACTGAACTCACTGTAGAGCATAGAGAGGTATATTCAATATTCTGTGGTAAGCCATCATGTAAAAGAATATGAAGGAATGTATATATACAAATCAACTTGCTGTACAGCAGAAATTAACACAACATTGAAAATCAGCTGTCCTTGAATACAGTTTTTTAAAGAAAGACTGCAATAAAATTGCTGCTTTTATTCATTAAATTGTCACACATCTAACTCAGCTAACACCATGTGTTCTGTGTAGATCAATAGAATTTCTATACATTGTGAGAATGTAAATTAGTTACACCCACTTTGGTATAAAATTTCTGTTGGGAGGTTGGAAACAAATTTAAAAGAAAGAAAGAAAGAAAGAAGCATGATCATGTGTGACTCCAGGCTGAGACTCCTCGGCTCTACCTCAGAGGTCAACAAACTTTGTGAAGGATCAGACTGTAAACATTTTGGCCCTTGGGGAACTCAGTGTTCCCGTCATACTGACAGCTCTGCCATTGTGGTCTGGGAGCAGGTCCCTGAAGGTCCCTGGATGGTCCCTGAAGGGCTGGATGTGGCTATGCTCCTATAAAACCCAGACAGAGAGAGTTTTCCAGCCCTGGGACTTGTCCAGGTTTCTAAAGGATGGGATTCACTGAGGGTGCTTCCTGGATTGGAGGTGGGGTCTGCATGGTCTTCTGCCCAGATGTTTCTGATGTTGTTCTCTGCAATGTTGATAGCCATGTTTCTTGTCATTTTCATCTCACTGTTCTCTGGCTCTGATAACATGACTGTGGCCCATTCACAGCATGGACATGTAAGACAGCAAAAGATGCTGTGAGCAGAGCCTCCTTTCTGAGATTCACAGACGATAAG
>NW_011494940.1:9041-9682 GCF_000754665.1 Bison bison bison
CATCCAACCATCTCATCCTTTGTTGTCCCCTTCTCCTCCTGCCCTCAATCTTTCCCAACATCAGGGTCTTTTCAAATGAGTCAGCTCTTCTCATCAGGTGCCCTAAGTATTGGAGTTTCTGCTTAAGCTCAGTTCTTCCAATGAACATTCAGAACTGATTTGCTTTAGAATGGACTGGTTGGATCTCCTTGCAGTCCAAGGGATTCCCAAGAGTCTTCTCCAACAACACAATTCAAAAGCATTGAATTTTGGTGCTCAGCTTTCTTTATAGTCCAACTTTCACATGCATACAAGACTACTGGAAAAACCATAGCCTTGGCTAGATGGACAAGTAAAAGTAGAGTAAAGTTGGCAAAGTAATGCCTCTGCTATTTAATATGCTGTCTAGGTTGGTCATAAGTTTTCTTTCAAGGAGTAAGCATCTTTTACTCTTTCAAGGAGTAAGCAGTCAGCATATGCAATGATTGTGGAGTCCCCACACACAAAAAAAGCCTGCCACTGTTTCCCTGTTTATCCATCTATTGGCCATGAAGTGATGGGACCAGATGCCATAATCTTTGTTTTCTGAATGTTGAGCTTTAAACCAACTTTTTCACTCTTGTCTTTCACTTCCATCAAGTGGCTCTTAAAGTCTTCACTTT
>NW_011494940.1:10041-10469 GCF_000754665.1 Bison bison bison
AACAAAATAGAAAGCCCAGAGATAAACCCACACACCTATGGACACCTTATCTTTGACAAAGGAGGCAAGACTATACAATGGAGAAAGGACAATTTCTTTAACAAGTGGTGCTGGGAACACTGGTCAACCGCTTGTAAAAGAATGAAACCAGAACACTTTCTAACACCTACACAAAAATTAACTCAAAATGGATTAAATATCTAGACATAAGACCAGAAACTATAAAACTCCTAGAGGAGAACATAGGCAAGACACTCTGAGACATAAATCACAGCTGGATCCTCTATGACCCACCTCCCAGAATATTGGAAATAAAAGCAAAAATAAGCAAATGGACCCAATTAAAATTAAAAGCTTCTGCACAACAAAGGAAACTATAAGCAAGGTGAAAAGACAGCCTTCAGAATGGGAGAAAATAATAGCAAATG
>NW_011494940.1:10571-13423 GCF_000754665.1 Bison bison bison
CTGTGTATTCTTGTCACTTCTTCTTAATATCTTCTGCTTCTGTTAGGTCCATAATATTTCTGTCCTTCATTGAGCCCATGTTTGCATGAAATGTTCTCTCTGTATCTCAATTTTCTTGAAGAGATCTCTAGTCTTTCCCATTCTATTATTTTCCTCTATTTCTTTTCACTGATCAGTGTGGAAGGCTTTCTTCTCTTTGGAGTTCTCTTTGGAACTCTGCATTCAAATGGGTATATCTTTCCTTTTCTCCTTTGCTTTTTGGTTTTCTTCTTTTCAGAGCTATTTGTACAGCATCCTCAGAGAGTCATTTGCTTTTTTTGCATTTCTTTTTCTTGGGGATATTCTTGATCCCATCTCCTGTATAATGTCATGAACCTCCATCCATAGTTCATCAGTCTAGTCCCTTAAATCCATTTTTCACTTCCACTGAATAATCATAGGGCTTTATTTTAAAAATACTTCCTGTTTAGAAATCATTCATTGAGGGTCTCTCTTAAAAATACATTTCCTATTGCAGAAGCGTCTACCAGATTCTGGTTTCTAATATGCAAGTGAAAGTGATAGTCGCTCAGTCATGTCCAACTCTTTGCAGCCTCATGGACTGCATCAAATACAAGGCTTACCTGTCCTTCACCATCCCCTAGAGTTTGCTCAAATTCATGTCCATTGAGTCAGTGATGCCATCCAGCCATCTCACCCTCTGTCATCCCCTTCTCCTCCCACTTTCAATCTTTCCCGGCATTAGGATCTTTTCAAGTGAGTCAGTTCTTTGCACCAGGTGGTCAAAGTATTGGAGTTTCACCATCAGTCCTTCCAATGCATTTTCAGGACCAATTTCCTTTAGGATGGATTGATTGGATGTCCTTGCAATCCAAGGGACTCTCAAGAGTCTTCTCCAGTTTACCACAGTTCAAAAGTTAATGACCATGAAATAAAACCTGTTGCTCATTTTCACCCTGTAGGGCTAGCAGCTAGCACCCTGGACACTGCAGAGTATGGCTGCTTTCATTGTCATGGAAAATTCTGTTGCATCTCCCCACTGTAGATTTACCCCGAAGGCAGCATATTGTGGCCATTAACTGATAGCATCCTGAGTTACCCTAGACATGAAACAGCAAGTGTAGCTTCATCTAGAGATCCTTTCTGTTGGGCACACTGAGGAGCTCTGAAAAGGAGGAGAAGCAATGCAATGGTTTGAGTGGAGGGTGGAGTGTGTGGCATTGTTAGTAAATGAGCTGACATGGTCCTCTTGGTTTTCGGTCCTTGGTTTGGGGCATAGTGGGCTCCTCTGAGGAATGTGGCTGAGTGTTTGCTCAGTTCTCCTGACCTCTGTTGAGGTGGGGGGTGTGGTTTTCATTTTTTTTTTTTTTTTGTCATGAGAATATGTGAGTTTTCTTACTCAGTCTTTTCCAAGATTCTGAGAGGAGTTTCCACAACCAGCAGCAAAACTTGTTGACCATACCTAGTGGGGGTGTCTTGATCCATCCACTGTGCTCCCGTCCAGTATGTCATTTGAGGGGCCCACAGAGGTTTTCGTGAACCAGTGGCCTTTGCTGTATTGGCCATCATAGAAGGCCGGGTTCTGTCCATAGGAGCACAGTCATGTGGCAAGTATCCATGCCACTCAGGAGTTTTCTTCCAAGAAAGGTGGCTAACCATGTACTGAACTCAGTGTCCCCATCCCTAAGGCCAATGTTACAGGTTGGTAGCAGCCTGAGAGAGTGGAATGCCTTTGACATCCACCGTGGACTTTGAGCCAGGGTTCACGATTGGAGACCTGCTCCATGCCCATCATCAACTACCAACCAAACAGTGAGTGAAACACATTGGACAGGTCCTCTGGGCTGCCTGGTGTTTGTGCACAGCTCAGAGACACTCTGGGCTTCCCTGATGGCTAAGATGATAAAGAATCCGCCTGCAGTGCAGGAGATGTGGGTTCAATCCCTTAATCTGTAAGATTCACCTGGAGAAGGATATGTAATCCATTTCAGTGTTCTTTCCTGGAGAATGTAATGGACAGAGGAGGCTGGCAGGCTACAATGGGGTCACAGAGTCAGACACAACTGAATGACTAATAGACACAGAAGCTTTTACTGTCTGTGTGCCTGATGCCTGATTGCCTGAGCATTGCCTCACCTCCCTCAGTATCCTGTGTCTCCCCACTTCCAGTTACCTCTGCTTGGGGAGCCAACAGGGGCACAGAGCAGGGCCTGAGACATAGCTTTTGAATTCAACAGGCAAGTCCTGTGGTCTCATTGCATGCCAGTCCAAGGCAGGGATGCAGAGAGGAGGAAAATGCAGTGTTTCCACAATGTGGGGGACTTTTAGAGAGTAGTCACTCACTTCAAATAAAAATGCATCTACTCCCGTTCAGAAAGCAGGAAGCTTCCTTTGAAACCTTGGACATTCTGAGGTTGGTTTCTGTGTTTGTTACAAGGTGGGCACCATTCCCAGCAGTAGACACAAGCCTGAGGTTTGATGGCTCACAAAAGCATTGGCAGGAGCTTTCCTGGAGCCTGCTTCTGGGTTTAGAGTGCGTGTCTATGAGGAAAGAGCCAGGAGGGCTGCTTGAGGGTCATTCAGTCCCATCAGGCATCTCAGGCTATAAGAATCTGCTCATTTTGTAGTGTGGTTTATCAGACCTAGGGTAGCACACCAAGGATTTTCCTCATAGTTCAGTCAGTAAAGAGTCTGCCTGCAATGTAGGAGACCTGGGTTCAATTCCTGGGTCAGAAAGATCCCCTGAAGGATGGCATGGCAACCCACTCCAGTATTCTTGCCTGGAGAACCCCATGGACAGATGAGCCTGGTGGGCTTATAGTCCATGGGGTCACAAGAGTCAGACATGGCTT
>NW_011494940.1:13814-14172 GCF_000754665.1 Bison bison bison
AAGCAGAATAGATGTTTTTCTGGAACCCTCTTGCTTTTTCAATGATCCAGAGGATGCCAGCAATTTGATCTCTGGCAAATGTGATCAATTTGGCCTTGGTTCATCTGCCTTTTCTAAAACCAGCTTGAACATCTGGAAGCTCATGGTTCATATATAGGTGAAGCCCTGCTTGGAGAATTTTGAGCATTATTTCAGTAGCATGTGAGATGAGTGCAATTGTGTGGTTGTTTCAGCTTTCTTTGGCATTACCTTTCTTAGGGATTGGAATGAAAACTGACATTTTCCAATCCTGTGGCCACTGTTGAGTTGTCCAAATTTGCTGGCATATTGAATGCAGCACTT
Source organism: Bison bison bison (assembly GCF_000754665.1). Classification (NCBI taxonomy): domain Eukaryota; kingdom Metazoa; phylum Chordata; class Mammalia; order Artiodactyla; family Bovidae; genus Bison; species Bison bison. The sequence goes on from NW_011494940.1 coordinate 14,157, forward strand.
TCACAGCATCATCTTT
>NW_011494940.1:14566-15102 GCF_000754665.1 Bison bison bison
CAGTGGTCAGGTATGGATGTGAGAGTTGAACTATAAAGAAAGCTGAGTGCAGAATTGATGCTTTTGAAATATGGTGTTGGAGAAGGCTCTTGAGTGTCCCTTGGACTGCAAAGAGATCCAACCAGTCCAGCCTAAAGGAAATCAGTCCTAAATATTCATTGGAAAGGCTGATATTGAAGCTGAGACTCCTTCAGCCACTCCTCTGGCCACCTAATGGGAAGAACTGAGTCATTTGAAAAGACCCTGATGCTGGGAAAGACTGAAGGCTAGAGGAGAAGGGCACGATACAGGATGAATTTGTTGGATGGCACCACCAAGTCAATGGATGTGAGTTTGAATAAACTCTGGGAGTTGGTGATGGACAGGGAGGCCTGGATTGCTTCAGTCCATGGGGTCACAAATTGTTGGACACAACTGAGAAACTGAAGTTAACTAGACTGTACCCCACCAAACTCCTCTGTCTCCTGGATTTTCCAGGCAAGAATCCTGGATTGGGCTTCCATTTCCTTCTCCAGGGGATCTTAACGACCCAGAGC
>NW_011494940.1:15202-15818 GCF_000754665.1 Bison bison bison
GTTTTTCATTTATTTCTTGCCATAAGAATGTGTGAAGTTTCTCACTCAGTCTCTTCCAAGAGTCTGAGGGGAGTTTCCACAAGCAGCACCAAAACTTGTTGATCGTACCGAGTGGGGTTTTCTTGATGCATCCACTGTGCTCCTGTCCAGTATGTCATTTTCGGGGACCACAGAGGTTTTCTTGAACCAGTGGCTTTTGGTGTATTGGCCGTCATAGAAGGCCGGGTTCTGGTCATAGGAGCACAGTCGTGGAGCAGCTGTCTATGCTACCCAGGAGTTTTCTTCCAAGAAAGGTGGCTAACCATGTGCTGAGTTCAGTGTCCCCATCCCCAGGGCTGATGTTACAGGTTGGTGGCAGCCTGAGAGAGTGGAGTGACTTTGACATCTACCGTGGACTTTGAGCCAGTGTTCACGAATGGAGACCTGCTCCCTGCCCATCATCAACTACAAACCAGACAGTGAGTGAAACATATCGGACAGGGCCTCTTGGCTGCCTGGTGTTTGTGCACAGATCAGAGACACTCGGTGCTTCCCTGGTGGCTCAGACTGTAAATAATCTGCCTGCAGTGCAGGAGACGTGGATTCAATCCCTTGGTCTGTAAGATTCCCCTGGAGA
>NW_011494940.1:15918-16332 GCF_000754665.1 Bison bison bison
AGAAGAGAGGTAGTTGTGCTCAGAAGTGACCTGAAAATCTGCTTTTTCAGAATGGATATCACAAGCTGCAGAGGACTTGTTTCTATTGCTTTGTTTGTTTGTTTTTTCCAATCAAGTTTCCCCCAAAGTGAGGATTTGGATAGAGATGTAAATACACGCTGAGTAGGGCTTCACTTGAGGCTCACTTGGTAAAGAATCCACATACAATTCGGGAGACCAGGGTTAGATCTCTTGGTAGGGAAGATCAGCTGGAGAAGGGAAAGGCTATCCACCCCAGTGTTGTTGGGTTTCCCTCTTAGCTGGTAATGAATCTGCCTGTAATGTGGGAGATCTGGGTTTGATCCCTGGTTTGGGAAGATACCTTGGAGAAGAGAAAGGGTATACACTTTGGAACGCTGGCCTGGAGAATTCCAT
>NW_011494940.1:16432-17857 GCF_000754665.1 Bison bison bison
ACCCAGAGCACTGTAGGAAGATTATTTATGGTCTGACCCACCAGGGAAGTTGGTCAGTATCATGTGTTAAACAAACCCTTGTGTGATAGCTGAGCTTTAACCACGTCACATTCTTGCTCCTCACACATGAGAGTCTTGTAGAGCAGGGGTTCTCCAACCACCAAGCTGAAGACACTATAGGAACCTCCTACCCACCTCCCTTGGCTACACAACAGTAAGTAAACAAGGAGAGGGGAGGGGACAAGCAAAACTTTATCTGTATTTACAGCCTCTCCTCATGACTCGCATTACTGCCTGATATAGCAAATAATGGAAGCCCTGAAACTATGTTTGAGACTTCATTTTTTTTTATTTATTTTAATTTTATTTTATTTAACTTTAAAATGAAACTGGAGCTATTATACAGAGTGAAGTAAACCAGAAAGAAAAACACCAATACAGTATACTAACGCATATATATGGACTTTAAAAAGATGGTAACAATAACCCTGTATATGAGACAGCAAAAGAGACACTGATGTATAGAACAGTATTTTGGACTCTGTGAGAGAGGGAGAGCGTGGGATGATTTGGGAGAATGGCATTGAAATATGTATAATACCATATATGAAATGGGTCGCCAGTCCAGGTTCAATGCACGATACTGGATGCTTGGGGCTGGTGTACTGGGAAGACCCAGAGGGATAGTATGGGGAGGGAGGAGGGTTCAGGATGGGGAACACATGTATACCTGTTTAAGACTTCAAATGTCCATATGTACTGGATTCAAGTCAAGTTGGAATATCCTGAGATTGCCAAAAAAAGACTGAAAACCCTGCTTCCATTTCCAACATCCTGGTCTTTTTGAAGCAGGGTTTTTCTGCAGTGTGTTGCGTGTGCTCAGTCATGTCCAACTCTTTGTGACCCCATGGACTGTAGCCCACCAGGCTTCTTCTGTCCATGGGACTCTCTAGGCAAAAATACTGAAGTGTGTTGCCATGCCCTCCTCCAGGTGATCTTCCTGACCCTGAGATTAAATGTATGTGTCCCCTGCATTGGCAGGTGAATTCTTTATCACTGAATCACCAATAGCAACAAAGCAACATTATGGAGTGTGTGAGTTGTCTGACTCTTTTCGACCCAATGGACTATACAGTCCATGGAATTATCCAGGACAGAATACTGGAGGGGATAGCCTTTCCATTCTCCAGGGTATCTTCCCAACCCAGGAATCAAACCAGGGTCTCCTGCATTGCACATGGATTCTTTACCAATTGAGCTGCCATGGAAGCCCGGTTATGGAGTTGACTGGACATAAGCAGCACGCTTCAGGGGTCTATGTCTTCCACTGTTCCCCCAGATGGCACCATCTCTTTGCAGAAAGACAAGCTCATGGCTCCCACTGATCATACATTATGGTGAGTGGTAGCCATGAGCTTGTCTTTC
>NW_011494940.1:17957-18439 GCF_000754665.1 Bison bison bison
CACATCTAAGTGACTAATAGACACAGAAGCTTTTATTGTCTGTGTGTCTGATGCCTGATTTCTTGAGCATTAACTCATCTCCCTCTGTATCCCGTGTCTCCCCACTACCAGTTATCTCTGCTGGGGAGACAAGTGGGGCACAGAGCAGGGCCTGAGTCAAGGCTTTTTGAACTCAGCAGGCAAGTCCTGTGATCTCATTGCATGCCAGTCCAAGGCAGGGATGCAGAGAGGAGGAAAATGCAGCCTTTCCACATTGTGGGGGGTTTTTAGAGAATTGTCACTCACTTCAAATAAAAATGCATCTACTCCCTTTCTGAAAGTAGGAAGCTTCCTTTGAAATCTTGGACATTCTGAGGTTGGATTTTGTGTTTTTTAAAAGGTGGGGACCATTCTAGCAGCAGGCACAAGCCTGAGGTTTGATGGCCCACAAAAGCATTGGCAGGAGTTTTCCTGGAGCCTGTTTGTGGGTTTGGAGTGTGTGT
>NW_011494940.1:18539-19051 GCF_000754665.1 Bison bison bison
GATGATTTTGAACTGTGGTATTGGAGAAGACTCTTGAGAGTCCCTTGGACTGCAGGGAGATTCAACCAGTTCATTCTGAAGGAGATCAGCCCAGGGATTTCTTTGGAAGGAATGATGCTAAAGCTGAAACTCCAGTACTTTGGCCACTTCATGTGAAGAGTTGACTCGTTGGAAGACCCTGATGCTGGGAGGGCTTGGGGGCAGGAGGAGAAGGGGACGACAGAGGATGAGATGGCTAGATGGCACCACTGACTCGATGGACGTAAGTCTGAGTGAACTCCGGGAGTTGGTTGTGGACAGGGAGGCCTGGCATGCTGTGATTCATGGGGTCGCAAGGAGTCTGACATGACTGAGCGCTTGAACTGAACTGAACACATATATATGGTATTTAGAAAGATGGTAACGATAACCCTATATGCGAGACAGCAAGAGACACAAATGTATAGAAGAGTCTTTTGGACTCTGTAGGAGAGGGCGAGGGTGGGATGATTTGGGAGAATGACATTGAAAAG
>NW_011494940.1:19151-19677 GCF_000754665.1 Bison bison bison
ACCTCTGCCACTGTTTGGAGGAGTTGCTGCCAGTTGGCCAGCTCTGACCTGCAAGCTTGTGTTTTGTTGGGACACGTGGGAGAAGAAGGCGGGATTATGGTGGAGACTTAAGAATGGATGCTTAATTCCAATAACAGTCAGGAGGTGGAATCTGTTTGAAATCATGCTCTTTAGGGAACAGCGTGTTTTCTTAGTAAATCCATCAACACACTTAAGTCCAGCTGAGGCTCACCTCCCTGTACAACTTCCCCTGAGAGGTACCTTGGAGTTTAGAGCCCCATGTCAACTCTTATTATTTTTTTTTAGTTAATTAATTTTTTACTGGAGTATAGTTGCTTTACAATACTGTGTTAGTTTCTGCTGTACAGCACAGTGAATCAGCTATGTATACAGATGCAGATGGATATATATGCTATCTTTGAAACTTTTTCTTCTCATTTAGATCACCACAGAGCACTGAGTTACCTATGCTATGCAATAGGTTCTTAAGAGTTATATATTTTATACATAGTATGAATAGTGTGGC
>NW_011494940.1:19777-20680 GCF_000754665.1 Bison bison bison
TTGTGTTGGGCAGGATGTTGACATTTGGGCCTTCATGTGAAGCCTTTTATGGGAGAGTCTTCTGTCCTAAAATTGGGCCTCTCCGCAGGACCTCCTTGCTATCTCTCTGTCATGAGATTCAGTGTCAAAAGAACTTTGTGGCCACCAGTCTCTTTCATTTTAAGATCAATGGATAATGTCTCTTCTATTCCAGTTGAAACCCAAGGGACTTAATTATATGACCTTTAGAGGGTCCATACCATTTTTGAGTGCCAATTTAAAATTCTTATAATCAGGTAATAAATCCAACAGCAGATTGTAAAGCCTGTGCTAACCAAAAAGCAGTCACTGTTCAACTCCAAAAACTAACCCACGCCCTTGGGGATACAGCAGCAACATGCAAAATAGTCATTCATTCCCTGAAGGCACTGTGTATTCACAGCACAAAAACAAACACACAATACAGGGCCTGTAGGCCACACATGGCCCCCACTCTGCTATTGTCAATAAAGTTTTATTTAAAGACAACCAATTCATTCTTTTATACATGGCCTCTGGTGAACTTTAATACTGAAGGCCATGTTGATTTGTGGCTGTGTGGCTTCTGAAGTCTAAAATATTTACTCGCTGGCTCTTTACAGAAAACATTTTCAAACATAATGTAGTTGGTCAGAAAAGTAAAACTGGGTGAAGGCATACAGAGATAAAGCAGTGTGATAGTAGAGAAGGCTCTGATGAGCTCATAATGAAGAAAATCCTGGAGTGACATTAGGGACTGGGGGGATGTGGGGGCAACAAGTACTAAGTCCCTGGTGTAGGAGATATGTGACATGTTGGGCAGGCAGCAAACACCACTGGTGGGAGCACTGTGGACAGAAGGAGGGAGGATTGTAGATGTAGGTCAGGGACCAGAGGGTGGACCAG
>NW_011494940.1:20780-24388 GCF_000754665.1 Bison bison bison
CCTGAATTCAGTGAATTAAGGGGGAAGTTGAAGTTTTTCCTTCTGACTGCCATGCCAGGCAATTAGGAAGTCACACTAGGATGATCACAAAGTGAAATCAAAGCTTGAACTTTCCAGGGCGGAGTCCAGCTTCCTTCCGGTGGTGCAGTGCCTTTCGTGTATGGATCCTAGCCGACGGACCTCCGTGCTCCCAGAGATGAGGAGAGGAGGCCGTGGGAAAGTCCTGGGCTCAACATGTGGTGCTGCTTATAATGTCTTCATTTGTAACTACATTTTCTCCTCATGTTTATAGCCATGGGACTTTCAGAAATGGAGAGCCAGGCTGAGGAATGGGCATGCTTGCTTACTGGCTGATTTTGTCTTGTGACTTCCTGTTATTCAGAAGGGAGCATTGTAACAGCAGTGGTCGGAGGGTTCCGGGGCTTACTTCATCGTTCATCACCACTCTCCAGTTCTAGAACATTCTCACCACCCCAAAAGGCCTTCTTCATCCATCACCTTCTTCATCCATCACCACATCTCATTACCCTAAGGAATTAGTTCATCCGTCACCACCATCAACATCCAGAACATTCTCATCAACCCAGAATTGCCTAGTTCTTCCATCAACACCATCTATTTCTAGAATATTCTTGTTGCCCTAAAGGATCTAGTTCATCCATCACCACCATCCACTTCCAGAACATTCACATCACCCCAAAGGGAAAGCTTGTACCCATTGAGAAATTTTCCTGTTCTTATCAGGATGTGCTGGATGATCACGTGTTGCGTGTTTTGGGGTCACATTGTTGGAGGTGATGAGCTGTATATCCCCAGCAGGGACAAAAAGTGGAGTCGAGGCTCATGTGAGAACCCAGTTGTCTCCACACATGGGGAGTAAGCCCTTAGGGTGCCTTGCCAGCAGAGCTGTCGCTCCTGCCCTTGCAGAGAGGATCAGTGAGTCCTTATGTGACATGTGGGAACCCACGGTAACTGCACCTACAAAAAGTGGGGTGTTTGGGGCCATGAGAATAACAATTCATTCCCAGCAAAGCTGTTAAATAAATGTTGGCTAAATGTTTCTGCTCTAATGTCATTTGCATATCTGTTTTATGTTTTATGTCTTCCGTGGTGGCTTAGATAGTATAGATTCTGTCTGCAGTGCAGGAGACACAGCTTTGATCCCTGGGTCTGGAAGATCCCATGGAGAAAGGAATGGCAACCCATTCCAATATCCTTGCTTGGACATTCCCATGGACAGAGGATCCCAGAGGTCAAAAGTGCATGGGGTTACAGAGAGTCAGATATGATTGAGTGACTAAACTTAGTGTTTTACATCTAAGAGCTGTAAAAACGAAGGTACTAGACATACTTAACAATATCATAAAAAGCATCTTGTTGCATGATTCTATGAGTACATACTGCCCAGAAGAGTCAGATCCCTGGAGACACAGGAAAGGTGGGTGAAGGTTGGGAGGATGGCAGTCTTTCCCAGTGGTGTGGAGTTCTTTTGTCGGTGATGGAAATGTTGTGGAATGAGACAGTGGTGTTCCTATGAATTTATTAAAGTTTGCTAAACCAGACACTGCCAGAGGGTGAATTTTTGGGTATATGAGCTTCATCTCAGTATTCCAAATCACATCAATGCTGGAAATGCCCAAAAGAATGTTTTGTTTTGTTTTTAATTTATTATTTTTTTTTAACTTTACAATATTGTATTGGTTCTGCCATGTATCAACATGATCCGCCACAGGTTTTTAATTTAAAATGAGTCTATGTGGGAACAGATTTATGGTTATAAAGGGGTTTGGTGTGGGGAGGACAAACATTAGGGATTGGGGGTTAGCAGATGCAAGCTATTCTATACAGAATGGATAAACAAGGTCCTATTGTAGAGCACATAAAGAAAGCTGAGCACCAAAGAATTGATGCTTTTGAACTGTGGTATTGGAGAAGACTCTTTGAGAGAGTCCCTTGGACTGAAAGCAGCTCCAACCAGTCCATCCTAAAGGAAATCAGTCATGAAAATTCATTGGAAAGACTGATGCTGAAGCTGAAGATCCAATCCTTTGGATATCTGATGAGAAGAATAGATGCATTGGAAAAGACCCCGGTGCTGGGAAAATTGAAGTCAGGAGGAGCAGAGAACGACAGAGGATGAGATGGTTGGATGGCATCACCGACTTGATGGACATGAGTTTGAGGAAGCTCTGGGAGTTGGTGATGGACAAGGAAACCTGGCGTGCTGCAGTCCATGGGGTCTCAAAGAGCTGGATACAACTGAGCTACTGAGCTGAACTGACTGTAGAGCATAGGGACATATATCCAATATTCTGTGGTAAGCCATCATGGAAAAGAATATGAAGGAATGTATATATATGAGTCAATTTACTGTACAGCATAAATTAATGCAACATTGCAAATCAGCTGTCCTTGAATACAGTTTTTAAAGACAGACTGCAATAAAATTGCTGCTTTTCACTCATTAAATTGTCACACATCTAACCAAGCTGACACTGTCTGTTCTTTGTAGATCAATAGAATTTCTACATATTGACCGTGAGAATGTAAATTAGTTACACCCACATTGGTATAAAATTTCTGTTGGGAGGTTGGAAACAAATTAAAAAAAAAAAAAAAAAGAAGAAAGAAAGAAAGAAAAGAAACAAGGTCATGTGTGACTCCAGACTGAGAATCTTGGCTCTACCTTAGAGGTCAACAAACTTTGTGATGGTAAACATTTTGGTCCTTGTGGAGCTCAATGTTCCCATCACGCTGACAGCTCTGCCACTGTGGCCGGGGAGCAGGCATGGATGGTCCCTGAAGGGCTGGATGTGGCTATGATCCCATAAAACCCAGACAGAGTGTTTTCCAGCCTTGGGACCTGTCCAGGGTACTAAAGGATGGGGTTCACTGAGGATGCTTCCTGAATGTGAGCTGAGGCCTGCATGGTCATCTGCCCAAATGTTTCTAATCTTTTTTTGCAACGTTGATAGCCATGTCTCTTGTCATTTTCATCTCACTGTTCTCTGGCTTGGATAATGTGACTGTGGCCCATTCACAGCATGTAAATGAGACATGTAAAACAGCAAAAGATGATGTGATCAGAGCTTCCTTTCTGAGATTGACAGACCATAAAGTCTCTGTTCATGTGAAGTTATGGGTATGAAGTGATGGATTTATGTGAAGGGTATGGGTTGAGTCTTCACCAAGATTATATGAGAGGCTAAGATAAGAGGAACAGTTTTTTGGAATATATGCGTGCCAGGGTGCTTATCGTGTTCTGTTCCCTTCTTATTTGTAGACTTTTACAAGGGCACAAATGTCTTACCAGGTAAAAGCTGATGTGTGTTCCACTTATTATGGGTATTAAAAACATTGAATCTTAAATGACATTAGCCAAGCACAAGGTCTGAGCATCTTATATGCCTGATAAGTTCGTTTCATTGTAGGAAACATGGATGTAGAAAAACTTAATGATAAACCTTAGTTCAATTCAGTACAGTTCAGTTCAGTCACTCAGTCGTGTTGGACTCTTTGCAACCCCATGGACAGCAGCACGCCAGGCCTCCCTGACCATCACCAACTCCCGGAGTTTACCCAAACTCCTGTCCATTGAGTTGGTGATG
>NW_011494940.1:24488-24942 GCF_000754665.1 Bison bison bison
TGGACTGTCCATGGGGTTGCAAAGAGTTGGCCATAACTAAGTGACTTTCACCTTTCCATCAATAGTGTATAGGCTCCCCTGGTGGCTCAGATAGTAAAGAATCTGCCTTCAGCTTGGGAGACACGGGTTCAATCTCTAGGTCAGGAAGATCCCCTGGGGAAGGGAATGAGTACCTACTCCAGTATTCTTGCCTGGAGATTCCCATGGAACAGAGGAGCCTATCAGGCTACAGTCCATGGGGTCACAATGAGATGCAACTAAGAAACTAATGCTTTCACTTTTTTTCCCCCACTTTCTTCATCAATAGTATGCATGTGTCAATCCCAATCTCCCAGTTCTCCCCACCCACGCTTTTCCCCTTGGTGTTCATACATTTGTTCCATGCACAGGAGAGGCTTTGCATGCACTCACAAGCTGCTCATCAGGTTTCATAATAGAAGAGTGTTCCAACCTC
>NW_011494940.1:25042-26429 GCF_000754665.1 Bison bison bison
GGATAAGTCACTGGCAGATATCCTGGACCCCGATGTGAGGATGAGAACCACCATGGATCTATGGAAGGCATCTTCCCTAAAGATGAGCACCTCCTGGAAGGACTGCAGCAATGGAGGAAGCTGCTGTCCAAGGTGCTCTCGCCCAGGATGGCAGAGAAGTGAGTAAACCACCCCACCCCATCTCTGCCCCTCACTTTCCCTGTGTGTGGTTCTAACCTTTTGTGCTTCCACCTTGAGGGGCCTGAGATGTATCTCTTTATCCATTCATGTGCATGCTCTCTGATGACAGATTTCTCCATAGGTGTTTGGCACTTCGGGGATTATTTTTTTGACACCCACCTCAAATTAAATGTCCATCTGGGCAGTGACGTCAGTTGGGTAAAGATGTGAAAAGACACATTTCTAGGGATGCCATGGGTGCTTTTCTCATAAGGTAGCGGTTCTCTGCTGTCTGCCCTTGGAGCACTTGGCAATGTTGGGAGACACTTCTCATTGTCTCCTATGGGACAGTGGAGGCCAGGGATGGTGCTCATCAACGTTCAGGGACACAGGACAGTGCCCCCCCCCCCAAAAAAGAAGAACAATCAAATGCCAAAGGTCACTAGTATTGAGGAGCAGAAACTTGTTACAGAGGTGTGAAAATTGAGGCTACGGAGGATATGTGCTTACAAAAAAAAAAAGAACTTCTGTTTTTACATATTTAGCTGAGGGGGTAAATTTGCTGTAACTCATTCTGTATAGAGAACTGGATGGGAAGCTTCCCTGGTGACTCAGATGGTTAAAGAATCCACTTGCAACAGGAGAGACCTTGGTTAAGTCCCTGGGTTGGCAAGATCACCTGTAGAAGGGAATGGCTACCCACTCCAGTATTCTGGCCTTGAGAATCACAAAGACAGAGAAACCTGGTGGGCTACACTCCCCAGGGGTCACCAAGACTGGGACATGACAGAGTGACTAAGAGCATCACATTTTATTATCTAAAGGACCCTCTCTAGCCTCTTGCATTCAGTCGCCTACCCTCCAAGATGCATCTGCTTACATCTGTCATACCCGTGCATGTGGTCTTGGTAAATATCACTGATTGACAGTAGATGGGAGCATGAATGTGCAGCAGACAGGGGCTCAGAGGCTGCAAATGTGGCTGCTGGTGGAAGGATGCCTGGTTAACTTGGGGTCTGTGGCTGCACTCTCAATGGCAAAAGACAGCTCTCCATAGACCTCAGGCTCCCCAAGAAAACTACCTTTACCCTCCTCCCCCACAAGCAGGGCTTCAGGTACTATTTGGCAGGGGTTTCTAGTTCTGGCTGGAGTCCCTGGTGGATCAGATAGTAAAGGGTCTACCTGCAATGTAGGAGTCCCCAATTCGATCCCTGGGCTGGGAAGATCC
>NW_011494940.1:26529-27800 GCF_000754665.1 Bison bison bison
AAAAAAAAAATAAAATCTGCCACTGTTTCTATTGTTTATCCATCTATTTGTCATGAAGTCATGGGACCAGATGCCATAACCTTTGTTTTCTGACTATTGAGTGTTAAGCCAACTTTTGCACTCTCCTCTTTCATTTCCAACAACAGGCTCTTTAGTTCTTCACTTTTTGCCATAAGGGTAGTGTCATCTGCATATCTAAGGTAATTGATATTTCTCCCGGCAATTTTGATTCCAGCTTGTGTTTGATCCAGCCCAGCATTTCTCATGCTGTCATCTGCATATAAGTTAAATAAACAGGGTGACAATATACAGCTTTGACATACTCCTTTTCTTCTTTGGAACCAGTCCATGTCCAGTTCTAACTGCTGCTTCCTGACCTGCATAGAGATTTCTCAAGAGGTCAGTCAGGAGGTCTGGTATTCCCAAAGCTTTCAGAATTTTCCACAGTTTATTGTGATCCACATAGTCAAAGGCTTTGGTATAGTCAATAAAGCAGAAATAGATTTTTTTTTTTAACTCTTGCTTTTTCAATGATCCCTACGATGTTGACAATTTGATCTCTGGTTCCTCTGCCTTTTCTAAGCTGGAACATATGGAAGTTCATGGTTCATGTATTGTTGAAGCCCTTCTAGGAGAATTTTGAGCATTAGTTTCCTAGCGTGTGAGATGAGTGCAACTGTGTGGTCATTTGGGTTTTCTTTGGCATTACCTTTCTTAGGTATTGGAATTAAAACTGATCTTTTCCAGTCCTGTGGCCACTGCTGAGTTTTCCAAATCTGCTAGCATACTGAGTGCAGCACTTTCACAGCATCATCTTTTATGATTTGAAATAGCTCAACTGGAATTCCATCACCTCCACTAGTCTTGTTCATAGTCATGCTTCCTAAGGCTCACTTGACTTCACATTCCAGGATGTCTGGCTCTGGGTCAGTGATCACACCAGTGATTATCTGGTCATGCAGTTTTGTGTGTGTGTGTGTGTGTGTGTGTGTGTGTGTGTGTGTACAGTTCTTCTGTGCATTCTTGCCACCTCTTCTTAATATCTTCTGCTTCTGTTAGGTCCTAATATTTATGTCCTTCATTGAGCCCATGTTTGCATGAAGTGTTCCCTCTGTACGTCTAATTTTCTTGAAAGGATCTCTAGTCTTTCCCATTCTACTATTTTCCTCTATTTCTTTGCACTGGTTATTAAGCAAGGCTTTCTTCTCTCTTCTTGTTATTCTTTGGAAATCTGCTTTCAAATGTGTATATAATTCCTTTTTTTTTTTTTT
>NW_011494940.1:27900-28373 GCF_000754665.1 Bison bison bison
CCCCTGGAGAAGGGAATGGCAACCCACTCCAGTATTCTTGCCTGGAAAATCCAAGCAACAGTGGAGTCTGGGGGGGCTACAGTTCATTGGGTCTCAGAGTCAAATGTGACTGAGCAACTTCACTTTCCAGTTCTGGCCTCAGGACCTGCCATTTCCACACTTCTTTTTGTTTGCTTGCTTTATTGATTTTTTTTTTTTTTTTTGCATACTCCCTAGAATGTGTGATCTTCTCTTCCTAACTAAGCGATCAAACTCTTATCCCCTGCATTGGAAGGCAGAATCATAGCCACGGTACCACCAGGGAACCCTACTCTGTTCATGCTTCTGCTGGCTCCTTTCTCTGGCTGGTGTCCTTTCATCAGCCCTGTGATTTGCAGATCCCAGCCCAGGTTTCAGGTGTACCTGCAGGCACAGTCAGAGCTACCATTTTGTTTCCCAGGAGGGAGGAGACCAGCCTACTGGAGACCACACCC
>NW_011494940.1:28473-28956 GCF_000754665.1 Bison bison bison
TGCAAACTACTTCAGTATTCTTGCCTTTAGAACCCCATGAACAGTGTGAAAAGGCAAAATTATAGGATACTGAAAGAAGAACTCTACAGGTAGTAGGTGCCCAATATGCTACTGCACATCAGTGGAGAAATAACCCCAGAAAGAATGAAGGAATAGAGCAGAAGCTAAAACAATACCTAGTTGTGGATGTGACTGGTGATATAAGCAAGGTCTGATCCTGTAAAGAGAAATATTGCATAGGAACCTGGAATGTCAGGTCCATGAGTCAAGGCAAATTTAAAGTGATCAAACAGGAGATGGCAAGAGTGAATGTCGACATTCTAGGAATCAGCGGACTAAAATGGACTGAAATGGGTGAATTTAACTCAGATGACCATTATATCTACTACTGCGGGCAGCAATCCCTTAGAAAAAATGGAGTAGCCATCATGGTCAACAAAAGAGTCTGAAATGCAGTACTTGGATGCAATCTCCAAAATGACA
>NW_011494940.1:29553-30490 GCF_000754665.1 Bison bison bison
TAGCAAAGAATCGGACATGGCTGAATGTCCAGTGTACTTTCACTTTCATTCACTCCAGTATTCTTGGGCTTTCCTTGTGGCTCAGCTGGTAAAGAATCCACTTACAATTTGGGAGACCTGGGTACAATCCCTGGGTTGTGAAGATCCCCTGAAGAAGGGAAAGGTTACCCTCTCCAGTATTCTGGCCTATAGTCCACGGGGTCACAGAGGGTTGGAAACTACTGAGCAACTTTCACTTAACTTCAAGTTACTAGTAAGTGGGGAGGGTTTATACATGTGGAGATAAAGGAATGCAATGAAGAGGGGTGTTCCCTGTGTTTTTCTGCTTGGGTGAAATGCTGGAATTTTCCCTCTGAATTTAAGCACCTTGAGGCAGAGTAGGGTCAACCTACTCTGTTGGACTCAGAGTAGGGTCAAGTTGAGTGGCTGTGGGCAGGAACTCCTAGAATTCATCCTCTCAATCCTGGAATGTGTGACCTGGATAGGCCCATCTTTGAGTTGGGCTCCCCTGTCTGGAAGGCTCCACCCTAGGACCAGCCGGTTCACTCATGTGAGTTCTGATCCTTGAGCTATGCCTGGAACACAGCATGTCTCCAATGGACACCTCTTGTTTTGGCAGAATCGAGTGGGTGATGGACAACACCAAGATGAAGATGGTGCCCATCAAAATAGTGCACTTGGAGAGCCAGCCTTGAGAAGGAAAGCTGTCAGTCACTGGCCCCATCCCAGAGCCACCCACATTGCCCCACGGCCTCCAGTGGGATCAAATCAAGATGCTCAGCAGGTCGGAGCAGTCCTACTCACACTTCTGCCCCTACAGCCTCCAGGGTGCCAAGCCCCAGCCCCCTGGAGACCCTGGGCCTCCCGCCAAGGACGGTTGGGCCTCCCCTCCCACGCTCAGGTACATGAAGGCCAAAGATAGGGCCGATGATGACCT
>NW_011494940.1:30590-32541 GCF_000754665.1 Bison bison bison
ATTGAGACTCACCTGGATGGAGCCTGGAGAGTGGTCCAGGCCTAGCCTACACTGCATCCTCAACCCCTCCGGGTCCTGCTTCCCAGGTGGAATGGATGCGACCAGGTGGTGATAAGATCTTTTCCGCTGTTTGAGAGGGAGCAGATTTTCAAACTTCCTAAACATGGAAGTCTGCATGGGTATCAAGAAGAGAGGTAGTTGTGCTCAGAAGTGACCTGAAAATCTGCTTTTTCAGAATGGATATCACAAGCTGCAGAGGACTTGTTTCTATTGCTTTGTTTGTTTGTTTTTCCAATCAAGTTTTCCCCAAAATAAGGGTTGGAATAAAGATGTAAATATATGCTGAGTAGGGCTTCACTTGTGGCTTACCTGGTAAAGAGTCACTTTATGCTCTTTGTATGCTCATTGTATGCTCATCTGCATACAATGTGGGATGCCAGGGTTCGATCCCAGGGTAGGGAAGATCCCCCAGAGAAGGGAAAGGCTACCCACTCCAGTATCGTTGGGCTTCCCTTGTGGCTCAGCTGGTAAAGTATCTGCCTGTAATGTGGGAGATCTGTGTTTGGTCTCTGGGTTCAGAAGATCCTCTAGAGAAGGGAGAGTGTACCAACTTTGGAATTCTGGCCTGGAGAATTTCAGGGACTGTATAGTCCGTGGGGTAGCAAAGAGTCGGACATGGCTGAATGACTTGCACTTTCACTTTCATTCACTCCAATATTCTTGGACTTTCCTTGTGGTTCAGCTGTTAAAGAATCCACATGCAATTCAGCAGACTTGGGTACAATCCTGGTTTGAGAAGATTCCCCTGGAGAAGGGAAAGATTACCCTCTCCAGTATTATGGCCTGGAGAATCCCATGGACTGTATAGTCCATGGGGTCACAAAGAGTTGGAAATAACTGAGCAACTTTCATTTAACTTCAAGTCACTAGTAGGTGGGGAGGGTTTATGCATGTGGAGGGAAAAGAATGCAATGAAGAGGGGTGTTTCCCATGTTTTCCTGCTTGGGTGAAATGCTGGAATTTTTCTTCTGAATTTGAGAACCTTGAGGCAGAGGAGGATCAAGCAACCCAAGTTGAGGGTCTGGGGTCCCAAACTCCTAGACCTCATCTCCCCAGTCCTGGAATGTGTGACCTGGATGGGCCCATCTTTGAGTTGGTCTCCCCTGTGTGGAAGGCTCCACCCTAGGACCAGATGGCTTACTCAACTGAGTTCTGATTCTTGAGCTGCGCCTGGGCACACAGAGTGTTTCCAGTGGATGTCTCTTGTCTTGGCAGAATCTAGTGGATGATGGACAGCAACACCAAGGTGAAGATCGTGCCCATCAAGATGGTGCACTCGGAAAGCCAGCCTGAGAAGGAAACCTGTCAGTCATTGGCCTGCATCCTGGAGCCACCAACATTGCCCCCAGGCCTCCAGTGGGACCAAATCATGATGCTCAGCATGTCGGAGTAGTCCTACTTCTGCCCCTACAGCTGTCAGGGTGCCAAGCCCCAGTCCCCTGGTGACGCTGGGTCCCCCGCCAAGGACGGCTGGCCTCCCCTCCCACACTCAGATATATGGAGGCCAAAGATAGGACTAACGACTACCTCAAGTCGGAGGAGCTGATTTGTAAAAGCCCGGACAGGGATAAGTCACTGACGGACATCCTGGATCCCGATGTTAGGATGAGAACCACCATGGACCTATGGAGGGCATCTTCCCCAAAGACGAGCACCCCCTAGAACGAGCACAGCAATGGAGGAAGCTTCTGCCCAAGGTTCCGTTGCCCGTGACAGAGAAGTGAGTAAACCACCCCACCCCATCTCTGCCCCTGTCCTTCCCTGTGTGTGCTTCTAACCTCTTGGGCTTCCAGGGCAAGGGGCCTGAGATGTATCTCTGTCTGTTCTCATGCGTGCTCTCTGATGACAGATTTATCCGTAAGTATTTGTCATTTTGAATATATATATATAT
>NW_011494940.1:32641-33516 GCF_000754665.1 Bison bison bison
TCAAGACCATCCCCATGGAAAAGAAATGCAAAAAAAGCAAAATGGCTGTCTGAGGAGGCCTTACAAATAACTGAAAAGAAGAGAAGTGAAAGCAAGGGAGAAAATGAAAGATATAAACATCTGAATGCAGAGTTCCAAAGACTAGCAAGGGGAGATAAGAAAGCCTTCCTCAGAGATCAATGCAAAGAAATAGAGGAAAACAACAGAATGGGAAAGACTAGAGAACTATTCAAGAAAATGAAAAATACCAAGGGAACATTTCATACAAAGATGGGCTCGAAAAGGACAGAAATGGTATGGACCTAACAGAAACAGAAGATATTAAGAAGAGGTGGCAAGAATACACAGAAATGTACAAAAAAGATCCTCATGACCAAGATAATCACAATGGTGTGATCACTCACCTAGAGCCAGATATCCTGGAATGTGAAGTCAAGTGGGCCTTAGAAAGCATCACTACGAGCAAAGCTAGTGGAGGTGATGGAATTCCAGTTCCACTGTTTCAAATCCTGAAAGATGATGCTGTGAAAATGCTGAACTCAATATGCCAGCAAATTTGGAAAACTCAGGAGTGGCCACAGGACTGGAAAAGGTCAGTTTTCATCACAATCCCAAAGAAAGCCAACGCCAAGGAATGCTCAAATTGCTGCACATTTACACTCATCTCACACGCTAGTAAAGTAATGCTCAAAATTCTCCAAGCCAGGCTTCGGGCAATACTTGAACTGTGAACGTCAGTTGTTGAAGCTGGTTTTAGGAAAGGCAGAGGAACCAGAGATGAAATTGCCAACATCCATTGGATCATAGAAAAAGCAAGAGAGTTCCAGAAAAAACATCTATTTCTGCTTTATTGACTATGCCAAAGCCTTTGCCTG
>NW_011494940.1:33616-34118 GCF_000754665.1 Bison bison bison
CAGCCATGACTTTGAGTGTCTCTTTCAGGCCTGCATCTGAGGAGGAGCAGGACCCGAGGCCTCTAAGTCAGGAATGACCAGAGACAGTACACCAGAGCAGCCTCGGCAGACACTTATTATTGTAAATGTGGAGGTTCCCGGGAAATAGCTGAGACATGGGACACACACACATGCACGCACGCGCACACACACACACATACACACACACACACTTTGCTTTCAGAAATGGTTTGTCAAAATGACTGCAAGTCTGAACATGTAAGCAGTGACATGCCACCTCCCAGCATACACAGTTCTGGAGAAGAGTAGCGGTCAGAAACAGCCCCTGCATAGGGAATGCAGACCACCTCAGATGTAGAACACCACAAGAAACCCAGAGCCATGAGCGTATCTGATGGTATGAGAGGGCCTGACGACATCAGTAGAGAAGGCAATGGAACCCCACTCCAGTACTCTTGCCTGGAAAATCCCATGGACGGAGGAGTCTGCTAGGCTGCAGTCC
>NW_011494940.1:34218-34577 GCF_000754665.1 Bison bison bison
ATGCACTGGTCATAGCAAACACCCTCTTCCAAGAACACAAGAAAAGACTCTACACATGGACATCCCCAGATGGTCAACACCGAAATCAGATTGATTACATCCTTTGCAGCCAAAGATGGAAAAGCTCTATACGATCAACAAAAACAAGACCAGGAGATGACTGTGGCTCAGATCATGAACTCCTTGTTGCCAAATACAGACTGAAATTGAAAAAAGTAGGGAAAACTACTAGACCATTCAGGTATGACCTAAATCAAATCCTTTATGATTATATACAGGAAGTGAGAAATAGATTTAAGGGACTAGATCTGATAGACAGAGTGCCTGATGAACTATGGATGGAGGTTCATGACATTGTA
>NW_011494940.1:36032-36968 GCF_000754665.1 Bison bison bison
TTGGGCCTCTTCACATGACCTACTTGCTATCTCTCTGTCATAAGATCCAATATCAAAAGAACGTGGTGTCCACAAGTCTCTTTCATTTTAAGGTCAATGGATAATGTTTCTTCTATCCCAGTTGAAACCCAAGGGATTTAATTATATGACCTTCAGCAGCGTCCATACCATCTTTGAGTACCTATTTTAAATTCCTATAATCAGGTAATAAATCCAACAACAGATCATAAAGGCTGTGCTAACCAAAAAGCAGTCACCGTTTAACTCCAGAAACTATCCCAGGCCCTTGGGGATACAGCAGCAACATGCAAAATAGTCATTCCTTCCCTGAAGGCACTGTGTATTTGCAGCACAAAAACAAACACACAATATAGGGCCTGTGGGCCACACATGGCCCCCACTCTGCTATTGTCAATAAAGTTTTATTTAAAGACAACCAATTCATTCTTTTATACATGGCCTCTGGTGAACTTTAATACTGAAGGCCATGTTGATTTGTGGCTGTGTGGCTTCTGAAGTCTAAAATATTTACTCGCTGGCTCTTTACAGAAAACATTTTCAAACATATAATGTAATTGGTCAGAAAAGTAAAACTGGGTGAAGGCATACAGAGATAAAGGAGTGTGATTTTAGAGAAGGCTCCGATGAGCTCATGATGCAGAAAAGCCTGGAGTGATACGAGGGGATTTCCGGTTCTGTCAAGGACTGGGGGGATTTGAGGGCAACAAGTACAAAGGCCGTGGGGTAGGAGATATGTGACATATTGGGAAGGCAGCAGACACCACTGGTTGGGAGCACTGTTGACAGAAGGAGGGAGGATTGTAGATGTAGTTCAGGGACCAGAGGGTGGACCAGGAGGAAGGAGGGTGGGAGATGAGGTCAGGGAGCAGCGCCTGAAGCTGTGTGGACAAGGGGGCTAGGAAGGGAGGTCAGGGA
>NW_011494940.1:37068-39768 GCF_000754665.1 Bison bison bison
CTGTGTGAACAAGGATGAAGAGGTTTGGAGATGAAGTCAGAGACCAGTTGGCTGGAGATGTATGGACATGTAGCTGGAGAATTGGAAAGGAAGTCAAGGACCAGTTTCTGGAACTCTCTGTACAAAGAAGAAGAGGATTGTAGATAACTGTCAGGGACAGGGGGGCCAAAGCCATGTGAACAAGGGTGAGGAAGATTGCAGTTCAGGTCAGTGACCACTAGAAGCTGTGTAGACAAACAGAAAGGGGAATGAGAGACAACGTGAGGGACCAGTTGCTAGAGCTGTGTGGACAAGGAGGAAGATTGGAAGTGTGGCTAGACCAGTGGCTGAAGCTTTGTGGACAAGGAGGAGGAGGACCAGAGAAGAGGTTAGGGACATGTCTTCTGGAGATGTTTCAACAAGCAAGTGAAGGATTTGTGATAACAGTCAAGGCAACCAGTGGCTGGTGCTGTATAAAGAAGGATGAGGTAGATTGGAGATAAAGTCAGGACAAGTGGCTGGAACTGAGTATGCAAGGAGGAGAAAGACTGGAGATAAAGTCAGCAGCAAAATGGTCAGACCTGTGTGAATAAAGATTAGGTTTGGTGGTTTGGAGATTTTAAGTCAGGGATCAGTGGCTGGAGCTGTGTGACAAAAAGGAGGCAGAATGGAGAGGCAGTCAGGGACCAGTAGCTGGAGCTGTGAGAACTGGAAAGAGGAAGATTTGACTGGAGGTTAGGGACCAGGACCTGGAACTTTGTGGACAAGGAGGAGGAAATTTGGAGAGGTGATCAGGAACCAGTGACTGGAGCTGTGTTTATAAGGAAGAGCAGGACTGGAGAGAGGGTCAGAGCCCTGTAGCTGTTGCTGTGTAGACGAGGAGGGAAGATTGGATATAAAATCAGAGACAGGATATAAATTGGATATAAAATCAGTACCTGTGTGAGGAAGGATGAGGGGATTTGTAGATCAAATTGGGGACCCGTGGGAGGGACTGTGGGGACAAGGATGAGGAGGATAGCAGTTCAGGCCAGTGATCACTTTAGATGGAACAGTGTCGACAGAATGGAAGACCTTTGAGAGACAAGGTGAGGAATCCAGTTGCTATAGCTACATAGACAAGGAAGAGGACGCTTATAGAGAAAGTCAAGGGACAAGTGTCTGGAGTTGTGTTGACATGCAAAGAGAGGATAAGAAGAAATACAAGGACCAATGATTAGAGCCCTCAGCACACCCCCAATAAGGATTAAAGAGGAAGTCAGGGGCCAGTGGTTGGAACTTTTGGGACAGAGGAGATCTGGAGATGAACTCAGGTGTCCCTGGCTAGTGCTGTTTGGTCAAGGAGAAAGCCTTGCCATGAGCATGAACAACCTTTGCCTTTTTTGTGAGGTTTCAGAGATGGACCATCACTGCAGAATAAGCACCTTCTACCTGTAGAGTCTTCCAGTTTGAAACATCACTCTTTGTACTCTGCAGAATGCATATATCAGGCATCAGGACTATAGGATGGATGGCTTAGCTTGATCTTCTTGCTGCTCCCGGACCCACAGGCTTGGGAGAATGGGCAGGCTGGGATGTGTTCTCACATGGAGAACAGAAACACTTTGATAGGGCCTCAATAGAGTAAATGGGCAGACGTGCATGTCCCCGGCACCAGTGAGTCGTGGAACTTAACTGGGAGCTGTCCTTAGCGTCTCACAGGCAGACATTCGAACAAGGTTTAGGGAATTTCCTCATGCCAGGAGAGCATGCCCCATTTCTCCCTCTGTGCAAAGTGTGGCCAAGCTGCTGCAGGCTTGAGCAGCATTCATGTCTGTCCAGCAAGGGAGGGAGGGTAACACATCCCCTTCTGTGGTTCAGCAGTAACCACCTACTGTTGGCTTTCAAGTTTGAGAAAGCACTCTCCAAACGTGTGGACTAAAACAGTCTGATCTCCCACTGGTGCAACTCACTCAGGAGGAGAAGGGCTTGCCTTCAGGCCAAGGATAAGCTTCTCTTCTAAGCGATGGTGTCCAGAGAGAGGCAAACGGCAAGAGCACCACTTAGAGAGACAGAGACACACGGACACCAGCCCCTGGTACACATACAGAAGGATTGCCCAAAACAGTGCTATGGCCAGAAGTAGAGATAAAGAGACACAGAGAGAGCTCTGTACCCTAAGTCTCTGGTTTCCCTGAACAGTGGATATCAATTGTAGCAAACAGTAAGCTTTTCCCCTACTTCTCTAGAATCCGGACAACAACAGGCTGTCTGTCCCATGGAGAAAAGTATCCAGCCACTTGGTGCCTTTGCATATCCTTTGGATATTCAGTGAGAGCACCCAGTTATTGACTTTCCCTTGGGACACAGGAGTGCACTGTTCAAATTGCAGAACAGGAACCCTGGGTAGGAACTTCCAGAGCCAGGTCAATGACAGTGCCTGGCGTAGTGGCAGATGAAAAACCCTCTACCTCCATGGAGCAGAATCTGGCCATGCTGGGGTGCTGGAGCCCAGGAACCATGAAAGATGCCCTCTGGTCTAGAGGCATGTCCATAAGGGTACTGCCCACTACCCTCTTGGCCACTGGTCTAAATTTGGGCCAGCAACCTGTGCGTGGCTCACAGCCTAGGGCCCCGCCTGTTTGGTTGATATCCCAGGGCCGGTTCACCCTGTCCTGGGCTGTCTGCCACTCCTTTCTTCAGCCTCCAGCCAACCCACACACACACCAGCCCCTGCCTCCC
>NW_011494940.1:39868-41522 GCF_000754665.1 Bison bison bison
AGGTCAGGGACCAGTGTCTGTAACTGGACGAAGAGGAGGGAGGACCGACGAGGAGATCAGGGGCCAGCGTTTGGAGTGGTGTGGACAAGGACCTGTATGATTGGACAGGAGGGCAGATAACAGTGGATGAAACTGTGTGGACAAGGTGGAGGGAAGTTTTAACAGGAAGTCAGGGCCTTGTGTCAGGAGCTCCATGGAAATTTAAGAGGCAAATTGGAGATCAAAGTCTGGGACCTGTGGCCAGAGCTGTGTGGACAAGGATGGGAAAGATTGCACTTGAGATCACACAGACCCGTAGGTGCAGCTGTGTGGATAGGGAGGAAGATGATGATTGGAGAGGATGTCAGGAACAAGTGACTGGAGAAATGTGAATAAAGAAAAACAAAATTGGAGAGACAGTCAAGGTGCTTGAGCTGCAGCTGTGGAGACAGCAAGGGATGTTTGGCTATAACATCACAAGACAGGTGGCTAGACCTGTGTGAACAAGGATGAAGAGGTTTGGAGATGAAGTCAAAGACCAGTTGGCTGGAGCTGTGTGGACACAGAGCTGAAGGATTAGAAAGGAAGTCAAGGACCAGGTGCTGGAGCTCTCTGTACAAGGAGGAAAAGGATTTTAGATAACTGTGAGGGACAGGGGAGCTAGAGCCATATGAATAAGGATGAGGAGGATTGCGTTTCAGGTCAGTGACGACTAGAAGCTGTGTAGACAAACAGAAAGGGGAATGAGAGACAAAATGAGGGACAAGTTGCTAGAGCTGTGTGGACAAGGAGGAAGATTGGAAATGTGGCTAGACCAGTGGCTGAAGCTGTGTGGACAAGGAGGAGGAGGACCAGAGAGAAGGTCAGGAACATGTGTTTGGAGATGTTTCAACAAGTAGGTGAAGGATTTGTGATAATACTCAGTGGCTGGCGCTGTGTGAAGAATGATGAGGTGGATTGCGGATAAAATCAGGACAAGTAGCTGGAACTGGGTATGCAAGGAGAAAGACTGGAGGTAAAGTCAGCAGCAACATGGCCAGGCCTGTGTGAATAAGGATTAGATTTCGTGGTTTGGAGATTTTAAGTCAGGGACCAGTGGCTGGAGCTGTGTGACGAAGAGGAGGAACATTGGAGAGGCAGTCAGGGACAAGTAGCTGGAGCTGTGAGGACTAGAAAGAGGAAGATTTGACCAAAGGTCAGGGACCAGTAGCTGGAACTTTGTGGACAAGGTAGAGGAATGTTCGTGAGGCAATCAGGAACCAGTTACTGGAGCTGTGTGTATAAGGAAAAGCAGGACTGGAGAAGGGATCAGAGCCCTGTAGCTGTTTCTGTGTAGACGATGAGGGAAGATTGGATATAAAATCAGAGAAAGGTGGCTGGACGTGTGTGAGGAAGGATGAGGGGATTTGTAGATCAAATCAGGGCAGGGACTGTGGGGACAAGGATGAAGAGGATTAGAGTTCAAGCCAGTGACAAGTAGATGGGACAGTGTTGACAGAACGGAAGACCTTTGAGAGACAAGGTTAGGAACCAGTTGCTATAGCTACATAGACAAGGAAAGGACACTTATAGATAAAGTCAAGGGACAAGTGTCTGGACTCGTGTTGACATGCAGAAAGAGGATAGGAAGAAAGGCAGGGACCAATGGTTAAAGCCCTCAGCAGAAGACCAAGAA
>NW_011494940.1:41622-42265 GCF_000754665.1 Bison bison bison
CAACCCACTCCATTGTTCTTGCCTGGAGAATCAGAGGGAAGGGGGAGCCTGGTGGGCTGCCATCTATGGGGTCGCACAGAGTTGGACACGACTGAAGCAACTTTGCAGCAGCAGACGACATCAGTGGTGGCTGGGCAAGCGGAAGTGCCCAGCATCCTTGCAGATGCCTGTTCGGGTGTCTTTCCTCCACCCCAGACTAGGGCTGATGCTTCTGGCTCTTCTTGGCCTGGCATGTGGCCTGAATGACTCCTTGACCTAAAGCAGGTTGTGAACCACCTTCAAGTTTCCGTCATAATCAGCGACCAAGATTAAGACTTTCTCAGCAACATGATCAACTTGAAGGTCAGTGAGGGAGACTGAGGACGGTTGGGTATGGGACCTGGCAGGGAATGGGAGGATCATGTTATTAATGTTCCTGCACTGTGAGACTTTGGAGAGGCATCGTGGAAGATGTTAATGCCTGCCTTGGAGGCAAGTTAAGGCCCGTAGAAGCTTGCACCTTTTCCCTCCTCCCTGTCCTGGTAGGTGCAGGTGCAGAGCCATCCACGATCCTGCTGCAAGCTGATCTTTACCTTTCAGGACAACCCCTACTTCTTGAACATGCTGATCATTAAGAAGTATTATCTTGACATTACTGGTAAAA
>NW_011494940.1:42365-43308 GCF_000754665.1 Bison bison bison
GATGTACAGGGAGGCCTGGTGTGCTGCAATTCAAGGGGTCGCAAAGAGTCAGACATGACTGAGTGACTGAACTGAACTAAACTGAACTGATTCTCTATAGAGGACTGGGTGGGAAGCTTCCCTTGTGGCTAAGATGGTTAAAGAATGCACTTGCAACAGGGAAGATCTGTGTTCAATCCCTGAGTTGGTAAGATGCCCTGGAGAAGGGAATGGCTGCCCACTCCAGTATTCTGGCCTGGAGAATCACAAAGACAGAAAAATTGGTGGCTAACACTTCCCATAGGTCACCAAGAGTGAGAAGTGACAGAGTGACTAAGAGTATCATATGCTTCCTTCTCTAAAGGGCCTTCTTTAGCCTCTTGCATTAAGTCACTTGCTTACCAAGATGTTTTTCCTTACATCTGTCATACAAGTGCATGTGGTCTTGGTAAACATCACTGATTGTTAGTAGGTGGGAGTACAAATGTCATGCTGCAGACAGGGGCTCAGATGCTGCAAATGCAGCCTCTGCTGGAAGGATGCCTGGTGAACTTGGGGCCTGTGGCTGCACTGCCAATGGCAACAGACCATAGACTCAACTCCATAGACCTCAGGCTACCCAAGAAATCTACCTTTATCCTCCTCTCCCATAGTCAGGGCTTCAGCTACTATTTAGCAGGGGTTTCTAGTTCCGGGTGGATTCCCTGGTGCCTCAGATGGTAAAGGGTCTGCCTGCAATGTAGGAGACCCCAGTTCGATCCTTGGGTTGGGAAGATACCCTAGAGAAGGGAATGACAACCCACTCCAGTATGCTTGCCTGGAAAATCCCAGGGACAGAGGAGCCTGGGCGGGGCTATAGTCCATGGGGTCTCAAAGAGTCAGATGTGACAGAGCGACCTGCCCTTTCCACACTGTTTTTTGTTTGTTTGTTTGTTTGCTTGATATATTGATTTTTTTTTTTTTT
>NW_011494940.1:43876-44634 GCF_000754665.1 Bison bison bison
AGACCCAAAGGAGAAAGAGGCACAGATTGCTTGCTGCACTGGAGACTTGTTCCACACACGTGAGAAAGAGACCTGGGAATGTCCTTGAACAGTGCAGCCCATCAGCCAGCACACTCCCTCCCCAAAAGTGGCACACACTGGCACGATGTGACACAAAACGCTAGATGTGCTCAAGTAAGCTGTACGTGCAAAATTTCAGGCATCCTAGGAGAGACAGGGTATGAGAGTGGCATGCCTCCAGGCACTTCCAGCCTCCCTGGCAGTGTAGAAGGGCGAAGAAACCACAGGTGTGGGTGTAGGTGTGTGCCTCTCTGCCGGGGTGTGCCTGTGAGGGAGGAAACAGGGAGGAAGCAAGGATAGTGGGTAAATTGCATGCCCCAAAGAACCTCGGGAAAGTGGGAGACAGGGAAGCCCCTGGGGGCAGTTTGGAGCCTGATGGTTTTCAGGGTCCAGGGGCTAGGCAATAGTGGTCCTGCCAAAGATAATACCTCATGGCTTGTGCTGAAAGTCCTGACGTGAATTCCTTCTTTCCTCTGGGGTCTTGCCCCTGGCTTTGGGGTCCGGAGGGGCATAAGTGTGCGTCTTCACCTGAGGGAGGATTCTGGCAGTCTCGCTGGTGCAGAATCTCTGATTTTGTTATAGGGGATCTGCACCAGGTGACGCTCAGAGGGACCTTACCTTCTACGTAACCGTCTTGGATGCCCCTGGGCCCAACCAGGGACTGGCTTCCTTGGCACATGGGCTATGTAGGCAAGCAG
>NW_011494940.1:44734-45640 GCF_000754665.1 Bison bison bison
ATGTGGCAGATGCCCTGCTGAGACTGGGGGCTTGGGGACTCGGTGTGTCCATGAGTGAAGCAAGTCTCCCTCAAATCTGCTGCAGTTGCAGTGTGAGAGTCCTAGGTGATACTACTAGAGGCAGGGTGAATTACGTATCTTTGTCAGAATCATCCGTCTGTGGGTCCTGTCATCCCCTGGCCTCCTGCTGCTCACTGAGTTTGAGATTGCCTGGGCTTCTCACTCCTGCCCCTTACCCTGGGAATTGAAAAGGCATCCTCTCTGGGGTCGCAGTGCACCTGTGTGCTGACTTTGGAATCATCTGTAAATTTCCACATCCACAACTCAGCATCTCACCACCACCTGACATGCTGCACTGGAAGCAGCTTCAGGCTGCCTTGGGAAAATACAGAAGAGCTCGGGGAGGAGGTGGACAGGGAGACCTAAGGGCAGGACATGGTGCCTACTGATGCCATCTCTGACATTACTGGACACGGGCATCTTCAGCTCCTGAAATATCTGTGTTCCCCGTTTGCATTTGTGTCCCCGTGCAGAGCATATGTGTGTATACACGTGTGTGCTTGTGTCGTCTGTGTGTGTGTGTGTGTGTGTGTGTGTTTCTGGCCAAGGCAAGATGCAGAGATGAAAGTGACAGGAGAGGAGGTGCCAAACAACCAGACAAGGTGGCAGGAGGCGTCACCAGTCTCAGGGTGGTTGGTTGCCCTATTTCCACAGTGACCCAGTCATAGAGGGGAACGAAGAAAGGATGGCCAGTCATAACTCGGGACCGTGGCTCCAGAAATCTGTAATTAGACCAAATAGAAAACACGCTCACCATTTATACCTTGTTGTGTGTGTTTGGACTGGGAAGATGGGGTGCATGGTCTGAGGATTCACCCATAGCAAATCAGGTGGCGTGGGGCTTTG
>NW_011494940.1:45740-46709 GCF_000754665.1 Bison bison bison
TTTCAGTTTAGGTCAGCAACCTTTAGATGGAACTGTGTAGAAAAGAGGAAGGCTGATGAGAGAGGTGTTCAGGGACCAGTTCCTGGCCTTGTGTGTGGACAAGGAGGAGGAGGGATTTGTGCTAGGGACATGTGGGTACAGCTGTGTGAACATGAGGAGGAATGGAAGGGGCTTCAGGGACCAATTTTCAAGTTGTGCTGACTTGGAAGGAGAGGACTGGAGATGAGTTCAGTGATCTGTTGCTGAAGCTATGTGCACAAGAAGGAGAACATTTGGAGAAGAGATCAGGGACCAGTGGCTGGAGCTTTGGGAACTCGAGGCAGGAGGATTGGAAAGCAAAATCAAGGACCAGTGGTTAGGGCCGTGTATACCAGGAGGAGTACAGATAATACCAGGCTCCGATGAGTGGAGGGGTGTGTTCAAGTGGAAGGAAGGCTGAAGATAATGTCAGGGACAGGAGGCCGGATCTGTGTGAAGGATGGGGAGGTTTGTAGATGAAGTCCCGGAGTGTGTGGACAAGGATAAGGAGGATAGCAGATAAGTTGAAGGATCATGGTTGAAGCTGTTAAGACAAGGGGCAGAGGACTGGAAGAGAAATTGCTGACCCTTGGCAAGAGCTCTCTGTCCAAGGAGGAGGAGGCTTACAGATAAAGTCAGGCACTGATGGCTGGAACAGTGTGTACATGTAGGAGTAGGTTTTAAGATAAAGTGAGGGACAGGCAGCCTGTCCTATGTAAATGGGATGAGAAGGCTTGAATATTAAGTCAGGCACCAGTGGCTGGGACTGTGTGGGCTATGATGAGGAGCATTGTAGTTGAGGTCAGAGATCACTAGATTAGATGTGTAGACAAAGACTTAGGCAGGGCTTCCTAGGTGACTCAGTGGTAAAGAATATGCCTGCCAATGCAGAAGGTGCGGGTTCAATTCCCAGTCTGGAAGATCCCCTTGAGCAGGAAGTGGCAACCCATG
>NW_011494940.1:46809-47403 GCF_000754665.1 Bison bison bison
ATTATTCCATGGCAATTCATTGGATGTGACTGCCGACACACACAGAGACACACAGACAGTGAGGAAAGAGGCTGGAAGATGAGTCCAGGGACCAGTGGCTGGATCTGTGTGAACATAGAGGAGGATTATCAGGGTGGAATTCAGGGATCAGCGGTTGGGTCTGTGTGGACACGAATGGGGCAAGTTTGCAGAGGAGGGCAGGGACTTGTGGCTGAACATAGGTGGAAAGGGAGGAATGACTGGAGATGAGGTAGGGGTGTGGGTGGTTTGTGTCTGGAGCTGTGTTGAAAAGGAGGAAGAGGATTGCATATCAAGTCAGTAGACCAGTGGCTGGAAGCTGTGTGAACAGGAAGGAGGAGATTGCACATGAGGTCAGTGACCACCAGAAACAGCCACATGAACAAAGAGGACAGGGCCTGGGAAGTGAAGTCAGGGTCTTGAGGTCAGGGAGCAGTGTAGACAGGATGAGGAGAGACATTGAGAGAGGAGCTCAGGGACCAGTGGCTGGGATATGTCGACAAGGAGGGAGTAGGGTTGGAGACCCATCAGGGACCCATGATTGGCACTTCTGGGTAAAAAAAAAAAAAAAAAAAA
>NW_011494940.1:47503-47841 GCF_000754665.1 Bison bison bison
GAAAAGCTATGACTGACCTAGACAGCATGTTAAAAAGCAGAGACATTACTTTGCCAACAGAAGTCCATTTAGTCAGAGCTATGGTTTTTCCAGTAGTCATATGTAGATGTGAGGGTTGGAATATAAAGAAAGCTGGGCCAAAGAATTGATGCTTTTGAACTGTGGTGTTGGAGAAGACTCTCTAGAGTACAATGGACTGCAAGGAGATCCAACCAGGCCATCCTAAAGGAGATCCGTCCTGAATAGGATGATGATGAAGTGGAATCTCCAATACTTTGGCCACCTGATGGGAAGAACTGACTCAGGGAAAAGACCCTGATGCTGAGAAAGACTGAAGT
>NW_011494940.1:47941-49351 GCF_000754665.1 Bison bison bison
GGTAGACGAGGTCAGGAACCAGTGACTTGGAGCTATGTGGAGAGGCTCAGGAGTAGGCTGTGAAACATTGTTGGGGCTCAATGTTCAAGGTGGAAATGATTCATAGTCAAGGCAAGGACTGGTGCTTGGGGCCCTGTGCACAAGAATGGGGACAGGTGTACTTTGGGTCAGTGATCACTAGATGGAGATCTGTGGAAAAGTGAAAGGCTCACTAGAGACAAGGTAAGGAACCATTGATGGGAACTTTGTGTTCAAGGAGGAGATTGATTTGACAGGTGGCCAAGGACCTATAGATGAAGCTGTGCAAACACAAGGAGTCACGGAGCACAGTTTGGGCACCAGTGGCTGGAACTGTGTGGACAAGAAGGAGGAAGATTGGAAAGTAGGCTAGGCACTGGCCATTGAAGCTGTGTGTAGAAGAGGGGGAAAAAAGTGAAAGTTAGTTGCACAGTCATGTATGACTCTTTGTGACCCCACGGATGGTAGCCAGTGTGGCTCCTTTGTCCCCTGGCATGCTGCAGTCCATGGGGTCACAAAAAGTCATACACAACTGAACTGAACTGAGATAAAAGGAATGGCATTGATAGACAACTTTAGGGATCAGTTGCTGGGGCTGCTGGACAAGGGGCAGGAGGATTGGACAGGATGCCAGGGACCAGTGGTTAGAGAGAGATGTGGGAAAGGAAAGGTTGAGAAGAAATTAGTGACTTCTGGCTGGAGTTGTATGGAAAATGAAGAGGAGGATTTATTGGAGTGGGAATCAGAGACCAGTGGCTGAAGCTATGTGGACAAAAAGTCCACATATTAGAGAGAAGTTCAGGGATCTGGGCTGGAGCAGTGTGGACAAGTAAGAAGCAGGTTGTAGAGGAGATCAGGGACCAGTGAATGAAGCTGTGAGGACAAGGAGCAGGAGGATTGTAGAGAAGGGCACAGACAACTGGCTTGAAGTACATGGACATGTTGCAGAATAGTGTGGAGAGAAAGACATCAAGTTCTCACAGGAATATGTGCAAAAGTAGGTTGGAAGATTTGAGAGAAGGTAAGAAACCTTTGTCTGGATCTCTGTAGACGAGGATGAGGAGAATTGCAGAAGAGGTCAGAGACCAGTGGTCGAAGCTCTGTGGACTTGGAGCAGAACGTCCAGAAACAGCGGCTGGAGCTCTGAGTATAAGGAGGGAGAGGGTTGTTGATAGAGTACAGTTCAGGTACTGGTGATGGAAACTGTGCCCAAGGGTGAGGACACAGTGGAGGAGAGTGGAAAAGTTGGCTTCAAACTTAACATTCAAAAAGTAAGCTCATGGCATCTGGCCCCATCACTTTATGGCAAATACATGGGAAAACAGTGGAAAGAGTGAGAGATTTTATTTTTAGGGTGCTCTAGAATCACTGCAGGTGGAGACTGAAACCCTG
>NW_011494940.1:49451-50067 GCF_000754665.1 Bison bison bison
TTGGGGTACACGTGTCTCTTTCCCTTCTGGTTTCCTCAGTGTGTATGCCCAGCAGTGGGATTGCTGGAGGGATCGAACCCAGGTCTCCCACATTGCAGGCAGATGCTTTAACCTCTAAGCCACCAGGGAAGTCTTATGCTCCTCTTAATAAGTTTCCATCCACTGACACCCACCCTGTTGTTCATTGATTTTCAGCCTCCCAGTCTCTCTCTGCAACCCCATGGACCCACCCTTCTCCTTAGATATAAATCACAGCTGTGTCCCTGCTGGAGTCAGACTTAAGCTCAATATCGTTCCCCTATTATAAGACCCAGCTGTTGTACTCTTATCTTGAATAAGGTTTTGTTACCACCCTTAGTTATGAATAATTTTTTAACATTTCCAAGTTCTGTTACTAGGAATTACTCCTTACTTTTTATACAGAATTCATTTTGAGGAACAGATTTCTAGAATCAAAACATTTCATATTTTTACCATACAAACAGAAAATATCTCTTAAAATATATTTATATATCTTAAAAAAACAAATGTAGTAATCTGAAAAGGATGTGTATATAGACATTTCCGTGTATTTTCACACATACTCTCAGACCTGCAAGGAAAACTTAATTCTCAG
>NW_011494940.1:50167-50659 GCF_000754665.1 Bison bison bison
TTTTTTTTTCGTTTTCTTTTTTTAATTTTTTTACTTTTTAAACTTTACATAATTGTATTAGTTTTGCCAAATATCAAAATGAATCCGCCACAGGCATACATGTGTTCCCCATCCTGAACCCTCCTCCCTCCTCCCTCCCCACACCATCCCTCTGGGTCGTCCCAGTGCACCAGCCCCAAGCATCCAGTATCGCGCATCAAACCTGGACTGGCAACTCGTTTCTTACATGATATTCTACATGTTTCAATGTCACTCTCTCAAATCTTCCCACCCTCTCCCTCTCCCACAGAGTCCATAAGACTGTTCTATACATCAGTGTCTCTTTTGCTGTCTCGTACACCAGGTCATTGTTACCATCTTTCTAAATTCCATATATATGCGTTAGTATACTGTATTGGTGTTTTTTCTTCTGGCTTACTTCATTCTGTATAATAGGCTCCAGTTTCATCCACCTCATTAGAACTGATTCAGATGTATTCTTTTTAATGGCTG
>NW_011494940.1:50759-51093 GCF_000754665.1 Bison bison bison
AAGTATTGGATGTTCAGCTTCAGCATCAGTCCTTCCAGTGAATATTCAGAGTTGATTTCCCTTAGGATTGACTGGTTGGATTTCCTTGCTGTCCAAGGGACTCTCAAGAGTATTCTCCAAAACCACAGTTCAAAAGCATCAATTCTTCGGCACTCAGCCTTCTTTATGATCCAACTGTCACATCCATACATGGCTGCTAGAAAAACCATAGCTTTGACTAGACAGACTTTGTCAGCAAAGTAATGTCTCTGCTTTTTAATATGCTGTCTAGGTTTGTCATAGCTTTTCTTCCAAGAGGCAAATATCTTTTTAATTTAATGGCTGCAGTCACCAT
>NW_011494940.1:51193-51775 GCF_000754665.1 Bison bison bison
AGGCTAGGCAGACTGTTCCACTGTAACCATATACTACCCACCTTTCATGCAATGGAATCATGTCAGAGGGCAGAATTAAAAATTCAGAGACCAAAGCCTAGGAAGTTTCCAGGCCTTGAATACAAATCAAAGTACTGCCAACAAGAACTCATGGGATTTCAGAACTGCTATTATTAAACTCCCATCTCCCCTCCCCTTTCTGGAACAGGAGTGTCTATGAAGGTTATCTATGCATGACCCACCACTGTATGTTAGCTGTGAAAGTGAGCAGATTAACTCATCTCTTTTGTTCACAGATCCTCAGGAACTGTCTAGAGGAACTACACTTATATAATTTGAATCGTTGTGTTGGAGAAGACTCAAGAGTCTCTTGGACTGCAATGAGATCAAACCAGTCAATACTAAAGTAAATCAGTCCTGCATATTCATTGGAAGGACTGATACTGAAGCTGTAGCTCCAATACTTTGGCTACCTGATGTGAAGAACTGACCCATTAGAAAAGACCCTGATGCGGGAAAGATTGAAGGCAGGAGGAGAAAGGGACAACAGAGGGTGAGATGGTTGGATGGCATCACCACCTC
>NW_011494940.1:51875-52111 GCF_000754665.1 Bison bison bison
AAATTTAACTGTGTCCCACAATTTTTGCTGAATAGTATGTTCATCATCATTCACTTCCAAGTATATCCTAATATTCTCTTCTTAAGACAAAGATTATATATTGTATGTACTTCCCTGGTCACTCAACTGGTAAAGAACTTTCCAGCCAATGCAGGAGACACAAGAGGGCCAGGTTCATTCCCAAGTCAGGAAGATCCCCTGGAGAAAATAATGGCAATATGATCCAGCAGTCTTGC
>NW_011494940.1:52211-53035 GCF_000754665.1 Bison bison bison
TCATTCTATTACTCTTTACATCTCTAATTAATATCTAATTGAAGCTATTGTATCCTGATCCTCACCGACGCTGTCCCTGCTTTGAACTCCCTGGATCAGCCAGGGCTGGACCTCGGCAGTATAGTCCATAGAGCTGCAAAGAGTTGGACATGACTGAGCAACGTTCACTTTCCAAAAATGCGAGAGGGTTTCTGTTTTTTGCCACAGCCTCTCAAGCATTTATTGCCTGTAGATTTTTTCCATGCTGGGCTGATATTTGTTCATGTGAAGCAAGCTGCTGATGGCCCACAGGCCAGGAAGTGTGGGTGAATGCTTCAGGGCACCCGGATGAGCAGCGCCATGACTGAGTCCCGCACACTATACCCACTTGCAGGAGCTCATTGAAAGCCTCAGATGAAAACTGCAGGTGCTGCTGGAGGCACAGGAGAGCCTGCTGGAGGATGTGCAGGCCAACAGTGAGCTGGGCAATGAAGTGCAAGCCCTGGTCAAGGCTGTGTGCAAGCCCAATGAGTTTGACAAGTTCCACATATTCATCGGGGACCTTGACAAGGTGGTGAACCTCCTCCTGTCGGTGTCCAGCCACCTGGCCCGCATGGAGAATGCCCTCAACAACCTGGAGGACAGCACACCTCCGAGTGATCAGGTACTCCCCTCAGGGGTGGGACAGGTGGATGGGACGGAGGGCCAGTGGGGTGCAGAGTGAACGCCTGGAAGCCTTGCTGGGATGGTTGTCCAGCTGGTTGCAGAAGATCTTCTTCTCTCTTGCTCCCTCCCTTCTCATAGTGGGGGGCTGCCACAAGTTTTCCCATATTATGTAGTCGAGA
>NW_011494940.1:53135-53767 GCF_000754665.1 Bison bison bison
AGACATTGAAGGTGTTGCTAGTGGGGCACCATGCCTGTGGTCCTCCTGGGCCCTGAGCCTTCACTGTATCCCTTGGGGTCTCCACATTAAGTTCATGCTGTGTGTGCTTGATGAGCTTCACTTTCCTAGATCTGGAGGCAGTGGTGGTCCATGGCCTCCTCCAGGTTCTGTGTAGGAGCCCGTCCTCCACTATGAACAGAGTTGGTGGAAACCATCAGTCACAGGCAGCCTAACCAGGGCAAAGATGCAATATCAGGCTCTAGGAGGCTCCCCTGTCTTTGCAGATAGAAAGCGGGACACATGAGCAGATGTGGAAGCCCTCCCTCCAGTCTGTGGCGTCTAGTCTCCAGGGATACCAACTGATTTCTGTAGCCCCATTTTGAGAATCAGCTGAGGTCTTTTTTATCTTTTGGTTGGAATCAATGAATTGTAATTAATCCTCCTCTCACTCAAATGAAAGATCAGGGTGTCCTCCAGCAGGGGGCAGGCAGCCCTGACAGGTGGAGGAGGCCACAAGATCCTTCCCAGCCTCCGCACCAGGGAAGCAGTTTCTGTTTTCAGCTCCTCCCCGCACCAAGCAGCAGCTCTGTGCCTCTGGCCTCTCCTTGGCACCTCCCCGCACCCCATCATGG
>NW_011494940.1:53867-54518 GCF_000754665.1 Bison bison bison
CCCACAGACAGCAGCCACCAGGCTCCCTCGTCCCTGGGATTCTCCAGGCAAGAACACTGGAGTGGGTTGCCATTTCCTTCTCCAATGCATTAAAGTGAAAAGTGAAAGGGAAGTCACTCAGTCCTGTCCGACTCCTAGCAACCCCATGGACTGCAGCCCACCGGGCTCCTCCATTCATGGGACTTTCTAGGCAAAGTACTGGAGTGGGGGTACCATCGCAAGATGCTTTAAACCTTCTAAAAACAGGTTCCTTAGAAAAGTTAGAAAACCATTAGTATAAGTATAGTGGGCTGATTAGAAATTGCGTTGATGAAGGGTTTTTTGTTTGTTGAGCCAATGTTTGTTGCTAAGTCTCCACTTCCCCTGCCCTTACACACATTAATGAATGTATAGAAGAAATAAGTATTAACCTTTGATATTAATCACGTTAGACCTTAGGCTAAGTAAATTATTTTCTTAATTAAAACCCACTACACCCTCACCCTATAGGAATGTAACTTTATCTGGTACCTTCAGAAGGTGGAGTCTTTTTTAAGAATAATCACCCCTGGAGAAATAAGTGTACTGGTTGACTGACCACTGTCACAAGGAGAGGGTCATAAATTGTCAGCAGGCCCCCTGGCCAGAAGATGATGTAACACCCCTAAGACC
>NW_011494940.1:56758-57255 GCF_000754665.1 Bison bison bison
ACTTACAGTGCCAAGTGTTTGGTAGAAATGGAAATGCCAAAACTTTTAGTGGAAATGCACGTTGCTTCAATCACTTTGGAAAAGCATCTGACTGTACCTGCATATTAGCATGGCTCAGCCAGTAACAAATCTGTCTGCAATGCAGGAGACCCAGATTTGAACCCTGGTTCAGGAAAATCCTCTGGAGAAGGAAATGCCAACCCATTGTGGTATTCTTACCTGAGAAAACCCATGGATAGGGGAGCCTGGTGGGCTAAAGTCTATGGGATTGTGAGAGTCAAATACCACTTAGCAACTATACCATTACCACATGCATTATCAGAAAATCTCATATCTAGACATACAGATATACCTATCCCTGAGAAATTACTATGAAACACACACACAGGTTCATAGGTGACTTATTCAAAAAGGCAAAATAAGAGCCTCAAATTTGAGGCAGGGTAAAAAATTCTACCCAACAATGAAAAAGAATGTTCTACAGCTACATACAATAA
>NW_011494940.1:57355-57945 GCF_000754665.1 Bison bison bison
GGATGTGAGAGGTGGACCATAAAGAAGTCTGAGCACCAAAGAATTGATGCTTTTGAACTGCCGTGTTGGAGAAGACTCTTGAGAGTCCCTTGGACTGCAGGGAGATCAAGTCAGTCAATCCTACAGGAAATCAACTCTGAATATTTACTGGAAGGACTGATGCTGAAAGTGAAGCTCCAATACTTTGGCCACCTTATGGGAAAAGCCTATATACCCTAATGCTGTAAAAATTGAAGGCAGGAGGAGAAGGGGAGAACAGTGTATGAGATGGTTGGAGGGCATCACACTCAATGGACTTGAGCTTGAGCAAGTTCCAGGAGATGGTGAAGTACAGAGAAGCTTGGTGTGTTGCAGTCCATGGGGTCACAAATAGTAAACACAACTACACAACAACGTTATTGTTTATCTTGTTTAATTTTTTTTTGTTTCTGCAGTTTTTCACTTGTAATTAAATTTGTTCTTTGAAACTCATGGAAGGTCTAGGACCTGTAGTTTTGCTACAAGTAAGAGACAGGGTATATTGGTGGGGTTGGGAGGTGATCTGTCTTTGAGAAAGCCCTGCAGGGTCCTGCTCAATTATATGATGAAAC
>NW_011494940.1:58045-58917 GCF_000754665.1 Bison bison bison
GTGGCAGGGTTCAGGGAGTATTACTCCTTTAAAGTAGAAATTTGTTGATTATTCTGCTCCACATGCATGTCATCTGCATTCTGGGACCAGACCTTTGGCCTGGCATGTCCATGGCACATGACTGGAAAACAAGCCCAGTCACAACGCTGCTTGCCCTGGGTGTGGTTATGGTGCACATGCTAACCTTCCATTCCTGTACCTGCTAAACTTCCATTGCTGCAGCAAGTCCCACAACCAAATCCGGAATCCAGAAGGTGCAGTATGTGCTCCACCCTGTGACTGCAGGGAGCTGTAGGCATTGGGGCCATTGGTGGCACCCCATCATCTCCCACTCCAGGTGCTGATACAGAGTAGCTCCCTGTGGCCCAGGACCTGAACCCAAGTTCCCAGAGCAAAGCCACCTCTGTCACTTGAAGGTCATATGGCTGTGAGTAGGTGCTAGCCTCTCTACCCCTCAGCTTCCTCCTTCACAGCCATTGGGTGAGCAAGCATGTTAACATCAACGTGCTTGGAATCTGTGCCCAGTGAGGAGAGTGCCACATGGAGGGAGGTGTTCACACCACTGGTGCTGTCACTGAAGCCTGGGTCTGGAGGAAAAGTGTTCTCTTCACCCAAACATCCCTGTTGGAAATACCAGAGGAAAGATGGCAGCCGCTTCCAGTTTGTAGTGAAAAATGCTTCTATTTTCGGAGCAGGCTGGTGGGACCCAGAGGTCAACCAGATGAGGGAGAGGGAGTATTCCTTTTTTTAAAATTTTGCTTGTTAAATTTTGGCTGCTATGAGTCCTCCTTGATGCTCGGGTTTTTCTCTAGATGCAGGGCATGAGCTTCTTTCACATGGGCCTCAGTAGTTGTGGAGCATGGGCTTAGTCG
>NW_011494940.1:59017-59380 GCF_000754665.1 Bison bison bison
CTTTTCAGAGGTCCTGGTGGACCACACAACTCCTAGACCTGGCCTTTTTCTGCCAGAGTTGACCACTTTGATTCCCTCTTTTATCGTTTGACATTGCAAGGTAGTCAAAAGAGTCTACTCACTGAAGAAACACTGTTGAGCTGTTGTTTTCCAGTAGCCAAGTCACTGATAGGAGAAGATAATTTCTTCTTCTCTAGGAACAGATCCCATGTGTGACAGATGGTTTGTATCCAGAATGTAGAAAGAACTTTCCAAGTTAACAGTATGAAAATAGACAGCTCAGTTAAAACATGAGCCATAGACTTAAATAGACACTTCACCAAAGAGGCTATATGCATGTCAGTAGGCACGATAGGTGTTCAC
>NW_011494940.1:59480-59932 GCF_000754665.1 Bison bison bison
TTTCAGGGTCTTTTGACAATATTATCTTCTGCGCAGCAATACACACGGCTCTGGTGTTCTTCAAATGAAGCACATAGAATCACAATGGTCTATTTCTCCATGTGCCTCATAAATGTCTTATTGGGACACTATGAGGGACCCAAAGATTGCAGTGAATCAGTGTGCACCCCTTTGTATATACCTATATTACTGCATATTCAAACACGGTAGTGCTAACATTTCTTCCTGGGTGGTAGCTGATGGCTCACCCCGGGTCATCACTCTGCTGAGAAGTGCTTTCTGTATCTCGAGGTTAGAGTTAGGGGCCTTGCCTGAGACTTTGATCGTGTCACCCACTGTGGAAGATGTGTACCTATTTCATGCTCAACACTTAATACGTACCTCTCAACAGATCATCCTGCTTGACCTTAATAAAATAAATGATGTCTTTCAGTGAATGGAGCATGTCTTTC
>NW_011494940.1:60865-61489 GCF_000754665.1 Bison bison bison
AAGAAAAATAATGCTGTGGGACTTCCCTGATGATCCAGTATTAAGACTCCTCACTTCCATGCCAGGGGGCATGGGTTTAATTCCTGGTCAGGGACCTAGGATCCCACATGCCACAGGATGTGAACAAAAAAAAAAGGAATAATGTTATATCTTACAGCTGATGTCATCTTAGATTTAATGAAAATTTCTATTTTTCACAAGCAGAATCCAGCCTACTAAATTCATGTCACAAGCCACTAGTGGGATGCTAGCTGAATTATATAGGCAAATGGTTTGGACAGGGATTGACAAATTGGCTTGCCTCCTGTTTGTTTTTTTCTCCCAACCAGCAAGCTAAGAAAGATTTTTTTTTTTTTTTTGGTAGATAGGGATTTTTTTTTAATTTAAATTTATTTATTTTAATTAGAGGCTAATTACTTTATAATATTGTATTGGTTCTGCCATACATCAACATGAATCCACCATGGGTGCACACATGTTCCCAATTCTGAACCGCCCTCCCACCTCCATCCCCATACCATCCCTCTGGGTCATCCCAGTGCACCAGCCCCAAGAATCCTGTATCCTGCATCGAACCTGGACTGGCGATTCATTTCTTATATGATATTATACATGTTTCAATGC
>NW_011494940.1:61589-61927 GCF_000754665.1 Bison bison bison
TCTTGGTAAATTCCATATATATGCATTAATATACTATATTGGTGTTTTTCTTTCTGGCTTACTTCACTCTGTGTAATAGGCTCCAGTTTCATCCACCTCATTAGAACTGATTTAAATGTATTCTTTTTAATGGCCAGTAATACTCCATTGTATATATGTACCACAGCTTTCTTATCCATTCATCTGCTGATGGACATCTAGGTTGTTTCCATGTCTTGGCTGTTATAAACAGTGCTGTGATGAACATTGGGGTACACATGTCTGTTTCCATTCTGGTTTCCTCAGTGTGTATGCCCAGCAGTGGGATTGCTGGGTCATATGTCAGTTCTATTTCCAGT
>NW_011494940.1:62027-63426 GCF_000754665.1 Bison bison bison
ACAAAATGAAGCATTCAAAACCCCATGGCTCACCAGCTCCTGAAGTCTAGTTGACTCAGTGCAGCTAAACACTTCCCACTCTGAGCCCCAGTGGAGGGTGAACCTGGAGTGTCTTTGTCGCCATGTCCCAGAGAGATTTCTCTGGAAATGCCAGCACCACTTCCTGTGTCATGTGTCTGTGGAACTCCTACCTGGCTCTCCAAAAGCCTTTTCTCAGTGAGGCTGGATCAGGAGATTCCAAGCCTTTTAATACCCATTCTAATCCAATCCATGGTATCCAAACTGGGCTCCAATCAGGTTTCTGAACCAGTTATTCCCCATGGGAACTTTCAACTAGAAACCTTTCAACCAAATTGCTAGAGAGAGGAAAGAATGTTGATGGGGCTTCAGGGCCCCAGCCAGGGCCTGTTTTCCAGGTCTCAGTGTGGTGAGAGTTCCTACTTCCCTCTTTGTCATCCAGAAGCCCACCAACTTATCTCCAATTTATCTGTGTCTTTAGTTATTTGTGCTTCAATAGCTTAAGGGCAGGGGATGGTGGTCCACACAGCTATTCCAACAGAGCTTGGACTGATGTCAGGAACCTAAAAAGGCAGGGGTCTTCTTCCAATGCCAGACAATTCTCCAGCTGCAAACAGCAAACCCCAGTTCTGGTCCAGGCACAAGGTGGATGGGTTGGTGGGCAGGGGGCGGGGGTTGGGTGAGGGGGTCAGGAAGCAAGCTTACTCCCAAGTGATCTGCACTTAAAGACTCAGCACCCACTGGATTCCTGGGATCCTCACGGTGGATCTTCATGCTGAACCCCAGGAGCTTTTTCCAGGTAGGGGCTTCATGCTTTCTTACACCACGTCAGGGGTGTCAGGTCACAGCCTGTCCCCCTCCTTCTCCCTTTTTCCCTCACTCACCCTCTTTTCTCTCCTTCCCCTTTGCACCACATAGATTCTATCTCAAGCTTTCCCTCCCACCGCCTTTACAGCCCTCTACACACAGATTCTTAGAGGGAGGGAGGGTTTCAGAGAAGAAGTATGTGTATTTCCATTACTTATAAGGTAGCAGAGTCACTGAATTAGAACAAAAATGAAGTTCACTAATGAACATGTTTTCAAGTGCTGTAACCAGATATAACATCAAAAATACCTTTCTTATCAAATCAACATGTGTTCACCTGAAATTTACACAATATATGTCTATTACATGAAGAAGGCAATGGCACCCAACTCCAGTACTCTTTCCTGGAAAATCCCATGGACATAGGAGCTTGGTAGGCTGCAGTCCATGGACTTGCTAAAAGTCAGACATGACTGAGCAACTTCACTTTCATTTTTAATTTTCATGCATTGGAGAAGGAAATGGCAACCCACTCCAGTGTTCTTGCCTGGAGAATCCCAGAGATGGGGGAGCC
>NW_011494940.1:63526-63954 GCF_000754665.1 Bison bison bison
CTCTGCTTTTTAATATGTTGTCTAGGTTGGTCATAACTTTTCTTCCAAGTAGTAAGCATCTTTTAATTTCACGGCTACAGTCAACATCTTCAGTGATTTTGGAGCCCCCCAAAAATAAAGTCTGACACTGTTTCCCTTGTTTCCGGCGTGCTGCTGCTGCTAAGTCACTTCAGTTATGTCCGACTCTGTGCAACCCCATAGACAGCCTCCCACCAGGCTCCGCCATCCCTGGGATTCTCCAGGCAAGAAGACTGGAGTAGGTTGCCATTTCTTTCTCCAATGATACATACATACATACATACATACATCAGATCAGATGAGTTCAGTCACTCAGTCATATCCGACTCTTTGCGACCCCATGAATCGAAGCACACCAGGCTTCCCTGTCCATCACCAACTCCCGGAGTTCACTCAGATTCACGTCCATT
>NW_011494940.1:64422-64798 GCF_000754665.1 Bison bison bison
TTTTTTGTTTTTGTTTGTTTGTTTTGTTTTGTTTTTCAGAAGGAAAAGGTACTCAACTGGTTGCTTTCCACAGTTTCAAAGGAGGATTTTCTTCTTCAACTCCTCACTCCAGCACTTTTTCCAGTCTGTGAGGCGAGCTTTAAAGCTAAGTTGTAAATAGTTCTTCATAACAGGAAAGCCAGGACAGAGCTGGAGCCCTTGGATCTCTTGGGTTTTCAGAAGACTCTTGCTTTAAGCCATTAGTAAGTGTTTTCAGAAGACTCTTGCTTTAAGCCATTAGTAAGTGCTGGGCAGGGTGCTTATCTGTGCTTGTCCAGGTGGGTACCTGATACGGATAGGAGGAGTGAAGGTGGGCAACAGCCCATGGGGACTGGGT
>NW_011494940.1:65090-67612 GCF_000754665.1 Bison bison bison
AACCCTCTTCAGTATTCTTGCCTGGGAATTCCCATGAACAGGGGAGCCTGGCAGGCTACAGGCTATGTGTGCACTAAACCACAACAGTGAAAGTGAAAGTCGCTCAGTTGTATCCGAGCCTTTGCAACCCCATGGAGTATACAGTCCATGGAATCATCCAGGCTAGAATACTGAAGTGGGTAGCCTTTCCCTTCTCCAGCGGATCTTCCCAATCAGGTCTCGAAACCCATGTCTCGAACAGTGCAGGCAGATTCTTTACCAGCTAAGTCACAAAGGGAGCCCAAACAACAATAAAAACATGTTTAAAATACCCAAGAATTCTCTCCTTCAGGAGACCTTGAGGGTTGAGGGTCAGGAATTCATTGTTTCATCATGTGACACACTGAGCACCTGCCTTGGGAGGAGCAGGTTATTGGTAATTCAATAAACCAGTCAGATGTCATTGCTTGAGCTGGGAGCTTCATTCTCCCCACCACCCTTCAGAGATTCTAGGACTCCCACACCCTCTCTTGGGGCTTCTGGATGTCCTTCATATTGATGGCAGTTAGGGTATAAGCAAAGCCCAGAAATCTGGATCCAAACTTCTCAACTTGGGCCACACTTTCAAATCTCCTGATCTGTGTTTCTTAACCCTCAGTGAATCTAAGGACTTGCCTATGTGTCATTAGAAAAAAACACAGTCTTGTCCAACAGTTTTGGGTGGGGCTGAGAGTCTGAGTTTCTCACAAGCTCCAGGTGTTGCCCAGGCTGCTTAAGGTGTCCATATTAAACAGTGAATACTAGAGAGCTTTTGAAAAGTACTGATGTTCTGGTATATTCTGTTGATCTTACTTCATACCCACAGAATCAGGATCTCCAGGAATGGGTCCAGTGAGTCGATGTTATTAAAGGTCTCAGATATTTCTAAGGAGCAGGTATGGTGCACATGTGTAGCCAAGCAAATCACCCTATCATCAGCCCTGTTTTGGTCTTCATTGTATCCTGCAAAATCCATATGTTGAGGGGACTCTCACAATGGTCCAGTGGCTAATACCCTGCACTCCCAGTGCAGGGGGCTGGGCTTCGGTCCCTGGTCAGGGAACTAGATCTCACGTGCTGCCAGGAAGACTGATGTCCCCATATGCCACAACTAAGACCGGTGCAGTCAAATAAATTTATTTTTTTTAAATTATCTGTAGAAGTCCTAACCCCTTACACTTTGCAATGTAACCATATTTGGAGATAATACTTTTAATGAGGTGATTAAATTAAAATGAGGTCACTAGGGTGGACCCTAATCCAATGTCATGGTTATACATATAAAAAGAGAGAGGGGGATTCCCTGGCATCCCAGTGGTTAGGGCTCAGAACTTTCACTGTCAAGGGCCCAAGTTCAATCCCTGTTCTGGAAACAAAGACCCATAAGCAAAGCAGAATGGCCAGGAAAAAAAATATAAAGAAAATTAGGACACACAAGGCATCAAGGATGCTTAGACATAAAGGGATAGGAGGACATGATTATGCACCTGTCTGCACAAGGAAACAGAACTCAGGAGACACCACACTATCAGTACCTTGATCCTAGACTTCTAGCCTCCAGAACTGGGAAAGAACAATTTCCTGTTGTTTAAGTCTGTGGTATTTCTGGTGGCCACCTTAGTACTTTAACACATTCTTTCAATCAGGAGTCCCTAGAGAGGGCTCACCTCAAGGACAGGTAGGGTGTATGCAGGTGATGACTCAGCTCCCAGGTGACTCCCACCCATCAACAAATGCCCACCGGCCCAGATTTTCCAGGATGCAGCCTGCTCCTGTGGACCACGTCTTGCAGACCACTGCTGCTAAAGGTCCCCGCCCAACTCTTTCTGGCCCCGATTTCTCTTACTTCTCTCCTAGACTGTGAGGGACAGAACCCCGTGAGAACAGAGCGAGGCCTGTGCTCAAACCACCCTGCATGTGAAGGGGAGTCTGTGTTTTATGCGAAAAAAAAAAAAAAAGGAAGAGAAACCACTGTTGTCCAGCAGAACACACTGAAGCTTATCAACAGATGTACAAAAAAACCTTCACATGTTAGGGTAGGAAGAATCAGAGGACATGATTTCAACCTCTTCTGCAGGGAAGGTTTCCAGGAATGAGGACAGCATGCTTTCTGTAGATGGGTTAAGAGCAGATGAATTTATTGGAAGGCCTTTGGGCCTGTAGCCAGGAAAGGAATATGAGTGGGGAGGGGGTATGTTGTGCTTCCATTCTCTCTACCTCCAGAAGTTTCTATGCTATGGGCCATGGTCACAGGGCTCCCAGAGGTCAGCGAGAGAGGAATGTTTGGTGACTTCATCAAACATCAAATCCTGACACATAGATGGCCGCCTCTCAGCAGCCAACGTCAGACTTCTGTGCTGTCTGCCAGCCTCAAGAAATGACCTACTTGGAACTCTCTGGTAGTCCTGGAGTGGTTAGGCCTTTGCACTTTCACTGCTGAGGGTGTGGATTCTACCCTTAGTTGGGGAACTAACATACTGCAAGCTGTGTTGTCTGGCCACCTA
>NW_011494940.1:67712-68260 GCF_000754665.1 Bison bison bison
AAAGACCTATATATAGAAAACTATAAAACACTGGTGAAAGAAATCAAAGAGGACACTAATAGATGGAGAAATATACCATGTTCATGGATTGGAAGAATCAATATAGTGAAAATGAGTATACTACCCAAAGCAATTTATAGATTCAATGCAATCCCTATCAAGCTACCAACAGTATTCTTCACAGAGCTAGAACAAATAATTTCACAATTTGTATGGAAATACAAAAAACCTCGAATAGCCAAAGCGATATTGAGAAAGAAGAATGGAACTGGAGGAATCAACCTACCTGACTTCAGGCTCTACTACAAAGCTACAGTTTATCAAGACAGTATGGTACTGGCACAAGGACAGAAATATAGATCAATGGAACAAAATAGAAAGCCCAGAGATAAATCCACGCACATATGGACACCTTATCTTTGACAAAGGAGGCAAGGATATACAATGGATTAAAGACAATCTCTTTAACAAGTGGTGCTGGGAAATCTGGTCAACCACTTGTAAAAGAATGAAACTAGAACACTTTCTAACACCATACACAAAAATAA
>NW_011494940.1:69682-70598 GCF_000754665.1 Bison bison bison
CAGATATTCTGATCAAATTCTTCCAGAAAATTGCAAAGGAAGGAAAATTGAAAAACTCATTTTATGAGGCCACCATCACCCTGATAGCAAAGCCATAAAAAATGTCACAAAGAAGAAAATTACAAGCCAATAACACTGATGAACATGGATTCAAAAATTCTCAACAAAATTCTAACAGAATCCAGCAACACATTAAAAAGATCATACATCATGACCAAATAGGCTTTATCTTAGGGAAAAAAAAAAAAACAAATAAGAAATCATAAAAGGATGGTTTCACAGCTTAAATGCCAAGGTGGGACAGAGAGGGACCGAAACTTAAGGGACCATGACACATTGGAAAACTCAGGCAATGACGACTTGCACCACCTGCTTACCCACAGTATAAAGGGGAAGTGAAAGTGTTAGTCAGTCCTGCCTGATTCTTTGTGATTCCAGGGCCTGTAGCCTGACAGGCTCCTCTATGGAATTTTCCAGAAAAGAATAATGGAGTGGGTAGCCACTCTTTT
The DNA here is from genome assembly GCF_000754665.1 of Bison bison bison. Lineage (NCBI taxonomy): Eukaryota > Metazoa > Chordata > Mammalia > Artiodactyla > Bovidae > Bison > Bison bison. The sequence goes on from NW_011494940.1 coordinate 70,192, forward strand.
CTCCAGGGGATCTTCCCGATTCAGGGACTAAGCCTGTGTATCCTGCATTGTAGGTGGATTTTTTTGCCATTTGAGCCACCAGGAAAGCTCAAATCAAGGTGATGCTAATTTCCAGGACATTCCTAGATTATACAGCCCCATGTATATATGATGCCAGTCCCAGCTCCTTCGGTCACAAAAAGGGATATAGTTGGAGCTCTCCACTCTTAAGGGGTGCTCTTATTTTGTTTAGTTTCTAAATCTTCTCTGAATCTTAGAGGACTTGGTCTCAGCAAAGAGCTCAGATGGGAAAAGAGAATTAATTAAAAACCTTAGTGCTGCCAGGTTGGCAGAGAACCAGTATTTGGAGGGAATTTTATCTTTACCATGTAGCTTAAGGTAAAAACTTAAGGATTTTTTTTTTTTTA
>NW_011494940.1:70698-71068 GCF_000754665.1 Bison bison bison
ATCAACACTGAAATACTCAACTCAGAAGTGACTTTTTTTGACAATTGGGAATGAATTTCTGTCAGCCTTTGAATACATAATTGTGTGTGAAAGTTTTGATTAATGTAAAAACAAAATAAAACCTGTGGGGATATTAGTGGCATAAAAGCACCTTTAGACAATGGATTTAGGGATGTTGGGTTGTTTCTTAGAAATTGGAGGCCTCCCTGGCAGCTCAGATCGTAAAGAATCTGCTTGCAATGGAGGAGACCAAGTTCAATCCCTGGGTTGGGAAAATCTCCTGGAAAAAAGAATGTCTACCCACTGCAGAATTCTCACGTGTAGAATTCATAGGCAGAGAAGCCTGGCAGGCTACAGTCCATGGAGGTCT
>NW_011494940.1:71283-73610 GCF_000754665.1 Bison bison bison
GGATCCACTGGGGAAAATGCTCCAGTCTAGTCCTTGGCAGCAAGGGTCCCTTGAAGGAAGGTTCCCTCCAGTGGTGCTAACTCCTGGACACTTAGTTTGTTCCAGGCCCTGAGGACGCACCTTGTATATGATGACAGATTGAACAGCCTCCGAAATAAGTAAGGAGGTGGATGCCCTGGAAATGAGAACCACAGGGCGTGGGTAAATGGTGCCCTGAACTTCTGTAGCTGATCCTTGCCTATCAGAGACCATATAGGCCCCACTCATGCTCAGGCCCTTTTATTTAACCACCAACAGGAAAGTCATGAGTTTAAAGGGGAGAATCATGGTCATAGATCACAGTGGACACCCAATGATTAACACTGAAGTTCCCTTTATTTCTTTGTAACAATCCAACAGAAGGGTAACAACCCCATCAACCTCCCAAGCCCAAAATTCTCCCTCAAAATTCAGATTCACATTTATAACTTTGTAGGAACACATGTCTCCAAAAATCCCACCAAGGCCTCCCTTCTGCCCACTCTAAATCACCTTTCCTTTTCCTGCATGCACTGAACAATTGTCTGAAACTCTGGTTTGTGCTCCTTCTAGAAGCACTGTCTCGGTTGCAGTATCCCAATGCCAGGGACAAAGCCTGAAACTCGTGAGCTGGGTTAGGCGGGCGTGTAGCAGGGGCACAGGATGGGCTCATTGTCATAGAAGATCTGGTCACTGCCATGTGGACAGGGGCTGGTGTTGAACCAGACCATGCTGGGCCACCCAGACTCACACAGCAGCTGCTTGAGTCAGGCGTGTGGCTGAGCCAGGAGGCCCAGGTACAGGATGCCATTCACATCCTCATAGCTCTCCAGGAGTGCGGGGTACAGCATGTAGCTCAGCTTGATCAGCCCCACGGTGTAGAGCAGCAGGATCTCCAGCATGGCCATGGAGATGGTGTTGCCACAGAAGCTGTAAGTGGTGAGCTGGGAGCAGTGGCTCAGGGAGGGCAGTAGGGCACTAAACTGGGAGTCCATGATGCCACACTCATCCAGGTCCAGGTCCTGCAGGGTGGCCGAGGTCCACTTGATCAGGACCTGCAGGGGCTACAAGCTGAGGCCGGTCAGGTTGACCCCACTGAGGCCCAGGTCCTTCAGCAAGCTAACGCTTGGGCACTGTGACAGGTATGTCAGGTCTGACTCCGAAATCAGGCATTTGGTGATCCACAGGGTCTCCACGGGTGTCTTCAGGCACCTGGGGAGAGGCAGGGCAGTCAGTCCCAGGAGCAGAAGTGTTGGACAGAGAGATGTGGCGAGGAGAGGCCTATTTCACCAGAACACAGGGCATCTCATTGGCTTGGAGCTGGCCTCTCACCTTGACAGGAAGGCAGGGGGTCTTCCAGAGGGAAGGTCATGCTCACATGAGTATGACATCCCCCTGCCCAAAATGATTTACTATTTTCAATGTGGGAAACAAACAGTAAACAAACCTTATTTGCCTATTTCAGCTTACTACTATTTGCTTTGCAGGAATTAAGATGTTTTTACAGGACACGACTAGTTGAATTCAGCAGCAGGCTGGATGCAGTGGACGTGGGTTAGTGGTTCCCAGCAGTTACAGACAATCCCTGGGTGAATATCCCCCAAATATTCAGGGGCCACAAACCATCCATCAACACCTACAATTCTTTTTTTTTTTTTTCCTGTTTCTTTCTTTCTTCTGGTTTCTCAGGGAATATATTGATTTCTAATACTTGGAGTTTGCAGCTGCCAAAGAGGGAATCAATGCAACTCATTCATACATACAGACTAGGCTGCATCCTCTGTTTTTATCACTATGGTTAAGGCATAGCTGTAACTTGTTACTGAGGATTTCCAATGTATTCAGCAGTCTTAGAGGAAAACAATAATTGTAATTTGGACTTAAAGAAATTGGAGCCACTTCAACAAGGATGCTCATTTCAATTTTTCTCTTCTCTTGACTACTTAGTAGCCACAATTTCCCCTTCATGATCCCAATGCTTCTGAACTGTGGTGTTGGAGAAGGCCCTTAAGAGTCCCTTGGGCTGCAAGGAGATCCAAATAGTCCATTCTAAAGGAGATCAGCCCTGGGTGTTCTTTGGGAGGAATGATGTTAAAGGTGAAATGCCAGTACTTTGGCCACCTCATGTGAAGAGTTGACTCATTGGAAAAGACTCTGATGCTGGGAGGGATTGGGGGGCAGGAGAAGAAGGGGACAACAGAGGATGAGATGGCTGGATGGCATCACTGACTCAACGGATGTGAGTCTGAGTGAACTCCAGGAGTTGGTAATGGACAGGGAGGCCTGGTGTGCTGCAATTCAGTGGGGTT
>NW_011494940.1:73710-74070 GCF_000754665.1 Bison bison bison
CTCCAGAATCACCCACTTCCCACAGCTCACCTGGAGCCTAAAACAGCTCAGGACAGAAGCAGCAGGTGGGAGGGAGAGACAGAGCTTTGGCATTCAAACTTCACACCTCATGGACCAATGTCCTTCTCGCTTAGTTATCTGTCATCATCTCAGCTAAGACATCACTCTCTTGGAAAGAATTCCCAAGGGAAGTACACTTGACCCCCACTACGTGGACTCCCAGCAATAAGTCCCCTTTGTCATCATCTAACCTAGGACATGCCTCTGACCCTAACCAGGGAGGTGACCTGACAAGATACCTGGGGACAGAGTGGCAGCATCCTGAGGAATTCCGAGAGGCCCGTGCACCCTGGTAATGTC
>NW_011494940.1:74170-74629 GCF_000754665.1 Bison bison bison
CTTTATACACCTAAAAGTGGTTTAAGCTGACACTTTGCAAAGTGCTTTGGCCCAAGCAAATTAACTGAAAAGGCCTAGTAATATATTCAAAGTGCAAATCAATCAATCAAGCATTGAGTACATAAATACAATCTACTTGTATTTGAATTTACACCCAGGAAATTACCTAAAATGGAGACAATAGACTTACTACAGCTTAGTCATTCTGTAGTCCTTCCTCTTCCATTCTGAGACGGATGCTAACACCTTGGTGATTACCATTTTCCAGCATTTTGTGAAAGCTTAGAGCATTTAAATAAATTGTGGAGGGGGAAAAAAAGTAGTGGGGAGAGACAAAGAGGAGGAGAAAGGAAGAGGAAATGGAGAGATTTCTCCTGGCATAGGTATATAGCCAGGATCCCCAGGTTCCTTGAATGGTGCACAGAGATTGCTAGGTACCTGTGCCAGAAGTGGAGAAAG
>NW_011494940.1:74729-75195 GCF_000754665.1 Bison bison bison
GTCCTTCACTATCTCCTGGAGTTTGCTCAAACTCATGTCCATTGAGTTGGTGATACTATCCAACCGTCTCATCCTTTGCTGCACATTTCTTCCTGCCCTCAGTCTTTCCCAGCATCAAGGTCTTTTCCACTGAGTTGGCTTTTCACATCAGGTGGCCAAACTATTGGATCTTCAGCTTCAGCATCAGTCCTTCCAGTGAATATTCAGAGTTGATTTCCTTTACGGTCGACTGCTGGATCTCGCTGTCCAAAGGACTCTCAAGAGTCTTCTCCAACACCACAATTCAAGAGCATCAATTCTTTGGCACTCAGCCTTCTTTATGATCCAACTGTCACATGCATACATGACTGCTGGGAAAAACCATAGCTGTGACTAGGTGGACTTTGTCAGCAAAATAATGTCTCTGCGTTTTAATATGCTGTCTAGGTTTGTCATAGCTTTTCTTCCAAGGGGCAAATATCTTTTA
>NW_011494940.1:75393-76096 GCF_000754665.1 Bison bison bison
AGGCCCACTCTGGTCTGTGGAGCTGGCGCCACACCTCGCCTGAACACCTGGGGCAGGCAGCCTTCAAGGAAGGAGATGGAGTCCAGGTAGAGCTCCTGCAGGTGGGGCAGGTTCAGGAACTGGGTAGTGAGCTGGCCAATGCAGTGCTTCTCCTGGTCGGGGGTGGTATGCTGCCGAGGTCTAGCCCCAGCTGATCCAGGGAGTTCTAAGCGGGGACGGCATTGGTGAGGATCAGGATACAATAGCTTCAATTAAATATTAATTAGAGATGTAAAGAGTAATAGAATGAGGATAGCTCAGCAGGAAAAATCAGTGGAGAAAAGAGGCTGAATAGCTTGGTTTATGCGGGAGACCAATAAAACTTCAAGACAAGAAGTTTGCACCACTTACGTAGGCCGCAGGCGTCCTTCCGTTCTCCCAAAGGAGAGGAGACACTGAGGCCTCCTCGGTTGGATCTTAGAAGCCCAGGCAAAATTAGTAAGCTTGGTGGGTTCCACACTCCAGATGGATACTCAGCCAGAGTTTGAGAAAAAGAGCGACATGGGGAGACCAGTATTTCGAGAAACTGATCCCGATTCTTTATTTTCCATGGTCTACTTTTACACACTGAGATGTTATGCAAAAGTCACACGGGGTCAGGTGCTTCATACAAATGTATACAGAGGTCTTAGGGGTGTTACATCATCTTCTGGCCAGGGGGCAT
>NW_011494940.1:76196-76535 GCF_000754665.1 Bison bison bison
TAAAGTTACATTCCTATAGGGTGAGGGTGTAGTGGGTTTAATTAAGGAAAGAATCTACTTAGCCTAAGGTCTAAACGTGATTAATATCAAAGGTTAATACTTATTTCTTCTATATATTCATTAATGTGTGTAAGGGCAGGGGATGTGGAGACTCAGCAGCAAACATTGGCTCAACAAATGAAAAACCCTTCACCAATACAATTTCTAATCAGCTCACTATATTTATACTAATGGTTTTCTAACTTCTCTAAATAACCTGTTTTTAGAAGGTTTAAAGCATCTCGTGCTTCTCATGGTTAGGAGGCTGTGAGCAATCACATGTGGCCGGACAAGCCTATC
>NW_011494940.1:78733-79107 GCF_000754665.1 Bison bison bison
ATCCCAGCCCTGCTGGCCATTAGAACCTAGGACTCTGACAGATGACACCACTCTCTTCAGAGAAAGCTTCTGATTATTATTCAAAGGCTGAAAACAGGAATGAGTTTAGCCCAAAATGGCCTGTCTCTAAACACCAACCAACAACTCACGCAATGGCTTCTGTCATGTCACTCAATAAAAAGATGTACCTTTCACTGTGTGTCTCTTCTACAAATGTTATTACCATTCGGTTCAGTGGTGCAAAGCACTCACATTCAGAACAAAGCCTCTTTCAAATATTCTACAGATTTTTTTTTTTTTTTGGTATTCCATGGAATTAAAAAACAGTTTTTAGCTTTAAAAACAAAAAGAAACCCCAAGTAAAATAAAAAAAA
>NW_011494940.1:79207-80094 GCF_000754665.1 Bison bison bison
CTCAGTTGTTCACCAAAAATATTAAATGGAAAACTCCAGAAATATATAACTCATAAGTTTTAAATTGCACGTCATTCTGAGGAGTGTGATTAGAATCTCACACCATCCTGCTTCCTCCTGCCCAGAATGTGAATCGAACTTAGTCCTGCACATCTCACCCATTTGTCACTCGGTTACCACAAAGACTGTTGAGATGTCACAGGGCTTGTGACCAAGTCACCCTTATTTTACTCAATAATGGCCCCAAACCATAAGCAGAGTGATGCTGGTCGTTTAGATATGCCAGAGAGAATCCATTAAGTGCTACCTTTAAGTGAGAAGATCAAAGTTCTCAATTTGATATAAATAGAAAAAAAATGTATGCTGAGGTTGCTAATATCTGTGGGTGAATGTGAAGCAGAGAAAAGACATCTGGGTAAGTTTTGCTGTCAAACTCCAAACTGCAAAAGGTATGGCCACAGAGCATAGTGCTTAGTTAGGGTGAAAAAAAATCACTAAATTAGTACAGTAATATATTTTACATAGGGACTACATTCACAAAACTGTTATAAATATATATTATTATAATTGTTCTATGTCATTATTACACCTTCCCTGGTGGCTCAGATGGTAAAGTGTCTGCCTACAATTCGGGAGACCTGGCTTTGATCCCTGGAGAAGGAAATGGCAACCCACTCCAGAATTCTTGCCTGGGAAATCCCATCAACATAGGAGCATAGTAAGCTGCAGTCCATCGGGTCGCAAAGAGTTGGACACAACGGAGTGACTTCACTTTCACTTTCCTGTTATTATTAAGCAGTTGCCAATCTCTTACTGTTCTTTTATAAAATAAACTGCATCACAGGTATGTTTGTATAGAAAAACCATTGTGTATATAGGGTTTGATA
>NW_011494940.1:80194-80593 GCF_000754665.1 Bison bison bison
GTAGTTCTAGATATTTTAATTGCTGTTGTTCATTCATTGAGTCATGTCCAACCCTTTGTGACTGCAGCAGAGGAGGCCTCCCTCTCTTTCACTGTTTCCCATAGTTTGCTCAAACACATGTCCATTGAACTTGTGATGCCGTCCAACCATCTCATCCTCTATCAGCAGCTTCTCCTCCTGTCCTCAATCTTTCCCAGTGTCATGGTGTTTTCCAGAGTTGGTTCTTTGAATTAGTTTGGCAAAATCCTCGAGTTTCAGCTTCAGTATGAGTGCTTCAGATGTATATCCAGGGTTGGTTTCCTTGTGGATTGATTGGCTGGATCTGTTTGCAGTTCAAGGGACCCTTAAGAGTTTTCTCCAGCATCACTGTTTGAAGGCATCAGTTCTTGAGCTCTCAGC
>NW_011494940.1:80693-81893 GCF_000754665.1 Bison bison bison
CCTGCGTGGCTTGTCCCATGAAGACCCCAGCAGGTACAGCTGTCAGAGCCCAAGGCTCCAGCATGGAGCAGTGTGCTCAGGCCTGAGTGCCTCTTCTCTTTCCAGGACACGCTTTTTTGATTTTGGCTGAAATTTCCATTTCTGGCTAAAGTGCTACCTTACTATTAGATCTCCATCCAGCTTAGTCTGAGTGTTTTTTTTGTTTGTTTGTTTGTTTTTAACTTTCTCACTACATACACCCGGTGGGATCCTATGTCTGTTCACAAAAGCAAAATATAAAAGAGGAAAACCAACCTGAAAGTACATTCATTGGGGGAGTTTGGGCCACATCAAAATCACCCAAATGTTCACATTCATACAGCTTTGGGCAGATGGTGGTGTCACCCCAGAAGAAAAACAAGCAAAGTAAGATTTCCAAGTATCACATTGTCACTTACACATTACGTCTGATGGCGAAATATGTGCCTGTTCACCGGGGAACAGAGGTATAATGAAGGGATGGTAGGTCCTCCAGATTTTGAGGGTCCAGGCTTCCCTGGAGCTGGCCAGGTCAAAATGACACCTAGGAGCTGGCCAGGAGAATAGAGGGACCAGACACTTATAAAGAAACCAAGGAAAGTACCCAAGACAAATGCGTTTTGTTTGGAGGAATTCCAGGACTTTTCTTTGGCTAGGCTTGAGAAATTGCCAGCAGTTCAGTTCAGTTCAGTTCAGTCACTCAGTCGTGTCTGACTCTTTGCGACCCCATGAATCACAGAAAGCTAGGCCTCCCTGTCCATCACCAATTCCCGGATTTCACTCAGACTCATGTCCATCGAGTCAGTGAAACCATCCAGCCGTCTCATCCTCTGTCGTCCCCTTCTCCTCCTGACCCCAATCCCTCCCAATATCAGAGTTTTTTTCCAATGAGTCAACTCTTCCCATGAGGCGGCCAAAGTACTGGCATTTCAGCTTTAGCATCATTCCTTCCAAAGAACACCCAGGGCTGATCTCCTTCAGAATGGACTGGTTGGATCTCCTTGTAGTCCAAGAGTCTCTACTCTCAAGAGTCTTCTCCAAGACTCTTGGACTTTTGAACCACAGTTCAAAAGCATCAATTCTTGGGCACTCAGGTTTCTTCACAGTCCAACACTCACAGCTATACATGACCACTGGAAAAACCATAGCCTCTGACTAGACAGACCTTTGTTGGCAAAGTAA
>NW_011494940.1:81993-82609 GCF_000754665.1 Bison bison bison
ACCTCACTCCCTCCCCTAAGGCTCTCACTTACACAGATTCTGATGGGAGCTCAACTTTAAGCCCACAAACTCAATTTAGTTTTTCCTTTGCTCTGCCTTAAGCACAGGTAGCAACACAGACTTTCTCCCTGGGGAGGTGCAAAGCCTGCATGAAAGGGCCTGGGGTGAAGCCCCTGATGGGTTGCTGACACACTGGTTCTGCTGTGGTCTCAGAACACAGACGGATGGAACCTCTCCACCCCTGGCATTGTGATGCCCCAACAGTTCTTCCATTTAGAGGGCGAGAAGGTGTCCTTCCCTGAAGGATACTCTACAGTTTGGTAACTGCCTAGATGTGGCATTCACCAAATTCCTACCATTCCCATCATCAGCTGGAGATGTGGGTGTCCCTTAAATAAAGTGAAAACCTAAAAATAGGGTTAAGCTCGGAATGTGCCTTGTGGGCATTTTGACTTCCGGCAATCACCTTGATCAATCAGCTAGCAGGAGCCAAAGGTTTGAAACAAAGATAATCATCAAGTCCCTGATTAAGGAACAGCCATGATGACATTGGCACTTTCCAACAGTGCCTCAAAATACCTTTCAGAGAGAAGCCAAAGTTCACCCCTGGTTTCCT
>NW_011494940.1:82810-83193 GCF_000754665.1 Bison bison bison
ATAAAAAAAAAAAAAACTATAAAATGATATGAACTATAATCACTGGTCACAATAAAAAATGTAAATTGTCACCCAAACATTCCTAATTAGATATCTTTCATTAAATCAATTCCAGGAACTTCCCTGGTAGATCAGGAGGAGGACTCTGTGCTTTTACTGCAGAGGTATGATTTCTATTCCCATCAGGGAACTACGACCCCAGATGCTGTTCAGTGTGCCCCCATCCCCTCAGTCTCACCCCACCCTACCCCATCCCCCACCCCGCCAAATTCTATTTAGTTAAGAAATATTGTAACGGTTTGTACAAGGGGCGAAAATCAGAGAAGTAACAAAACTGTCTGGCAGAAAGGTAAAACTGCATGTAGAAGCAAAAGCAAAGCATG
>NW_011494940.1:85360-85527 GCF_000754665.1 Bison bison bison
AACTTCTTTCTAGTATTAAGTCATAGTCACTCAGTTGTGCCTGACTTTTCGTGACCCCATGGACTGTAGCCCACCACTCTTCTTTGTCCATGGGATTCTCTAGGCAAAAATACTGGAGTGGGTTGTCATTTCCGATTATAGGGGACCTTCCCAACTGTACATGAATA
>NW_011494940.1:85627-86742 GCF_000754665.1 Bison bison bison
CATGAAGGAGGAACTGGAAGAACCACTTGGGAAAACATGGATGGATGGACAGATCTGCCCCACTGAACATTAGGAAGAACTAGCCAACTTCACTGGGACTTGGAGGGACAGGAAACAGCAGAGGTCTAAGCTTGGGATATTTCCATGGGAACTCAGCATCCAGATCTAAGGTTGCAGGAGGGACCACTGTCTTTAAATGATCTAAAAATGGGAAGTATCAGTCAAAAAGTCTTTCTGAGTGAGGCAGGGGACAGGCCTCTGTCCACCTCCAGCTCCACAGAGTCTGTTTGTGCAGGGGACTCGCTGGACACAGAAGCCCTAGAGGCTCATCTGCATGAAGATGTGTTCTTTCGGCCCATTGTCAGGTAATCCCAGGACAACTCCCAGGGCCTAAGCATGAGTCAACCTGGGGGATATTTCTACCTGTTTTTGTGTTTCACAGGCTGGTGCAGCCTCTGAGCTCATTTTGGGGTGGGAAGAGCTCATTCCCTCTCTAGTTGCAGAATTCTTTCTGTGACTGCAAATCATGTGCTCCCCAGGGCCTTCCTGGGGGATCTTTGGAACACATCTGTGCCCAAAGAGGCACTGGAAGGCTGGAAGATGACCCTCCCTTGATCCTGGAGAAAAAGCACAGCCTGGCTGGTCCTCAGAGGCCCCAGACTGACAAGAAGCCCTGGAGACCCAGCCTCCAGCAGACAAAATCCCACCTGGAGTTCCAGTATGACTGTCCTCCCTCCACTCTGGAGTCAGATCTCTTCTTACCCTAGAAGAGTCTACCCTTTCTATGAGCCCTCTCTGCCTCTTGTTGTGCTTGGCAAGACAGATTCAATTACATCTAGATCTAAACAAAAGAGGCTTCCTCCTTCCTACTCACCAGTGAAGACTTGTCAGATGTCCAGGTCACCCTAACTCTAGCCAGTTACTCCTGAGGGTGGTGCGCCTAGAGGCAAAGCAGCAGTAGGGTGTAGTGGGCAGGGGTGGGAGGTTGAGGGTCTGCTCCAGGCAGGTAGGACTGCAGGACTTGGAAGGGGAAGCCCAGATCTAGGGGGAGGAAGGAAATGACAGCAGAACTAGGAACCTGGTCTCCTGGCTCTTAGAGCTGCATCTCATTTGAT
>NW_011494940.1:86842-87669 GCF_000754665.1 Bison bison bison
TTTTGTGTTGCTGCTTTGCTGGAGAATAGGTGTGCATTGTCTTGCGCTGAAATTGCTGATTTCAGCTTGGGGCTTCATTTCCATGTAGGCATGGAACCTTTTGACTTTGCTTCTTTTTTAAAGTTCATTGGTGTCAGGAGTTCAACAATGATCTAAAGATCTGGATTAACTTCATGGCATCTGGGTTTTGGTGCTGAGTTACAGTCACATTAAGAATTCTGCATCCTCAGAACAGAAGAGAAAACCCAAGTTTGATGGTGAAGCAATTTTCCATAATCAAAAACAGTTAAAGGGATTCACAGAGTTATATGGATCAGAGCAAACTGAGGAGGGAGATAAAGGTTTCTAGGAGGAGTAAAGGAAGAGTAAAAAGGCGAGAGTGCAATCAACTCAGGAATTAAATTCATAAGTTAAAATAGTTTCTAAATACAGAATTCCTAAAGTATAAACATTGATTAATAAAAAAGTTTCAAAATCAAAGATTAAGAACCTAGAATAGGATTTAAACTCCTATGATTACTGGAGAAAATTTAGAAGTCAAAATAATTATCAAACTTTTATATTTTGGTATATAGAAATGAAATTAAAGGGAATGATAAGGAACAAAAAAGTGTTTAATTAAAAAACATGAAAACAATAAAGAATAATCTAACAGTTTCTCTAGAGAAATTGCTGTGAGTTTAGTGGTTCCAGATCAGTATCAGACAATCTCTTTTTCCTGCTTCTACTTGTTGTCCAATGCTATTGCTGTCCTTGAATTGCACAGTTTCTGCATTAGCTTCAGAGTTTCAATTTGTAGCTCCTGTCACTTCTGGGCTAGTTCACCC
>NW_011494940.1:87769-88136 GCF_000754665.1 Bison bison bison
TTTGCTATTATTTTCTCCCATTCTGAAGGCTGTCTTTTCACCTTGCTTATAGTTTCCTTTGTTGTGCAGACGCTTTTAAGTTTAATTAGGTCCCTCACAATAGATCAAAGGTCTAAACGTAAGACCAGAAACTATAAAACTCCTAGAAGAGAACACAGACAAAACACTCCCCAACATACATCACGGCAGCATCCTCTATGATCCACCTTCCAGAATACTGGAAATAAAAGCAAAAATAAACAAATGGGACCTAATTAAACTTAAAAGCCTCATTTGGTTTAGATCACAGTGGTTTGGGTCCCCTTTCTGCAGGCCGCAGCATTTTGGATCCAATTTGTGGTGGAATGTGATCTTTGTGGGTGGGATT
>NW_011494940.1:88236-88730 GCF_000754665.1 Bison bison bison
TGAGTTAATAAACCCCAAAACATGCTCTTTGGCCCCTAAGGCATGTTATTTCCAGAATGTGCCCCCAAACAATAAAACAATAGCAGAAAACAAGACTTACAACCTGTCCAGTGGTCATCAAGGTAATAACTCCCCAAAACAGGCTCTGCACATACAAAACACAATAACTTATGGAAAGGTGACTTTTCAAAATGAAAGACCTGCCTTGTACTGAGACCTGAAAATATTTTTCCCAAGTAATACGACAGGGAAGTGTAGTGTGCTGCAGTCAATGAGATCGTAAAGATTCGGTATGACTGAACAACTGAAGTGAACTATAATAGTCCTAGCATGACCATATAGAGTGGGACAAGTAAACTTGCCTGTCCTACCTTGGGGAGGCACTGATGATGGAAACGTGCTGTCTACTCAAGAAAAAGAAGATCTTTCCCCGCTCCCCTCATCCTCTGATTGTGAAAGTGTAAGTGAGTACTTAGGGCAACACAACACTTGGG
>NW_011494940.1:88830-89147 GCF_000754665.1 Bison bison bison
GGCCGATTGTCTATTTATGTTGGTTTTAAGGTGAATGATCTGGGACTATTTGTTCCATCATGAGACATAAAGGACTATGGTGCCAGAGCTCTTTGGAGCCCTGGAAACAACACCTAATGTTTTCACAGGGTCTGACTCCGTTTCTCTTTGCCTAGGGGAGATGCCAGTGGCTGTTCCCCCTTCCTACTTCCAAGGGCATATGGAGGGAGCACTGAGACTGGACACACAGATGAGAGAGGTTCAGAGAGAAGTAAGTGTGGGCAGCTTGGGAAGGGATGTTTCAAATATTTACAAAGTGGCTGGGGGTCATCTTTCTC
>NW_011494940.1:90575-91220 GCF_000754665.1 Bison bison bison
CCATGGCCATTCCCTATTTTTTTTTAAGTTAAGACCCCTGTTATACTGACTGTTGTAAATGTTTGTTGTTGTTCAGTCACTCAGTCCTGTCTGACTTCCTGGACCCCATGAACCTTAGCACACCAGGATTCCCTGTCCTTTACTGTCTCCCAGAATTTGCTCAAACTCATGTCTATTGAGTTAGTGATGTCATCCATCATCCATTTCATTCTCTATCATCCCTACTCCTCTTGTCTTCTATCTTTTCCAGTAGCAGAGTCCTTTCCAATGAGTCAGCTCTTTGAATCAGATGGCCAAATTTTTGGAACTTCAGGTTCAACATCAGTCCTTCCAATGAATATTCAGGGTTGATTTCCTATAGGATTGACTGATTTGTAAATGTTTAGAGAAATAAATATAGTAAGGTTTTTTTTTTAGTACTCTGTGATCTTAAGCATTAAGAATTAAAGTGTTTCATTTCTTTGCAAAAACATCAGCAAGGAGTCCTCTCAACTTTATTTCCTTCTTTTCTCAGCACATACCTTCCAACTAGGGTGAGGATCTTTCCTATGCACGACCTGGCCAATCTACTTCCTAAGCCTGGATCTGCTTCCAAAGTCCCATTGTCCTTTCAGGCCTGATACTAACTCCAAGTTTCTTTATCAC
>NW_011494940.1:91320-91720 GCF_000754665.1 Bison bison bison
AAAATAAGCAGGGTGACAATATACAGCCTTGACGTACTCCTTTTCCTATTTGGAACCAGTCTGTTGTTCCATGTCCAGTTCTAGCTATTGCTTCCTGAAATGCATATAGGTTTCTCAAGAGGCAGGTCAGGTGGTCTGACCTGTGAAATTCAGCCTTTAGCCTTTGTTCTGTCCTTTTCGTCATAGCTGAGTGTGATGTAAAAACAGGGAGTCAAGAAATACATGTAGTAACAGGCAAGTTTGGACTTGAGGTACAAAATGCATCACTTCATGGGAAATAGATGGGGAAACAGTGGAAACAGTGTCAGGCTTTATTTTTTGGGGCGCCAAAATCACTGCAGATGGTGACTGCAGCCATGAAATTAAAAGATGCTTACTCCTTGGAAGGAAAGTTATGACC
>NW_011494940.1:92405-93031 GCF_000754665.1 Bison bison bison
TCGGATGTTGGCAATGCGATCTCTGGTTCCTCTGCCTTTCCTAAAACCAGCTTGAACATCTGGAAGTTCTCAGTTCACATATTGCTGAAGCCTGGCTTGGAGAAATTTGAGCATTACTTCACTAGCCTGTGAGAAAAGTGCAATTATGTAGTAGTTTGAGCATTCATTATCATTGCCTTTATTTGGAATTGGAGTGAAAACTGGCCTTTTCCAGTCCTGTGGCCACTGCTGAGTTTTCCACATTTGCTGGCATATTGAGTGCAGCACTTTCACAGCATTATCTTTCAACATTTGAGATAGTTCAACTGGAATTCTATCACCTCCACTAGCTTTGTTCTCAGTGAGGCTTTCTAAGGCCCTCTTGATTTCACATTCCAGGGTGTTTGGCTCTAGGTGAGTGATCACACCATCGTGATTATCTGGGTCTTGAAAGTCATTTTTGTACAATTATCCTGTGTATTCTTGCCACCTCTCCATAATATCTTCTGCTTCTCTTTGATCCATACCATTTCTTCCCTTTACTGAACCCATCTTTTCATGAAATATTCCCTTTGTACCTCTAATTTTCTTGAAGAGAACTCTAGTCTTTCCCATTCTGTTGTTTTCTTCTATTTCTTTGAATTGAT
>NW_011494940.1:93131-95183 GCF_000754665.1 Bison bison bison
GCAGATGGTGACTGCAGCCATGAAATTAAAAGATGCTTACTCCTTGGAAGGAAAGTTATGACCAACCTAGATAGTATATTCAGAAACAGAGACATATTGAGTGTTTTGAATAAAGCCAGCCTGGGAAATGGTCAATAAGGTAACATGATTAAAAACAAAAATAAAAGTATTACAGTCCCCATACCTCCCCCTTAATGTGGGAAATGAATTCATATGATTTTACCATCCCTATGACAGGAGCATAGACATGATCCTTGTCCCCAGAGTTAGAGAATTCAAGGGTAAGAAAGCTACACAAACAAAATCTGATAGTTCTCTATTAATGTTATTTTCTAAGCACAAGCTTCTTTATTTGTGAAATCTACAAATAAATATCAGTCCAAAAATCATATAGAGTCCTCCTTCATCTTGCGTAGGGGTTAGATATTCTCCCTGTTTCTGAAGAAGATATTAGTTTCTTCTCATGATTGGAGAGCTATATATTTTATCTTTATTAAAGATAAAATCATATATATTGAGCGTGCTTTGGTCACTTCAAGCATCCCATTTCTTTGAGACCTCTGTGTTCATGAATTAAATTGGTTGATTTTTTCCTGTCTCCAGAGAAGGATACATGAGTGGGTTGCCACTGCCATTGGAGGAGAATGCTACACACAAGGGAGCCTAGTGGTCTAGCTTCCAAGTGGTCACAAAGAGTTGGACATTACTGAAGGAACTTAGCACACAACATAGCACTTTAACTGATGACTAATGTATCTAGTACACCTGTGCTTTTCATATTTGCCATTTAAATGCTCATAAAAATATTGGGTACATTACACCACAAAGATTATCTGGTTATATGCTTCTATTTATAGAAAATATGATTACTAATATATCCTCTTTGTTGTTAAGTCTATTCAGATTTTCTCATGTTTTAAATTGTTTCAGCAAGTCTGTTCTTATAGCAATTTACTGCTTCATAAAACTTAAGACTTCTCTTGGCATAAATATTTGTCCAAAGTACCTAACAATCCTCTTTATTTAGTATGAATTCATAGCAATGCCATTTTAATCATTCCCCTTTCAGTAACTGAATCTCTTACCCTTCTGTTTGTTCAGTTTACCTATTTTTTCCATTTTTATTAACTTTGTTTTTTGACTTTTTTCTCTTCTTTTTCTATTATTGCATTTCAAATCTAAACTATTACTTTTCTCTTTCACCTTTCTTTGGGGTTAGATTTTTTTCACACTGTTTCTTAAGGAGATACTAGGTTCTTCTCTTGATTGCAAACACACACACACACACACACACACACACATAATCTTTATTAAATACAAATGCATTAGGTACTTATTGTGTATTGAGAGTTTATTAATGGATCGTGCCTCTGATGACACTTATTGTTTTACTCATTTTATTGTATTAAAATAAGAAACTGCTTTGGTAACATCAGCTTTTTGATATTGATACTTGGTGTGGATGGGGGTTTCATGGACTTATTATAAAATAATGCTCCCAGATGGAGGTTTCTCTGGTATTTGGGTATATCATAATCCATAACTAATTTTATATGAATATGGAAAGTAGACAGTAAATTCAGATGGTAAACAATCCGCCTGAAGTAACAGACCTGACTTCCATCACTAGGTTGGGAATATCCTCTGGAGTAGGCCATAGCAACTGATTCCCATATTCTTGTGTGGAGAATCCCATCAACAGAGGAGCTGGTGGGTTACAGTCCATGGGTTGCAAAGAGTCAGAGACAACAGGGAGTAACACGGTTGCTGCTGCTGCTAAGACACTTCAATCATGTTCAACTCTGTGCGATCCCATAGATGACAGTCCACCAGGCTCCCCCATCCCTGTTAGTTTCATGAAAAAGTTGTATTAATATATTCTATGGAAATATTTAAAATTAACAGTGTTTACTGCATAAGATCAGTTCAGTTCAGTTCAGTCGCTCAGTCATTTCCGATTCTTTGCGAGCCCATGAATTGCAGCACGCCAGGCCTCCCTGTCTATCACCAACTCCCAGAGTTCACTCAAACTCATGTGCATTGAGTCAGTGA
>NW_011494940.1:95283-96254 GCF_000754665.1 Bison bison bison
AGATCAAAAGCATCAATTTTTCAGTGCTCAGCTTTCTTAACAATTCAACTCTCTGTACATGACTACTGGATAAACCATATCCTTGATGAGACGGACCTTTGTTGGCAAAGTAATGTCTGCATAGAAAACATTACTTTGTTGTGTGAAAAGTTTTTACACAATATTGATTACATAAGTCATCTTATTTCCATATACCAAGGACTTCAAATTTCATAACTGACTGAACATATGAGATTGCTGCTGTCATTATACTTGCATAAAAGAGGGAAGAGAGGCATTAGTCCACAGTGAAGTATTCAATTCAAGAGTGAGGAATGGAAACCAGTCAGCTGAAGCCACAGACTTGAAATTTTAATCTGTTACAGTATGTCCTCTAGTCTTTCCTAGTCAATGGTTTTCCTCTATTTCTTTGCACTGGTCACTGAGGAAGGCTCTCTTATCCCTCCTTGCTATTCTTCAGAACTCTACATTCAATTGGGTATACCTTTCCTTTTCTCCTTCGCGTTTTAGTTCTCCTCTTTTCTCAGTCTAAGTGTAAGGCCTCCCCAGACAACCATTTTGACTTTTTGCATTTCTTTTTCTTGGGGATAATCTTAATCACTGCCTCCTGTACTGTGTGATGTGCTGCCATCCATAGTTCTTCAGGCACTCTGTGTATCGGGGAATCTGTTTGTCACTTTGACACTACAATCATAAAGGGTTTGATTTAGGTCATACCTGAATGGTCCAGTGGGTTTCTCTACTTTCTGCATTTTCAGCCTGAATTTTCAAATTCAGAAGTTAATGATCTGAATGACAATCAACTCCAGGCCTTGTTTTTGCTGACTGTATAAAGCTTCTCCATCATTAGCTGCAAAGAATATAATCAGTCTGATTTTGGTATTGACCATCTGTTGATATCCACGGGTAGAGTCATCACTTGTGTTGTTGGAAGAGGGTGTTTGCTATGACCATTGCATTCTCTTGGTAAA
>NW_011494940.1:96354-96850 GCF_000754665.1 Bison bison bison
ACGTCTTTTTTGGATATTAGTTCTAAAAGGTCTTGCAGGTCTGCATAGTACCATTCAACTTCAGCTACTTCAGCGTTTCTCGTTGGGGCAAAGGCTTTGATTACCGTGATATTGAATGGTTTCCCTTGGAAAGGAACAGAGATCATTCTTTCATCTTTGAGATTGCATCCAAGTACTACATGTAAGACTTTTGTTGACCATGATGGCTCCTCCATTTCTTCTAAGGGATTCCTTCTCACAGTAGTAGATATAATGATCATCTGAGTTAAATTCACCCATTCCTGTCCCTTTTAGTTTGCTGATACCTAGAATTTTGATGTTCACTTTTACCATGTCCTATTTGACCACTTCCAGTTTGCCTTGATTCATGGAACTGACATTCCAATTTCCTACGTAATGTTGCTCTTTACAGCATCAGACCTTGCCTCTATTACCAGTCACATCCATAGCTGGGTATTGGTTTTGCTTTGTCTTCATCCCTTCTTTCTTTCTGGAG
>NW_011494940.1:96950-97460 GCF_000754665.1 Bison bison bison
GCAGATCCTGGTTCAATTCCTGGGTTGGAAGATCCACTGGAGAAGGGATAGGCTACCCACTCCAGTATTCTGGCCTGGAGAATTCCATGGACAGTTCATGGGGTCACAAAGTCATGGGGACATGACTGAGCAACTTTCACTTTCTCTATAGATACTTCCTGATTTTGTCCACATTAGGCATTGTCTGTTGATTTTCCAATATGATAGACAAGGATTTAGCTCTGCTCACCCTACCCTCATCTCTACCTCATACATGTGCCCACTTTCCATTCCCGCATCCTCCCAATATAGTTATGCCATATTGGATTATATCAACTTTGTTTTCACAGTATTATGGTTGTGTTCACATTGTTCACAACTGAAGTCACTTAAAGTCACCATGGCTTTGTTCCCCTTTCCTCCATAGCTTTTTATATTCGACTGAAGTTTTAAATTGACGCCCTTCCCCATTTACTTGGTTATATTTGTGGTTTTTATCACAAGTCCAGCCCCTAATTCTCTCCAAGTTCT
>NW_011494940.1:97882-98473 GCF_000754665.1 Bison bison bison
TCATGGGGTCCTCAAGGCAAGGATACTGAAGTGGCTTGACATTCCCTTCTCCAGTGGGCCACATTTTGTCAGACTCTCCACCAAGACCCTAACATTTTGGGTGGCCCTACAAGGCGTGGCTCATCACTTCATTGAATTAGACAAGGCTGTGGTCCATGGGATCCGTTTGATTAGTTTGCTGTGATTGCGATTTTCATTTGGTCTGCCTCTGATGGAGAAGGATAAGAAGCTTATGAAAGCTCATTGATGGGAGAAACTGACTTTGGGGGAAACTGGGTCTTGTCCAGATGGGTGGGTCACGCTCAGTAAACCTTTAATTCAATGTTCTGTTGATGGGTGGGGCTGTGTTCCCACCCCCCATTGTTTGGCATGAGGGCAAATTGGGTAAATTGTGGTAGGGGTAATGAAAATAATATCCTCCTTCAAAAGGACTTGTGCAGGCACTCTTGTATTCAGTGTCCCTGGCCCTGCAGGAGGACACTGTCAACCTCCACCTCCACCGGAGAATCCAGGACACTCACAGGGAAATTGGCTGAGTCTCTTGTGGGGACACTGCTCCTTTCTCCTGGCTCCTGGTGCACACAAGGTTTG
>NW_011494940.1:98573-99375 GCF_000754665.1 Bison bison bison
GTGTAGAGTCTTCTCTTGTGTTGTTGGAAGAGGGTGTTTGTTGTGACCGGTGCATTTTCTTGGCAAAACTCTATTAGTCTTTGCCCTGCTTCATTCCGTATTCCAAGGCCAAATTTGCCTGTTACTCCAGGTGTTTCTTGATTTCCTACTTTAGCATTCCAGTCCCCAATAATGAAAAGGACATCTTTTTTGGGTGTTAGTTCTAAAAGGTCTTGTAGGTCTTCATAGAACCATTGAACTTCAGCTTCTTCAGCATTGCTGGTTGGGGCATAGACTTGGATTACCGTGATATTGAATGGTTTGCCTTGGAAACGAACAGAGATCATTCTGTCGTTTTTGAGACAGACTGGTTCCAAATAGGAAAAGGAGTACGTCAAGGCTGTATATTGTCACCCTGCTTATTTAACTTCTATGCAGAGTACATCATGAGAAACGCTGGGCTGGAAGAAGCACAAGCTGGAATCAAGATTGCTGGGAGAAATATCAATAACCTCAGATATGCAGATGACACCACCCTTATGGCACAAAGTGAAGAGGAACTAAAAAGCCTCTTGATGAACGTGAAAGTGGAGAGTGAAGAAGTTGGCTTAAAGCTCAACATTCAGAAAATGAAGATCATGGCATCCGGTCCCATCACTTCATGGGAAATAGATGGGGAAACAGTGGACACAGTGTCAGACTTTACTTTTGGCTCCAAAATCACTGCAGATGGTGACTGCAGCCATGAATTAAAGACGCTTACTCCTTGGAAGGAAAGTTATGACCAACCTAGATAGCATATCCAAAAGCAGAGACATTACTT
>NW_011494940.1:99475-100520 GCF_000754665.1 Bison bison bison
GTCTGGGTGAACTCTGGGAGTTGGTGATGGACAGGGAGGCCTGGCGTGCTGCAATTCATGAGTCGGACACGACTGAGCGACTGAACTGAGCTGATTCCCTCCTCAGGCTCCATGCTTCCACATCTACAGCCCTGGTGGAGGTGATGGTAAACCAGTGCATGACATTTGGACTTCAAGTTTAATTCCTATTGCCTTGAGCAGTTGTTGGCCTCTAGGGGGCAGACTGTGCTAGCTTTCTGTAGAAAACCAGGAGCTGCTTCTCTCCACAGGGATGCTCAAACCTGGCTGCAAGTTGACATCACCAGGGGAGTTTAAACATGCAGATTATGGGGCTACTCTCAGAGATCTTGACCTGAAATGTGGTTCAGGTTTTGGGAATGTGAAGAGTTCCCCCATGGGATTTTAATGTGCAGCTCAGAGAGGGTCCCGGGACTTGGAAGAGGATTGGCGTGAACAACCATGGCTGGGCACCGCTTCCCAGTACCCCGATTCGAGGGTGTTTCGCAGGAGCAGTTCATAGAGCACCTGTATCCGCAGAGAAAACCTCTAGTGCTAGAAGGAATTGATTTGGGAGCATGTACAAGCAAATGGACAGTGGATTACCTCAGCCACGTCGGAGGGAGGAAAGAGAACTTTACTTTTGACAAGTTGGTACTAAGGGCAGCTGAAGAAAAGCATACAGAATTCTTTATTTCAGAGGATGGGAAGTACTACCTCTGATCACTTGGAGAAGACCCTAGAAAGGATGTTGCAGATATCAGAAAGCAGTTTCCTTTATTGGAAGGAGATATTAAGTTTCCAAAATTCTTCAAAGAAGAGCAGTTCTTTTCCAGTGTTTTTCGAATCAGCTCACCAGGGTTACAACTTTGGACACACTATGATGTAATGGATAACATCTTAATACAAGTGACAGGAAAAAAGCGTGTTGTTCTGTTCAGTCCTCGAGATGCCCAATATTTATATTTATCAGGTTCTAAATCAGAAGTACTGAACATAGATAACCCAGACTTAGCGAAATATCCACTGTTTTCCAAGGCTAGAAGGT
>NW_011494940.1:100620-103132 GCF_000754665.1 Bison bison bison
GGCTGAGTCTCTTGTGGGGACACTGCTCCTTTCTCCTGGCTCCTGGTAGCACACAATGTTTTGTTTGTGCCCTCCAAGGGTCTATTTCCCCAGTCCTGTGGAAGATCTGTAATTAAATCCCATTGGCCTCCAAAGTCAAAGGGATTCTCAGTTCCTTTGTCAGATCTCCAGTTAGGGAAACCTGTTGTGGGTCCTGGAACATTCGTAACAGTGCAATAATTTCTTTGGTATACTTGTCCTGTAGTTTGCAGGTCATCTGCTCAGTGACTTAATGAAGGCTAATGGCAACCTCCTCCAAGAGAGATTATGCTATATTCTGTGATCCAGGCTGGCTGTGCCCAGAGCCCCTGCTGCTGCAGCAGGCCACTGCTGACCCAAGCCTCTACAGGAGGCACTCAAAGCCAGTTCTGGATGTTTGTCTGTGGGGTCTCGGCTCCTGGTCCACACAAACTTTGTTTGAGCCCTCCAAGCATCTCTGGTGGATGTGGGGTTTGATTCTAAATGTGATTCTGTCCCTACTGCCATCTTGCTGGGGCATGTCCTTACCCTTGGATGTGTAGTATTTTCTTTGGGTGGGATCCAACATTCTCCTCTTGATGGTTGCTCAGCAGAGTTCTTGTTTTGGAGCACTCACAGAAAAAGATGAGCAAAAGTCCTTCTAGTCCACCTTCTTGATGGAATAGTACTGCCCTCAAGAAATGTCCCAGGCATGGTCACCAATGAAGAATCCAATACACAGCAGAATGCAATTCAGGAGACGGTTACACTCACATCCCAGATCAAATTCAAGGGAAGTTGTGAAGCTCATTGTCTTTGTGGGAGCCCATATTTATGGAAAAGCACTGTGAGTAGTGTCCACTAGTAGCCACCATGTGTTGGGTCCTCTGGATGACCTTCAGTCGCAACTCTCCACTCAATGCCCTGATGACGCTGGGATGCTAGAGACCCCAAGGCCAGGTCTTTCCTATGGGAAAGACTAGGGACCCCTTTAGGGAAATTAGAGATACCAAGGGAATATTTCATGCACAATTGGGCACAATAAAAGACAAATCTTTGGACCTAACAGAATCAGAATATATTAAGAAGAGGTGTCAAGAATACACAGAAGAACTATCCAAACAACAACAAAAAAACCCAAAAACTTAATGACCCAGATAACCATTATGATATGATCACTGACTTAGAGCCAGACTTCCTGGAGTGTGAAGTCAAATGGGCCTTAGGAAGCATCACTATCAACAAAGCTAGTGGAGCTGATGGAATTCCAGCTGAGCTATTTCAAACCCTGATTATGGTGCTATGAAAGTGCTGTACTCAGTATGCCAGAAAATTTGGAAAACTCATCAGTGACTACAAAGCTATAAAAGGTCAGTTTTCATTCCAATCTCAAAGAAAGGCAATTGCAAAGAATGTTGAAGCTACTCACCTCACACACTAGCCAAGTAATGCTCAAAATTCTCCAAGCCAGACTTCAACAGTACGTGGACCAAGAAGACTTCCAGATATTCAAGCTGGATTTTTAAAATGGCAGAGGAACCAGAGATCCGATTGCCACCATCTGTTCAATCATAGGAAAAGGAAGAGTGTTCCAGAAAAACATCTACTTCTGCTTTATTGCTTATTCCAAAGCTTTTGACTGTGCAGATCATGACAAACTGGAATATTCTTAAAGGGATGGGGTTTCTAGACCACCTTACCTATCTCCTGAGAAATATGTATGCAGGTAGTGGGCAACAGTTAGAACTGGACATGAAACAATGGACTGGTTTCAAATTGGCAAAGAAGTACATCAAGGCTGTATATAGCCACCCTACTAACATGAAGAGTACATCCATGGATAAGTGGGGCTGGATGAAGCAGAAGCTGGAATCAAGATATCCATGAGAAATATCAGTAGCCTAAGGATGCAGTTGACATCATTCTTATGGCAGAAAGTAAAGAGGAACTGAAGAGCCTCTTGATGAGAGTGAAAGAAGAGAGTGAAAAAGCTGGCTTGAAACTCAACACTCAAAAAATTAAGATCATGACATCCAGTTCCATGTCTTCTTTGAAAATAGATGGGGAAAGAATAGAAACACTTGGAGACTTTCTCTTCTTGGGCTCAAAAATCACTGCAGATGGTGAGTGCAGTCTTGAAATTGAAAGACCCTTGCTCGTTGGAAGAAAAGTTATGGCCAACCAAGACAGCATATTAAAAAGCAGAGACATTACTTTGCCATCTAGTAATGGTCCAAAGGTCCATCTAGTCAAGGCTAAGGTTTTTCCACTGGTCATGTATGGATGTGAGAGTTGGGCTATAAAGGAAGCTGAGTGCCGAAATATTGATTCTTTGGAACTGTTGTGTTGGAGAAGACTCTTGAGAGTCCCTGGGGCTGCAAAGAGATCCAACCAATCCATCCTATAGGAGATCTATAGGTGCTGGGTGTTCATTGGAAGGACCAATGTTGATGCTGAAACTCCAATACTTTGGCCACCTGATGCGAAGAGCTGACTCCTTTGAAAAGCCCCTGAT
>NW_011494940.1:104904-105366 GCF_000754665.1 Bison bison bison
TCTGAACCAATGCTGGTAAGAAGTTCAAATCTGGGAACTATTTCCCAAAGCAGGCACTGGGCTACTTCTGATGCTCTTTCAGTCCAGGTAGGAAAAGCTTCTACCCATCCTGAGAACGTACATACCATGACCAGCAGGTAACGGTAGTGTCGGTGAGGTTTCATTTCGGTGAAGTCCACTCCCAGGTGTTCAAAGGGCAGCATGCCTTTCAGCTGAATACCCAGAGATTTTTGTCTGAATACCCGAGAGGCAGCATTAACCTGTGGGCAGGCAGCATGCCTAGGTGGGTCGCTTGGTGTGTTTGGCTTACCAGATTGTGTGCCAGCTCCTCCGGTACCAATAATTTGCCACTTGGCAATTCCCACCATCCCTTTTCAGTCTTGATGGCACCTTCCGCTTTGGCTAACCTGACAGCCGTTGTCCTTGTTTATGAGGCTAGTGCCATCAGTTTATAGGACCCAA
>NW_011494940.1:105466-107249 GCF_000754665.1 Bison bison bison
CACGTATGGATGTGAGATTTGAACTGTGAAGAAAGCTGAGTGCCGAACAATTGACACTTTTGAACTGTGGTGTTGGACTGCAAGGAGATCCAACCAGTCAATCCTAAAGGAGATCGATCCTGGATGTTCATTGGAAGGACTGATGCTGAAGCTGAAACTCCAATACGTTGGCCACCTCATGACAAGATTTGACTCATCGGAAAAGACCCTGATGCTGGGAGGGACTGGAAGCAGGAGGAGAAGGGGACGACAGAGAATGAAATGGCTGGAGGCATCACCGAGTCGATGAACATGAGTCTCAGTGAACTCTGGGAGTTAGTGATGGACAGGGAGGCCTGGCGTGCTGCGATGCATGGGGTGGCAGAGTCCGACACGACTGAGCATTTGAACTGAACCGAACGAATCCAGCCACCAGAGGAAGCGATCTTCATCCCTCTTGCAGCACACGTAATGACGTCTCAAACGCTGCTGAAGTCTGCTGGGATTCACTAGTGGGCGTGACAGACAGTAAGAACAAGCTTAGGCGGCCAGCGAAGCGGCCGCCATTTTGTCCCGGTGTTTGAGGTAAACAGGTGTATCCATGAAATGGACAGCAGGGAGAGCGGGGAAGGCTGAGGCTGCCGCAACTATCTTTAGCTAGTCGGCGGGGGAGGAAGAGTTAAAAGAGTGCCGCGGCTGGGTTTGTCTTCTGTTCCACGTGAAGTTGCCAGCGGAGCCACCTGGCGAACAGGCATTGGTAACAAATGGCCTTTCTCTGCTGCTCTCGCCTGGCAGCACTTTCTGCCAGGGATTCTTCTGCAGCCTCTTTGGGCAGAGTTTTTGGAAGCTCTTGTATACCCTAAAGTGAGCTTAAGTGGTGGTGTAAGTGCCAGCACAGGGGCATAACATCCAAGTGCAGGCTGGATGTTCCCCTTTCTTCCCTTGGGTTCCAAAATTGGACCTCAGTACACCAGAGGCCCCAATTTCTGCCTTTAGACGCTGAGGCCCAGCATATGTGGTAAAAAATTCTTATTTCCTAGTATGTTACAGCACCAGGTTCAGAATCACTAATCATGTATTCCTAGGAAGACTTTAAATCAAGTTATTACCCTCACAGCTTCCAAGAAGAACCAGAGACCAGGCAAGGTCTTTTTACGCTTCAATTCCCTCAAAGAAACTTTTCTCTAACATCTTGCTTAGACACCATTTTTCTCACTCGTTTTCTCCTCCTGGTCACAGTTCAGAGATTAAAAAAAAAAAGTACAAGACCAGTGAATACTACTGACCCTAACCCCTACTTCAAGACCCCATCCACACAGCTCACCTTCCTTGTAATCCCGAGATCACTCTGGACCCAGTATTTCCAGTTAAAATACAATGTGTGTGTGTGTGTGTGTGTGTGTGTTTTAAGCATGTCAGTTCATTTCTACATCCCTTTTAAGAAATGTCCCTATAACCCAAGATTTCTGCTTAGTGGCCCAGCTCCAGAAATTCCACTTTAGCATTTCCATCAAGAAACAGCTCTGAATCCAATTTTGTCATTCACTAACATGCTATACTGCTATGCCAGTACTTGCTGTTAGAGAATACCCAGTTTTTTCTTGTGTCATAATTCTTTTCAAATAACCCCAAGTATCTTAGAAACCCCTAAGGGGTAAGACACCAGCCAGGAATCCTTTGGATACATAATCCTTCAGACATCCTTCCCCTTTACCTCCCATCACCGTGGCAGCATCTGATAACACCCTTTCAGATTTTGGTCCTAATCATCCCTATTAGAGGCTCATCATCCCAGTCTTGCCTT
>NW_011494940.1:107349-114574 GCF_000754665.1 Bison bison bison
GCTTTATGGTTCCATAATGTAATTTCTGAAGAGTTTGGAGTGGGAGTGAATGTCTTTTGGAAGCACCTTCCATCTGAATGCTATGATAAAACGGATACCTATGGAAACAAAGATCTGACAGCAGCATCAAGAGCTGTACAAATTTTGGACAGAGCCTTAAAAACACTAGGTGAATTACCAGAGGAATACAGGGACTTCTATGCACGGCGAATGGTCTTGCACATTCAAGACAAAGCCTATAGCAAAAACTTTGAATGAATAATGAAATGAATGCAGTGAGCATAAACTTTTAAATACAGTTCAGCCCAAATATTAGAAAAGTGTAACAAGATGTAAATTAGTTTTTTAAAGATTTAATCTTTGTTACAATAGGAAAGATAAATCAATCTCGGATTTACAGATTAAAAAAAATAATAATAATAATGTGCAGCTCAAGTTTAGAACCATAGCCCCAGAGCTTTGAATTCTTCATTTTGGGGGTGAAGATTAAAAAAGAAAGAAAGCAAGGAAGCACAGGCAGCCAATGACTGTTTAATGTGCAAACCAACAAATCAACTAGATATGTTTTTAAATGCAGCCTCCTGTTCAGTAGGTCCAGGGTGAGCCTAGGCTTTTAATAGGCTCCAGGGCTTGCCTGTCCCCAGACTCTGCCTGAGGAGCCAGGCTGCAGCTTGGATGAATATGAGATGAGACTTGTGGCTCTTTAGCAGCTGAGACTTTATCTTAACGTCAATCTTGTTCACACTTGGAGGAACAGGCTTACATTTTTAAAGTTTTGGACGTTCGAAGGTCTTAAATCACCTAGGATGTTGACTTGGTCCCAAGATGTCTCTCCATGGACATCTGCTAGATCTGCTCAGATCCCCAGGCTGTATTAAAGTATTCATGCTTTGCAATCCTAGTTTTGCATGACATTCTTTGCAATAGTAAATGTAAAAGGGCTCTTTTTCTATATTTTGGTGGGGATCCCAAATTATAAATTTATACATATAGATGTGGAAGCCTGCACTTGGTATATAGGTTCTTTAGTCCTTACAAAGTATTTAATTCTGATTGTAAAAGCTGGATTTATATCCATTAAAAAGATCATCAACAAATGATTATACAGCGAGTGCTACAGTTCAGAGAAATACAACTCTGTGGGCTGCAGGAGCTGGGGAAGGCTCCAGGGAGGTGGTGAGATGAGCTGGACTATAGAGAGTGGGATTAGGTGAACAGAGAAAGTGGGGAAGGCATTTCCAGCACAGACATTGGGATGAATGAGGCTTAGAGGCTTTGAGTTATGTAGGCTGGATCCCAAGAGTGAATAATATCTATTCCTCATGAAACAACTGTTTAAAAACCAAAATGTTCTTAGGCTTTCAATAAAGTAAGCCATAAAACTAGTCTACTTTGGTTACTAATTTAACTTTTTTGTTCTTTCATGTCTGTAAAAGTGTAATTTCTTAATATGTCCTGGTTTCTGGTGTAAATGAAAATTTAAAGTCCCAATTTTCAGTTTCCTAATCATTTTTTTTTTTTCCTAATCATTTTGATTAGCAGTGGCCACAGGACTGGAAAAGGTCAGTTTTGATTCCAATCCCAAAGAAAGGCAATGCCAAAGAATGCTCAAACTG
The DNA here is from genome assembly GCF_000754665.1 of Bison bison bison. NCBI lineage: Eukaryota > Metazoa > Chordata > Mammalia > Artiodactyla > Bovidae > Bison > Bison bison. Next base: position 108,966 of record NW_011494940.1, read on the forward strand.
TTGTAGCCAGGCGTTCCGGGAAACAAACTCACTCAGAAGGACAATGCAGATAGTGGAGTGCAGTTTATTACACCGGCGGGCCCAAGGCAGAGTCGCCTCTTAGCCAAGGACCCCGACCAGCATTTGTGAAAATCTTTTATACCCCGATGTGTACGTGTCTGAACCCACCACTCCAAATTCCTTGAGACTTACATCAACCAAGGAAAATACAATCCCAATAACCCCATCATTCACGTGCTATGTGCTCATGTGCTCAAACAGTCAAACAGTTAGCCAATAATCAATAAACCCGAGGTTACACTCCAATAGATACAGAAACATTTATGGCCTGTCTGGAGGAAGGGGTGATTAGTGAATGTTTTCTCTTAGGCAGTGAGTAACCTAGATACGATCTTCAAGGTTCCCCTGTCTGCAGGGGGTCTTATCCTTCTGTTGTTGTTTTCATAGGCACTAAACAGAGAGTTCAGAGTCCATTGGAAAGGTGGCCAAGCATGATCAGCATGAACAGGCCTAAGATGGAATTCAGGCCCTATGAATTCCTTCTTCATTCCCCCCTCTTGATGCTCTTAACTCATATTATGAGCATCATTCATAGGGATATATTGCATCCTGGCTCTCCAACTGCCAATTTGGGAGAATGACTACAACCTTCAGGTTACAAAGTTTATAATACATTGTAAAATTCAGGGTCCACAAAGCAGAACTATCAAGGCAACTATAACAGTGGTAAATATAGTTTTCCACCAATCACCCTTCACCCAAGATAGGACCAAAGTCCCGAAAGGAATGTTTTCATTTGACATTGCTTTTACCTGGTTTTTCATGTCATCTAAAGCAGTCGATACATTACCAGATAAGTCAGGAATGTATACGCAACATTCAACCTTAATTATAGCACAGGTCCCTCCTTGAGCAGCTGTGAGTGTGTCCAAAGCCATTCTATTATGAATTACTGCTTTTCTCATTTGGATTTGCTCTTCATTTAAGGCTTGGATGGCTTTTGTTCTATCTAGGAGGGCCTGTTTTGTGAAATTAGTAAGGTCTCTACTTTAATCATGATATCTGTTGTCCCTATAGAGGATACGAATAAGGCAGCAATATACTCATACCATTGAAACACGGATCTTGTCCACCTAGCATGTAAATAAGGTAGATTTACTGGGGCTACCGGGGTAGATTTACAAGTAGGTTAGGCTTTTGTTACACGGGCATTTATATCAAATGTAATCCCATGACCCGAGTCTACTGACTATAGGTCTTACACCAAGAGAGCAAGGAGAGGTTATGATTGACAAGAGAGGAAAGTCTCTTTTTGTCATCCCAGCAAAGAGCAGAGTGGTTTAAAATCTCCTTGGCAGAGCAGTGATACCTACCAAGGAAGTCCATCCATCACTGACAGAGGCATAGCCCCACATATCCAGCAGCTGGAGGTGTTTTGGAAGTCTGCATAGAAATGTGCCCATGAGATGAAAACATTGTCCTGAGTTGAAATGGAAGTTAAATTCAAAATCACGTTGATGAGGCCAAGCAGCAGGAGTTGATTGTGCGGCTTCATCCTGAAGGGGCTCATCCAGGATCTTTTTTCCTTCTTCTTAAGGATGGTCTTAGTCTCTCGAGGGTCATCGGGGTCCCTCTGTGCAGCCCACTCAGCGTTTTTTGGGTCTGTGTGGTATGTTCTCGTCACCCTCGTTTGATGGATCCAAGGGGCAATACCTGCAACTTTAACTGCAGTAGGGGTAGTTAGAATAACATAAGGGCCTTTCACCAAGGGGCTAGCAAATCATGTTTCCAATTTTTGACCCATACTTGGTCACCAAGTATAAACTCATGAATCTGTTCCCCAAGGGGGAACAGCACCCTTTCTTGTACAAACTTAGTTACCTGATTTATTACCATACCCAGTTCCATCTGCTGTGAAATCGTATTCCCCCTTACTGAGGCAAATTTCTTGACACCTGTTTTATTATGGGAGGGAGCCTCCCATTCACAATTTCGTATGGAGAATAGCCTTGGAACTGTGGGGTCATCCTGAGTCTGAGCAGAGCCATCAGAAGCAAGTCCACCCAGGAGCAGTCAGTCTCTATGATCCACTTGGAGAGTCTCTTTAATGTCCGGGTGGTTCATTCCACCATCTCAGAACTCTGGGCCTATATGCAGTGTGCAGTTTCCATTTGATGTTTAAAGTTTTGCTTACTTGTTGTACTAAATCAGCTACAAAAGCCGGGTCATTGTCTGAACCAATGCTGGTAGAAAGTCCAGATCTGGGAACTATTTCCCAAAGCAGGCACTGGGCTACTTCTGATGCTCTTTCAGTCCAGGTAGGAAAAGCTTCTACCATCCCGAGAACATACATACCATGACCAGCAGGTAACGGTAGTGTCGGTGAGGTTTCATTTTGGTGAAGTCCACTCCCAGGTGTTCAAAGGGCAGCATGCCTTTCAGCTGAATACCCGGAGGTTTCTGTCTGATACCCGAGAGGCAGCATTAACCTGTGGGCAGGCAGCATGGCCCAGGTGGGTCGCTTGGTGTGTTTGGCTTACCAGATGGTGTGCCAGCTCCTCCGGTACCAATAATTTGCCACTTGGCAATTCCCACCATCCCTTTTCAGTCTTGATGGCCCCTTCCACTTTGGCTAACCTGACAGCCGTTGTCCTTGTTTTATGAGGCTAGTGCCATCAGTTTATAGGACCCAACTAGGGTCTGGACCCTTGCGTCCTTCTTTAAAACAAACCCCGGATACCTGACCTCCTCCTTGCAGATCTGTGCCTTCTTCTTCAACACCCGGTAACCTGCTTCCATCAGCAGCTGGAGCAGTGCTTTTGTCCCTTTCCAGCATTTTTCCCTGGTCTCGGCAGCCAGCAGCAGGTCATCCCCGTATTGTAGGAGCCAACATCCATACTCTTCCTGATGGAATGAGTTCGGGTCAGAAGCCACGGCTTCCCCAAAGATGGCCGGGGAGTTCTTAAACCCTTGTGGGGGAGTCCAGATGAGCTGTTGCTTGGTGCCCCTGACTGGATCTTCCCATTCAAAGGCAAAGATGGGCTGTGATGCTGGGGTAAGGCATACGCAGGAGAAGGCGTCCTTGAGATCTAGGCGAGTATAAACTTTAGTCTTCAGCGGGAGGAGGCTAAGTAAGGCTTTGGAACAGTGGGGTGTAAAGTCACAGTAGCCTGGTCGACTAGCCTGAGATCCTGTACAGGCCTATAGTCCTGCCCTCCTTCCATTTTGACTGGCAGGATCGGCATATTCCAAGCCGACTGGCACTCTACTAGAATGCCTGCTTGTTTCAATCTATTGATGTGGGGCGGTATGTTGGCCCAGGCCTCTATCGGTAGTGGGTACTGGAGCTTTCTAACTGGGATGGTGCCTGGTTTGACTTCTGTTATCACTGGGGCTTGATGTTTAGCCAGCCTGGGGGGAGGAGGGGTGGTTGTCTTCCGCCCAGACCTCAGGGGATAATTGAGTTAGCTCACTCTCATGCTCTTCCAGCTCACCCGTTCTTCCTTCGGAGGCTCATGCAACCTCCACTCATCTTGGGGTGGTATTGAGAGAAAGAGAGCAAATAAGTCATAGTGTCCATCCGGAAGGTGGGCCTCTCCTCAGGGGAGAAAGTCACTTGTGCTCCTAGTTTGGAGAGCAAGTCTCTTTCCAACAGGGGTACTGGGCACTCAGGACTTGGTGCCCCCATCTGACATCTTCTGGGCTGGCAAAATGATTTAATCATCTCTTCTCCCGATACCCCAGTTACAGCGGTAGTCTTTTTGGACAGTGGTGCCACAGGTTTTGTTACTACCGAATTACAGGTTCTGCTCCAGTATCCACCATGAAGTCACTGTTTTGGTCCCCCACTTTTAAGGTTACCATGGGCTCTCGGGGACCTGATATCTCTGAGCCCCAGCAGCCCTATTTACTTTCCAAGTCGGCAAGCCCCACAACTGCAGGAGCTTCCTCTTCCTTCCTTGCCTTAGGGCATTCATTCTTCCAGTGGCCCAAAGCTCGGCACCAGGCACACTGGTTTGGCTGTAACCGGGCCGGGGCCTCCGTGGGGACCGGTTGAAGGACTGTCCTGTCACTGGGGCAGAGGAGGTTTTCAGGAGGGCCTGAGATAGACTTTCCCAGAGCAGCAGCTAGCATTGCAAATCTCTTTTCTATTCTCTTTCATTCCCTCTGGCTCTCTGGCAGAGCCCAGCCAAGGGGATCACAGGCTCAGCTCTCTGACTCCTTTAGTGAAGCTGGAGTAGTTTGGAGGGAACCCTGACGCACCCTTCTCAACACTCCTGCTTGTTTCTGCTCCACAGTGAATGGCCTCCAAGCTCGGACCTTTGGAGTCTGGACGCTGCTCTCATCAGTGGTTCGCTGCCTCTGCACCATCGACATTCACAACAAAACTTATGTAAGGGAGGGAACAGCACCAGACTCCCTGTGTTGGCAATGGGTGCTAAGCAGAGCCATTGTGGTCCTCCCTCAAGACTTGTTTATCATTAAAATCAACAAGGCAAAGAAGGATTAGAAAATACCAGGGGTGTCCTGGGTCCACCTCCAGAGTATATGATTTAACTGTTCTGATATCCAGGTCTTGGTAATTTGATAAAATTTCTTCAGTTGATTCTAATAAATGCTCAGAGTCAAGAAGCACTATTATGATGGATTATGATTCCATCATATGGCCTATGATTTGATTCAGTAACCTAGGATGTGAACATTAAAAATTAGTTCAGTTCAGTCACTCAGTCGTGTCCAACTCTTTGCGACCCTGTGATTTGCAGCACACCAGGCCTCCCTGTCCATCACCAACTCCCAGAGTTCACTAAAACTCATGTCCATCGAGTCGGTGATGCCATCCAGCCATCTCATCCTCTATCATCCCCTTCTCCTCCTGCCCCCAATCCCTCCCAGCATCAGAGTTTTTTCCAATGAGTCAACTCTTCTCATGAGGTGGCCAAAGTACTAGAGTTTCAGCTTTAGCATCAGTCCTTCCAAAGAACACCCAGGACTCCTTTAGAATGGACTGGTTGGATCTCCTTGCAGTCCAAGGGACTCTCAAGAGTCTTCTCCAACACCACAGTTCAAAAGCATCAATTCTTTGGCGCTCAGCTTTCTTCACAGTCCAACTCTCACATCCATACCTGACTACTGGAAAAACCATAGCCATGACTAGATGGACCTTTGTTGACAAAGTAATGTTTCTGCTTTTTAATATGCTGTCTAGGTTGGTCATAACTTTCCTTCCAAGGAGTAAGCATCTTTTAATTTCATGACTGCATCATCATCTTCAGTGATTTTGGAGCCAAATAAATAAAGTCTGACACTGTTTCCACTCTTTCCCCGTCTACTTGCCATGAAGTGATGGGACCAGATGCCATGATCTTAGTTTTCTGAATGGTGAGCTTTAAACAATTTTTTTTTACTCTCCTCTAACTTTCATCAAGAGGCTTTTTAGTTCCTCTTCACTTTCTGCCATAAGGGTGGTGTCATCTGCATATCTGAGGTTATTGATATTTCTCCCATCAATCTTGATTCCAGCTTGTGCTTCTTCCAGCCCAGCGTTTCTCATGATGTACTCTGCATAGAAGTTAAATAAGCAGGGTGACAATATACAGCCTTGACGT
>NW_011494940.1:114674-117635 GCF_000754665.1 Bison bison bison
TCTGAGCCCCAGCAGCCCTATTTACTTTCCAAGTCGGCAAGCCCCACAACTGCAGGAGCTTCCTCTTCCTTCCTTGCCTTAGGGCATTCATTCTTCCAGTGGCCCAAAGCTCGGCACCAGGCACACTGGTTTGGCTGTAACCGGGCCGGGGCCTCCGTGGGGACCGGTTGAAGGACTGTCCTGTCACTGGGGCAGAGGAGGTTTTCAGGAGGGCCCGAGATGGACTTTCCCAGAGCAGCAGCTAGCATTGCAAATCTCTTGTCTGTTCTCTTTCGTCCCCTCCAACTCTCTGGCAGAGCACAGTCTCTGCTTAATTCCAACGTCTCCCTCCCGTTCTTGACAGTACTCACTGGGAGAGGAGGGTATAGCTTGGGGGGTTCGGCTGGAGCCAGATCCTGGAAGTGTTGGCCAGAGGCTTCTGTCACTGGGATCGGAGCCTGCTGAAGTGGTGGCTCTACGATCTCAGGGAAAGCTGGCAGAGGAGCAGCGACTGCTGCAGGACTTCACCTGGCCCTGGATTGGGCATTAAGGTGGCCTCTGGTCCTGGTGGAGCACTGGGAGGCAGGCATGTCATTATCCAGTATGGGGGAGGGGTCAGGTCATCCCTGTCCAAATCCTGTAGAATTTCCTATTTTATCATCAGTCAATTTTTGTGCCATTAATATTTCCCCCTTTCCCTTCTGGATACAGAACCTTGTCCAAGTAGGAGGGTCTTGAGCTAACCCTAGCCATGAGTCAATATGTGGACATTGATCCGGGTGTCCTGGCTGTCCTGTGACTACTGTATAGCCTGCTTCCACTATTTTTAAGTTCATGGTGTTCTCTGGTGGCCATCCTACTCCCACAGGGGGCCATTCGACCTCACAGAGTATATGGAGGTGGTTAGGCTTCATCTTCACCCCAGAGTCTCCTCCTAATCCCTTCTTAAAAATTTTAATCACACACTCCAATATGGTTGCCTTAGATTCACTTCCCCCCATCCTGCTTACCTTCTCGGACCTTCTTCTATTTTTCCTTTTCGTTCTGTCTATGAAGTTCTCAGTAGCCTATGTACTTCTGATATTTCCACTCAATGACACTTAAATTGCCATTCTGCCTCCTTCCTAATTGGGGTGAGAAGAGTCTTACCTGACAGATCCCAGAGGGAGAAGGGGGATCGGCGTGCCTTCACCTGCCGGTCAGCACAGCCGAACCAGAACACCACGTGGTCCAAGACTGTTTCTCTCTTAAAGTCCGTTCTGCTTTGGTGGGCTTGATCAGGTGCAGATGAAAACACAGATGGGTTAAATATCGCATGTCCTAGGCCATCTCTGGAAAAGCCAATTTGTACTCACTTATGTATTCCCCTCCTTCTAGCCTGACAATTCCAAGGGGGTCAAGAATTTCACAGCAGATGGGACACCTCCTGGGGGAGGGAAGAATATGAGCACACAAGGACCAAGTTTCTTCTCCTAAAAATCCCCTGGCGGTTGCTTGGTAATAATTTTCCCCAAGACGGCGTGGACACCACCTCCTAAATGACCTTCACAAATTTCTTTCCTAAGCCCTAACATGCTCGTTGACCTGTGTATCAAGCAATTGTCACCTGCCTATTCCAGGCTCCTGTGGGCCCCCACTCCTTCTAGTCCCTCCCAGGGGGGTGATCAGGCCCCCTCTTCCACCCTGCCAGGTGGGTTCCTCCTCACCTGAGCGCTCAGTTCCCTTGCTGCCGTTCACTACCTGCCAAAGCAAAGAAACTGGGTGTTGAAAGGCTGAATTCTTCCAGAGGAGCGAGGTGCCTTTCTCCTCTGGGAGATTCAAGCCAAAAAGCCTCCGGGTGGCCTCAAATGAGACCTGTCTCCTCAAAGTGAGGAGGTTCCTGGCCAGTGCACCAAATGTTGTAGCCAGGCATTCCGGGAAACAAACTCACTCAGAAGGACAATGCAGTGCAGTTTATTAAACCGGCGGGCCCAAGGCAGAGTTGCCTCTTAGCCAAGGACCCTGACCAGCATTTGTGAAAATCTTTTATACCCCACGTGTACGTGTCTGAACCCACCACTCCAAATTCCTTGAGACTTACATCAACCAAAGAAAATACAATCCCAATAACCCCATCATTCACGTGCTATGTGCTCATGTGCTCAAACAGTCAAACAGCCAATAATCAATAAACCCGAGGTTACACTCCAATAGATATAGAATAATTTATGGCCTGTCTGGAGGAAGGGGTGATTAGTGAATGTTTTCTCTTAGGCGGTGAGTAACCTAGATATGATCTTCAAGGTTCCCCTGTCTGGAGGGGGTCTTATCCTTCTGTTGTTGTTTTCATAGGCACTAAACAGAGAGTTCAGAGTCCATTGGAAAGGTGGCCAAGCATGATCAGCATGAACAGGCCTAAGATGGAGTTCAGGCCCTTCCGTCTTCAAAACTACCAAGCAATTGCACTCATCTCACACACTAGTAAAGTAGTGCTAAAATTCTCCACGCCAGGCTTCAGCAATACGTGAACTGTGAACTTCCAAATGTTCAAGCTGATTTTAGAAAAGGCAGAGGAACAAATTGCCAACATCTGCTGGATCATGGAAAAAGCAAAAGAGTTCCAGAAAAACATCCTTTTCTTCTTTATTGACTATGCCAAAGCCTTTGACTGTGTGGATCACAATAAACTGTGGAAAATTCTGAAAGAGATGGGTATACCAGACCACCTGACCTGCCTCTTGAGAAACCTGTTTGCAGGTCAGGAAGCAACAGTTAGAACTGGACATGGAACAACAGACTAGTTCCAAATAGGAGAAGGAATACGTCAAGGCTGTATATTGTCACCCTGCTTATTTAACTTCTATGCAGAGTACATCATGAGAAACGCTGGACTGGAGGAAGCACAAGCTGGAATCAAGATTGACTGGGAGAAATATCAATAACCTCAGATATGCAGATGACACCACCCTTATGGCAGAAAGTGAAGAGAAACTTAAAAAGCCT